>NW_012114667.1:0-9079 GCF_000951035.1 Colobus angolensis palliatus
TTAGCCAGGCTAGACTCAAACTCCTGGCCACAAGCGATCCACCTGCCTCTGCCTCCCAAAGTGCTGGGATTTCAGTTATGAGCCACTGCGCCCAGTCCACTTGTTTATTTAAGAACACTGATCACAGAGTAAAGGACAACCCTGAAAATATATTAAAGCTCAGTTCAGAACAAAGTTCTTAGTCACCTTGACAATGAAAAAAAGTATATATAATTTTCCAAAATGTTCATATATGGCATTTTTTTTTCCACTTTGGAAAATCACAATTGTACTTTATGTATAAGTATGATTGTTTCTTTACTTAAGGTAACTAAAGATCATTGACCTGAATTGTTTCCAATTGCTTTATATTATCCACACTTCAATCCACAAGAGCACAAATCATTGGAACTTAGACTTTTTAAAAAATATGTAATATTTAGGGTATTTTGTATTATTTAGAGAAAGATAGTATAATTCAAAAAAATGACTCCAATTTTAAATGGGTCAAAAAGTAAACAAATAGTCTTAAAAGAGTGTGTTAAAATGCATAAAGATAGCATTAATATTTGAGAATTTTTTTACAGAGTTTTGCCAAAATTTGCCACTTACTTTCCATCTCTGGGCAATCAGCTACAATTTAGGCATTGTATTCTAAAGCAGAAAATGATTTACCTAAATGTAAAGCAACCTCATCACTGGCCACTCAGGTTGCTATTTCAGTCAATATAGTATGAAGGGTTAAATAGACAAGAAGAATAAACTGTTTCAGGGCCATGAACATTTCTAACATTAAAAATGAGTACCGGCCGGGCGCGGTGGCTCAAGCCTGTAATCCCAGCACTTTGGGAGGCCGAGACGGGCGGATCACGAGGTCAGGAGATCGAGACCATCCTGGCTAACACGGTGAAACCCCGTCTCTACTAAAAAATACAAAAAGCTAGCCGGGCGAGGTGGCGGGCGTCTGTAGTCCCAGCTACTCGGGAGGCTGAGGCAGGAGAATGGCGTAAACCCGGGAGGCGGAGCTTGCAGTGAGCTGAGATCCGGCCACTGCACTCCAGCCTGGGCGACAGAGCAAGACTCCGTCTCAAAAATAAATAAATAAATAAAAATAAATAAATAAAAATTCAATTCTGCAAAATGCTGGGCCACACAAAACCCAATAACTAGATTTGTACTTGGCTAACATCCTTTCTCTTCCAATCTCACTCAGACTCTCTTGGGACTCCTTGAAGGGGAGAGTTAATATTTTCACACAGGAATAATATAAAACTTGAGGTGTACAGAAACACATGCATATGAATTTAAGAATGAAGAACCTCACATGCTCTTGAGTCTGCTAGGATCTGCATCACTGAATCATAGAACCGGAAAAGACTTCAAAATCACTCAGTTCTGTCTCCTGATTAAAGAAAGCAAGGAGAGGAAGTTGCCAAAAATCACATACTTAAGAGTAGCAAAACCAGTCCTAGGTTTTAGATCTTATGATTCTGACTTTTTTTTTCATGTCACCAAAATCGTTATGTCATTTATACATATGGTTTTAATTGACATGATGTGTTTCTTTCAAATATGCAATTTTTAATGCATAATAAACTGTCTTTTGTCTTGCAGTATCTGGATCCTTCTCAGGACTTGTTTAACTCATCAATCCATAGGTAGAAATTTTAGTAAAGAAAATAATACATCACATAACTTATGTAAGTTTGCAAAGTACTTCACATTAATTATACAATTCAGCCCATACAGAAGTCTTGGGAAGCAGGCACTTCTCTAGAGAGGAAGAAATCTAGTCTTTCCTTAGTGTAAATTAAACTGAGGTTACGTCCCTCGCTTTAGCTGACAGATACTGTGAATGACAAAAGCAGAGTCTCATTACTACATCTTCTGGCTCCAAGGTTGTTGCTCACTATCCCTCATTCTATTTAGTAAGCATTTATTAAAGACCTACTGTGTGCCAGGTTTCTGATTCAATCCCAAGGTTATATATCACTATGTAAAGACTGGTTCACATTTTTTTCTATATTGGAATGAATACAATCTTTCCATATTTGTCCAATCAAGTTTTGTCTAACAGCCAATTCGAGTTACCATTTAAGAGCCGACCTTATGCTTCCTTAATTTTTATCTACTATTTTACCTCTGTTTTTCACAGATGCCCCATATGGTACACATATGGCTTCCAACTGAGGTCTTTATGTCTAACTCTAGATACATGGACGCATTGACTTTTCAAATGACATTAGTACTCTAAGACAGAACAAAGAAATCCCATAGTCCTGTCGGCTTTTAGTGAGTTACAAAGCCTGACAGTAACACATGCGGCACTCAGGGCCGTAGGAAGCGGGCATAAAAAAACTGCACACAGCATTTGGAAAATGACAAGTGGTGGATCCTGGATGCCATCATTATTATTATTATTAAAATTAAACAGAGATTGAATCTAGCATTCCATGGGCAGTCAGGCAACTGACTTGAATAACTGTAAACTGAGGCTTACATCGTACTGCACTCAACCTAATGCTTTAATTCAGTTTTGAGGCAGCCTCTGACGATGGTCACAGGGCACACACAGGCCATGAGATAAAGGCCGCTGTCTACCTGCCAGAGCACACAGTCCCTGGGAACCAGGCAGGAGCAGCAGCCATTGACGCCACCGTTAGATATTTATGAAAGAGATGCTCTGAATTTTATCGTAGTGGTATAGATCAATTTTCAGGACAGAGTCCCTAACAGTGTATTCGGAGGCTAGGTACAAAACCAATTTTATCTGCTTCAGTGATGTGTGAACTGTATGAGGAAAGACATCTCCCAACTCTCTGATAGCTTATCTTCCCTGGTGACCATTTATGCATGCTCTTGTAAATATACATATTTTACAAGGGAAGGGAGGGGGAGAGAGATGCTCTTTAAACTCTCCTTTGAGATGACCTTGAGGTAGGAGCATTTGAATCTTCCAGGAAATTAGCAGCCAAGTGTATTTCAATAATGATGGGTGGGTGGGAAGTGCCACTCATAGAACGGGTAATATCCTGGATAACGGGCTCTTGACCAGACGTCTTTCCTTCTGAGGCCGTTTCTTCAAGGAGGCAGAGAAGAGCAGAGATGCCTGGGACCTGAAAGTCAAGTCCTTCCCATCAACACTGGAGAGCTTAGCTGGTACAGAGGTTATTATGAAAAAAAAAAAGTAACTATGAAAGAGAGGTTGATTTGGTATTTTCTCAAGCATGCAAGTCTAATGAACATCAGGGGGAGAAATGAAAGGACCCTTCCAAGCAAATGTACAGATATGTGGTTGCTTTCACACACCTAGCAGTATGGCAGGACAACAGCAGTAAAAATCAATCTTTGTTTCATGTTGTGTATATCAAGACTACACATCCATACGTAAGCTGCATTTCCCTTCTTTTCTGTTTCCAGGCTGTATGGACACAGGATGGCTCTTTAACTCTTACATACTTTCTCTTTTCAGGTGCTTCCCCTCCCACACTTTTGGGTACCCATCTGAAGAGTGATTCCTTTCATACACCCAACACTTGAGCTTAACTATCCAGTGTGCCGATCTCATATGCGTTGCCACGTACTTTCAAACAAGTACTTCCTTACTGCCTAGACCAGAGGTGGGTTAAGTTTTCTGCAAAAGGACAGATAATAAATATTTTAAGTCTTGAGAATCTTCTGGTCTCTGTTGCAACAATTCAGCTTTGCTGTCATAGATCATACACAAACAAATGAATGTGGCTATGTTTCAATAAAACTTTATTTATGGACCATGAAATTTGAATTTCATGAAATTTCCATCTTTCACAAAGTATCATTTTGTTTTTTTAATCCAACCACTTAAAAATGGTTGAAAATCATTCTTAGTTTGCAGGCCACACAAAAAGAGACAGACGGTGAAATGTGGCCCCTGGGCTATAATTTGCTAACCCCTGGCCTAGAGAAAAGATACAGTGTCAGAATTACCTATGCTACCACACTTAGCCTTTTAAAGATAGTCCATACAGGTATATTTTTTTCCTAAATCATGTACTCTATTTTACAACTATAACCTAACTTAACTTTTGCAACACCTTAAGAGGCCACCAATGGACAAAGCATCTAGCCTGGCTTATGGTGAATCACTACTGTGTGAAACCCTAGGCAGAAAGACAGTCAAGTAAGATGGCCAAGAAGAGAAAGAGAACTTTTAATATATTTAATCCACTAAAATACATCATCACACATAGCTTTGGATACGTACTCCATTCATAACCATTAGGTAGTCTAAGTTGATCTTTATATACTCTGGCAATCACATACACCTTCCAGCTATATCCAGATATTTACATATTTCAGTCAAAATAAATTACAACAAGTAACTCTGACCTTATTATATCTCTCAACTGACAATGTTTGATTCCATCATAATCAGTATGATTGTGTGGGAGGTTGGAGGGAGGCAGACAGGGAGAGGTGGCTATTGCCTCTTTTACACCTTCCATCAGAAACACCACGGTATGGTGGATTTTGGTGTCAGAGACCTGAGCATTAATTCTGGTACCTTGGTCCTGTTTACCTCTGTAAGCTCCAAAGCACTATCATAGAAATCACAGAACTAAATTTATAATTTTCAGGAGCTTAAGGGAGACAACTCTCCTAAAGCCTTGCTCTCAGTAGATGTCCATGAGTCTCTGTACCATTCCGCTTCCTAAGGCATCTTTGGAAAACAAAGGGAAAGCCCTGTAAGTTGGTGAGCTGACATTGTTTCCTTTTTCTTCAGATCCATCTTATACCACAATGTTACACTACTACAAGTTTTTGAGAGGACATTTCTTCCCATTTATTCTTGTATACTCTATAAAGAAAGCCTGGTACTAACGTGACTTGACTTCTTCTTTCAGTCAGGTTTATTCTATCAAATTCCCAGGATACTTTTTAAGTGGAGAAGAGTTTCCATGTGCAACATAGGTTCAATTTCATGAGTTCAGCTTGATGGTGCCAATTCCAGGATAAATTGCCTGTTCACAAGCAGGTATCATTATGGATTCAATGGTAATGGCATTCTCAGCTATAGAGAGAGCCAGTAAATTGTGATTCCTGAACTGACCGACTTGAATAATGAAGAGAACCTTCATTCCGGCCAGGAACCTGAGACAGCCTGTGACACCATGGATTTTTTCAGGTGAGCACTGACTGGAAATGCTCTTTCCATTCTGCTGTAGTCTGAATATTTGTGCCCCCCGCCACCAGCCAAATTCAAATGTTGAAATCCTTATCCCCAGTGTAAGGGTATTAATATCAAAGGGTGGAGTATTTGAGAGGTGATTAGGTTGTGAGTGGAGTCTTCACGAATGGGACTAGTGCTAGGGAATCTCAAGAGAGATCCCTCACCCCTCCACCTTGGGAGAGCACAGAGAGAGGGAGCCATCTGTGAACCAGAAAGCAGACCCTGGCCGGGCGCGGTGGCTCAAGCCTGTAATCCCAGCACTTTGGGAGGCCGAGACGGGCGGATCACGAGGTCAGGAGATCGAGACCATCCTGGCTAACACGGTGAAACCCCGTCTCTACTAAAAATACAAAAACTAGCCGGGCGAGGTGGCAGGCGCCTGTAGTCCCAGCTACTCGGGAGGCTGAGGCAGGAGAATGGCATAAACCTGGGAGGCGGAGCTTGTAGTGAGCTGAGATCTGGCCACTGCACTCCAGTCCGGGCGACAGAGTGAGACTCCACCTCAAAAAAAAAAAAAAAGAAAGCAGACCCTCACCAGACACTGAATCCACTGGCACCTTGATTGTGGACTTCCCAGCCTCCAGAACCGGTAGAAATAAATTTCTGTTAATTACAAGTTACCCAGTCTACAGCAGTTTATTACAGCAGCCTGAACAGACTAACAGCCATTACTTGCTTCAGCCTACCTTTGCTCTTCTGCCCAGTCCTGTGCTCAGCCCCGGAAATATGAAAATAAGCAAGCCACAGTCCCTGCCATTACACCCCAGACTCTGGGGTGGAGACAACCGTGCAGAGACAGCAGCATACTGAGAGAGGCTGTGTAAGTGCCTACAAGGGCTGTACAAAGATGTCTGCCTGGAGGAGCAGGGAAAATTTCACTAGGGAGATAAACTTTAATCTCAGCCTTAAAAGATGAGTAGGAGGTTGCCAAACACAGAGAACATCCCGTATAAAACAAACAGAGAAGACCAAGTAAAGAATTCCCCTGGTAAGTCCCCGATGCCTGTTGGGCTGAGGGGAGCACACTCTCCTGTGTGCTGCCTGCTGTGCCTTGTGAAGCCCTTCATTTGAATTTAATTACACTGTTTTCTGTCTCCCCACTAACCTGTAGTAGATTACCCAAAGGCAATGTGCATCTATCTAATGAAAAGGGGATAATCAAAATACATAGAGGATTAACAAAAAATGAAAGAATGATATGTTTTAACCTCAACTGCACTTCCAAAACATTTTTATAGAGAGAGACTAGTAATTGATAACCTATACAGTTCATTTATAACTACTCATAAGCCCTGCCTCAAGAATTAGTTGTTTTTTTAAGGGACACAATAAATGATGAATCAACATTTGTTACGTGAATGAATGAAGCTGTGAAAAACATTAGGCAAAAAAAATAGACCTTTTCAAATATTAGGATATATCAAAATAAATACAGCTAGAAGAACTGACACTTTAAGAGGAAATCTGAAATTCTGTCCTCGCTGTTGCCCAGCTTCAAGCACTGGGAACCTCCAGCAATGCCTGTCCCACCGGCAGGAGGTGTCTGGAAACAGTCCTGCTGACCCAAAGCAGATGTGAGTCATATTTGGGGTAACTTTGCTATCTCCTTCTGCAGCACATTTACCCAGCCCTTATGACTCGGCTTCTACTTCATATTCTAAGTCCCTGAATGGGATTACGGCTGAACCACAGCTTACTTCGCTAAAACCTTGACATCCTGCCTAGATCTTTCTAAAGGCCAGACTGCGTCTCTAGAAACCTCAGCTACACACAAACCATGGTCCCAGGCCTCCTTGTATAGACCACCCAGAATAGCAGTGGTAACAGGCTGTCATCTTCCCACCTTCCTCTTTGTGGACACTTCCTACTTCACTACACCAGTTACTTTACCTCACCCTTGTCCACATGAGCCAGCCAGGGTTGAGCTAGTGTTTGCCACACCCCCAAAGACACTGACATTTGGATTGCTGGCTCCTCACTATATTCTGGACAATTCTGCCACAGAATAAGGGACCCAAAGCCATACTCAACATCCCCATCCCCACCTCTGGGCTTCCTTCTCTGTGCCCCATTTGCTTAGCCCAGAGGTATGGTTCTCCGTGACACCAGCCACGGACCGAATACTTACAACCACACAGCTTTCCACTGAAGGTCTGTTTAAAATACTAAGTATGTGAAGGTGTTTTCTGAAAATGACGGGGATGACAATTTTTGCTAATGCAAGTATGTCTTAAACATCTGTAAATTAGCAAATAATGAGTGTTACATCATTGTGGAACTGAAATTCAGGTTTCAGAATCTATTAACATCAAGTTTCTTTTTTTAAATTCCTGAACCCTGCACAGCTTAGTGATATATAAATTGTCCATGAAGATGTAAGCAAAGTCACCTCTATTTCTATCCATGGTTTTAAAGTGCACTCTCTTACAACCGAATATTGCATGTTCATTTCCCCGTCCTTTAGCAAAACATATGAAGCAATCAGGTGAACAGCAAGTATACAAAAGAAAATACGAAAATAATCTCAAACTCATACATCCCTAAAGACAAGAAGAAAACAAGCCTGAATACAAAGACATTTTCAGTGTTTTAGAGTAAAAAGTTTGAGCCCACAAAGCATTTTTTCCTTTTTTTGATAGCATAATTCACATTTTGCAATTTGATTTCATTATGAACTATCATTACCCCCCAAACGCAGTCTACTTTTTCGATTCATTTAACAATTATTCTTATTTTAGAAATCAAAATAAGTCTAATTAAAATTATAAGCCATACTAATCTTAAGAGCTGAGATTTTAAAGAAAGCCTTTAGTGTATTTATATTGTCATTTATTTTTTATTCCCAATTTTCTGTCTTCACTGGTTAGACAATTAACCAGTATTCAAGCCTGTAAAGTACTGAAAAGCATGAGATTTACATAAATAAAATAAATTAACACAGTTAAACAATACAGTACTGCCTCCTGACATCCCCATTTTCAGATGTCATCAACAAATAATCAAGATAGCAAGCAGGGTAGACATTGTTCCTTAATAATTGCTTAGATTATCACAGATTCACTAATCATTACAATATTATACCAGAAATTTGTTTTTAATCCAGTGAACATATTGCTAATGACTGAAACATCTAACAGCATCATCTTTTCTAACAGCAGCAAAATGCCGGGGAATTTATTTTAATTAGGTTTTAGAAAAAGAATTATGTGAAATTCAAATATGTCATTCAATTTATATGTCAAGGAGACTCTCAAAAAGGATTATGTGGTTAGCTGGACTTTGGGATGGAGGCAGATCTTTGGAATTCTGCAATTTATTTTGAAAGCTCTCATACACATACTGCTGCTGAGTATCTTACTTCACTGCATTCTCCAACGGGTTTCTTTCTCTCTCTCCTTTCTTCCATAGCAGTAATAACCATGAAGGCAGATCATTGGGATGTCTCAGTATCAAGAAAAATTATCACTTTTCCAAATCTTTCTTTATGTAACCACAGGGGGTTCTGGCTTTAATTTAGTAAGGCAGTGCAGAATTTTGAACTGAGAACTTATTTAATGAGGGTTAGAATAAAAAACCTTCTAAGCAGGCAAAGAATAGAGGGCAAACTAGGGAAATGCTACTGTTAAAAATGGGGCATTTTGAGATGGTGAAATTGGGAAGTGGGGGGCAGAATTAGATATATCTTAATCCTTTAAAATTTTAGCAATCCACATGCTTAATTACTTCATATGGCCTTTCAAGAGATGCCAGCAATGGCATTTCTTGTGTATCGTGACTACTTTTGTTGCATTGGGACCTGTGAGGTTAATAGCGGGGTACCCATTGAGTACGATCCATAAAAGCTTTCTAGGCTTCTTAAAGGAAAATGTCCTAAAGCAACATTACATCAAA
>NW_012114667.1:11529-11852 GCF_000951035.1 Colobus angolensis palliatus
ATGATTTCACCATTGAGATATGCCAAACATTTAAGGAAAAATATAATGCTAAGCATAGACGAATTATTCCAGAGAACAGGACAAGAAGAACTACTCTTTAACACATTTTCAGAGGCTAGCATAACTTGATACCAAACTTTCACAAAGAGTGTATAGGAAAGGGAAATTAAAAGACAATTCTCAGTAATGAACCCAGATTCACAATTTTAAAATAAAATATAAGCAAATTGAATATAGCAATATACAAAGAGGATAAGATATCATAACTAAGTAGAGTTCATTCAAGGAATGTAAGGTATCTTTAATATTAGAAAATCAATCAA
>NW_012114667.1:12360-14798 GCF_000951035.1 Colobus angolensis palliatus
GATGGTCTCGATCTCCTGACCTCGTGATCCGCCCGTCTCGGCCTCCCAAAGTGCTGGGATTACAGGCTTGAGCCACCGCGCCCGGCCCAGCAATTCTTATAACTATATTCCACTTGATTATGAGGGTAGAGGATGGATTTACCAGGTTAAGTAGAGATACAGAAGGTATAAGACCCAAGTTAAACTTTCAGAAATGATGCCTAAAATGTCCCTTTTAACACATAGACTGAATGAGCTTGATTACAGATTAGATGCTATCAACGAATAGATGAGTGAACTTAATGATGTAGCAATGGAAGCTATCCCCCAAAAAATCACCAAAAAAAAGAAAAGATGAGAAAAGTAAATACAGTATGTGTGAGATTTCGGACATTATTAAACTGCCATAATGGTATAATTAGAGGCATAAAAGGAGATAAGATTACTGTGGTGAGAGGGAGGGTAGAAAAACAATTTAAATAGTGACCCAAGTGTTCCAAGTTTGGTTAAAAATATATACACACTATCCAAGAAGCTGAACAAATCCCAGACACACACACAGACAAAGAAAAAAACACACATAAAGAAAACAACACTCAGCGTAATCAAATTGGGGGAAAAAAATCTGTGATGATAAAATACTCTTAAAAGTAGTCAGAGAGAAAAGACGTGTTAGACTCAGGCGAACAACATAATGATAAAAGCAGACTTCTTATTAGAAGCAATGCGGCCGGGTGCGGAGGCTCACGCCTGTAATCCAAGCACTTTGGGAGGCCCAGGTGGGTGGATCACGAGGTCAGGAGATCGAGATCATCTGGGCTAACACAGTGAAACCCATCTCTACTAAAAATAGAAAATATTAGCCGGCGTGGTGGGGAGCACCTGTAGTCCCAGCTACTCATGAGGCTGAAGCAGGAGAATGGCGTGAACCCGGGAGGCAGTGCCTGCAGTAAGCCGAGATCGCACCACTGCACTCTAGTCTGGGCAACAGAGTTAGACTACCTCTCAAAAAAAAAAAAAAAAAAAAAGCAGAATGCAAACAGGAGGCAGTGGATCTATATTTACACAATACTAAGAGAAACAACTTTTTATTCAAAAATCTTGAATAAAAAGAAAAGCTGGCAGCATCACACTACCTGATTTCAAAATATACTACAAAATATACTATAAAATCCATAGTAACTGCAAATCTATACTATAATATCAAAACAGCATGGCACTGCCAAAAAAAAGGGGGCAGGAGACAGAGACAGACAAATGACAGACATAAACAAATCAAACAGAATAGAGAACTCAGAAATAAATTCACGCATTTACAGTTACCTCATTTTTAACCTAGGCATCAAGCACACACCTTCTAGAAGGGCAATCTCTTCAATAAACTGTGCTAGGAAACACCCAACACCCACATGTAGAAGAATAAATCTAGACCGTTATCTTATCGTATACAAAAATCAACTCAAAACAAAGATTTAAATGTAGGACCTGAAACTACGACACTACTAGAGAAGAAAAGATAGGATAAATAATAGTTAGGACAAGGAATTTTCAAATAGACATCAAAAGTACAAGCAACAAAAGCAAAAATAGACAAATATAACTACATTAAACATAAAAGCTTCTGCAAAGCAGAAGCAGCAATCAGTAGAAGAAACAATCCAGAGAATGGAAGAAAGTATTTGCAAACTATGCATCAGGCAAGCGGTTAATACACAAAATACAGAAAGCAAGATTACTCAAAAGCAAACATACAAATAATATAATTTAAAAATCAGAAAAAGATCTACCCAAAACCCTTTTTCCCCCACCATTACTTCCCCACCTTCTTTTCCCGACTGCCTTCAGCCCCCTCCCTGTCAACACTCTTTTCTTTCTCCATCTACCCTAAAACTTTTCCCCCACCACCTTCTCACAAAGCCCTTCTCTACTCTCCCACTCACTACCCTTTTCCCCACCATCTCTTCCCCTCTCCCTGGCCACCCTCTTTCCCCTCTCGCGCTCTCATCACCCTCTTTTGCTCCTTCATCCACCCGAAAACATTTTACCCCATCTTTTCCCAAAGCCTTCTCCCCACTCCTGCTGCTCACCACCCTCTTTTCCCCCTTCCATCTACCCAAATACTTATTTTCCCACCATCTTTTTCCCCACCGTCTGTCTGCAATGCCTTCTCCTTGCCATCCTTTTTTCCCTTCAGCACTCATCACTTTCTTTACCCCTCCATCTAGCCCAAAACTATTTTCTTCTCTCCTACCACTTCAGCTGAGCTGCCGTCTCCATGGCCGCCACCAACTGCCGCCACCAACTGCCGCCGTCTCCATGGCCGCCACCAACTGCCGCAACCAACTGCCCCAGCCTCCAACATGGGGCATGTAGTTCGCCCATCTCCCCGTCCTCTAGCCGGACAGGAACAGCTCCCGCTGCCGGTGGCGCTCCTACTGTTGCAGCGGCCCTGCGGTCTC
>NW_012114667.1:14858-22140 GCF_000951035.1 Colobus angolensis palliatus
GCTGCCGGGGCCGGATTACTGCGGCGACATCGGGGCTCCGGGCTCCGGGCTCCCTCTGGCGTGTAGCAGGTAGTTTCCTAAGGCACCTCCGCAGACATACGCAGCCAACTCAAGAATGGCCTGACTGCTTGCCTCAACATGCTTTATATACTGAGGTTAGGCAATGCGGTTCCTGGACTACATGTTCTGATTGGATGAGAGAAAACCTGTAGGCCTACTCTGATTGGACTTTATTATGATGTTTTGATTGGATGAGAGACGGTACTAGAACAACCAATCAGAGCATGAAAATAAAGTCCAATCAGAGTAGGCCTAGAGGTTTTTCTCTCATCCAATCAGAACATGTAGTCCAGGAACCTCCCCCCCCGCCCCTGCACATTGCGAAACCTCAGTATATAAAGCATGCTGCAGTGGGTAGGCCGGTCACTCCGGGATCTTCTGCGTGTGTGTGTGCGTCAGTTCCTTGCCGGGTTAGGAAGCCACTTACTGCACGCTGGAGGCTGGAGGCCAGAGGCTGGAGCCCGCGGTATTGTGGCGCTCCTCTGGCTTCGCCTCGCTGTGGTAGGCGGTGGTGACGAGACCTCAGCGCCGCGGAGTGGTAGGAGGGCCACCGGCAGCGGGAGCTGCTCGTGTCCGGCTAGAGGACGAGATGGGAGAGCTAAGTGCCCTGCGTTGGAGGCTGGGGCCTGTAACATTGCACCTCTCCTCGCCTCGGTTGGTTGCGGCCACGGTTGGTTCAGCGGCAGCAGCTGAAGTGGTAGGAGGGGAAAAAATAGTTTTGGGGTAGGTGGAGGGGTAAAGAGGGCGGTGAATGCCAAATGGAAAAAAGGATGGCGAGCAGGAGAAGGTGTTGCACACAGAGGGTGGGGAAAAAGATGGTGGGAAAATAAGTTTTTGGGTAGTTGGGGAAAAGAGGGTGGTGATCAGCAGGAGTGGGAAGAAGGCTTTGGGAAAAATGGGAGGAAATGGTTTTGGGTAGATGGAGGAGCAAAATGAGAATGAGAGCGCTGGTGGGGAAAAGGGTGGTGAGTGGGGGAGTAGAGAGGGCTTTGCAAAGGGATGGTGTGGGGAAAATGGTGGGGAAAAACAAAAAAGGAGAAACAAAAAAGGGTGGCGAGAGGGAGGGGGCCAAAGGTGTGGGTATCTACTTGGTTGCTATTGTTTACCTTGGTCCTAGATATCCTCCTGGGACCTGGTGTGCACCTGGGGCCTATGTCCATCTTGGACCTGTTGTTTCTTTGGGTCCTTGTGCCACCCTGGGTGTCAGCCTGGTTTCTGATATCCACCTGGGGCCTCATAAGCCACCTGGGACCTGCTGGTCACTTGAAGGCTGGCATTCTGGGTCCTGAAGTCAACCTGAGGTGTAGGTATCCACCTGGGTCCCAGGTGTCCACCTAGGGCCACAGGTCCAGCTCTGGTCTGAGTGTCCCTGTGGGGCCTGATACTCACCAGGGGCCTAGGCATTTATTTGATGCCTGGTGTCCATGTGGAGCATGCCATGCCATGAGGATTGATAATCAGGTGGGGACTGGGTATCCACCTCGGGCCTATTGTCCTCCTGGGGCCTGAGTGTTTACCTGAGTCTGATACCCATCCTGTGCCTGCTGCCTACATAGGGCCTCATGTTCCCCTTGACACTGGATGGTGACCCGAGTCCTTGGTATCCTCTGTGGGACAACTGTCCACCTATGAGTTTGCATCCAGCTGTGGCCTGGGTGTGACCCTGGTGCTTGATGTACAGCTTGAGACCGTGTCCACCAGAGGCCTGATGTCCATCTGGGGACCGGTGTCTACTTGGGGCCTGATGTCTACATGGGGGCTGAGCACTTACTTGGGGCCTAATGTCCATCTGGGGCCTTCTGTTCACCTTGGGCCTGATACTTACCTGGGGCCTGGACATCCACTGGGAGCCTGGAGTTCAAGTGGGGCCTGGTGTTCCACTGGGGCCTGTGTGTCAATCTGGGAGCTGACATACACCAAGATGCCTGATGTCCCAACTGGGACCTGGTATGTACGTGGGGCCTCATGTCCACCTGGGGCCTGATATTTAGCTAGGGGCCTGGTGTCCACCTCGGACCTGCCTATGTGCCAAACTGTGACCTGATTTGTCCACTTGGGGCCTGATGTCTATGCAGTGACTGGAGTCCCTTTGGGACCTTGTGTCCATCCGGGACCTGCTGTCAACGTGGTGTCTGATGTCCAGTGTCTGTTTGTGGCCTGATGTTTTCCTGGCTCCTTGGCATCCACTGGGGCCTTATGTCCACCTGAAAGGGGTGTGTCCTCATGCACCGGCCCTTGCCCTGGGGAGAATGGGTGGGGAGTTTCCCTGGCCTTGCCCTTCATCATCCAAGAACTCTCTGTCCTACATGTTTTATGGGGAGATTACTGTGTTGCATTTGGCTAGAGTATACGTTACCTTTTGGTTGTAGAGGACTGGTGTTTCCAACTGGGGGCTCAGGATCCACTTGGAGGTTGGGTGTCCATGTGTAACCTGATGTACCTCTGGATCTGGTTACCCACATGGGTCCTGGTGTCCACCTGGAGCCTGATGTTTTCCAGGGGCCTGGCTATCCACTTGGGTCTCGATGTTCATCTAGGACCTGGTGTTCCCCTAGGGCCTGATAGTCACCTGGAGACTGATTATGTACCTGGAGCTTCATGTCCCCCTGTGGACTAGGTATCTATGTGGGTCGTGTGTGTCAACATGGTGCCAGATGTCCACCTCCGGATTAGCTGCCCAACTGGGGCTTGGTGTTTCCTTGGAAACTGATGTCCAGCTGGGGCCTAGATTCTCCACCTGGGGACGGGTGTCTGGGTTGAGTTTTAGTTGAGTCTGAGTCTACTTGGTCCAGTGTCTACCTGGAGCCTAAATGTGACCCGGGGCCCTCTGTAAACCTGGGGCTTGGTATTTAGGTAGGTCGTGGGCGAACCACCCAGGAGTTTATCTCAGCTGGGGCCTGATCTTGGCAGCTTGTGTCCACATGAGCCATGGAAGGCTTGGGTATCAACTTGGGACCGGATACCCAACTGAGGCCTGCGTGTTTCCTGGCGCCTGTGGACTTCCTGGGGCCCAGATTTCCACATGGGCCCTGATGTCTGGACTTCTGAAGCCTAGGTGTTTACTTGGGACCTAGATGTGCACCTGGGACTTGATGTTCACCGGGGCTTTAGCTATCCATATGGCGCCTGGTGTCCAGTTAGAGTCACATGTCCACCTGAAACCTCGTGTTTAGCTGGGCTCGGGGTGTTCATCAGGGGCCTGGTTTTGACCTGGGAGCTGGGCATTTGCTGATGTCCACCTACAGTTTAGTATCCACCTGGGGCCTGATGAAAACCTGGAGCCTGATGGAATCCTGGGGACTGGTAGTTAGCTGGGGCCTGGGCATTCACCTAGGGCACTGATCTTCAGCTGGGGCCTGGAGTGCTCCTAGGGCCTGGTGTCCACCTGAGGCCTGTGTGTCAACCTGGGACTGGATATTCGTCTGTGGTCTCAGTGTCCACCAGGGCCTGATGACTTCCTGGGGTGTACTTGTCCATATGGGACCCAATGACCTGATGTCTGGGGCTGGGAGTTTCCTTGGGGCCTGGGTGTCCAGCTGAGGTCTGATGTTCACCAGGGGCCTACATATCTACCTGGGTGGTGCATTAGCTTCCTGCTGTCTCCCTGTGACCTGGGTGTTTCCCTGGGGCCTGGGTATCAGCTGGGAGCCTGATACCACCAGCAGTCTGGTGTCGGCCTGGAGCCTCATCAGGCTGCCCGGTCTCTGGTGTCCACCTGGGGATTGGGTGTCTACTTGAGATTTTGTGTCCGCCTGGGACACTGTGTCCACCTGGTGGCTGCTGTCTCCCTTCAGATTGGTATTCACCTGGGAGCTGATGTAGACCTGGAGCCTGGTGTCCACCTGAGGCCTGATGTCCATTTGTATCTTGGTCTTGTCCTGGGGCCTGGTGTCTGCCTGGGCCTTGGTGCCCTCCTGGAGACTGAATGTTCACCTTGGGCCTTTTGTTCACTTGGGTCCTAGATATCCACGTGGGATCTGGTGTGCACCTGGGGCCTGTGTCTACCTTGTGCCTGTTGTTCTTCTGGGGCCTGGTGTTTACCTGGGCCTCGTTTGTCAATCTGGTACCTGCTCTCCACCTGGGGCCCACGTAGCCACCTGGGGCCTGGTTGTCACTTGCAGTCTCGTGTCCTCCTTGGACCTGATTTCAGCCTGAGGCCTAGTGTTTATTTGAATCTTCGTATCCTTGCGAGGCCTGGTGCCCTTCTGTGGTCCGGGTGTCCATATGGGGCCTGATGTTCAGCAGGGTCTCATGTATCCGCCTGGGCACCTTGTGTCCACCTGGATCCTGCTGTCCACCCAGGGCCTGCTGTTCACCTGGGGCCTGGAATTCTCCTTAGCCTGCTCTTCACCGGAGGCCTGGGTGTCAACCTGGGACTGAATGTCCACCTGGGGGCCTGAGTGTCCGCTGGGGCCTGATGACTTCCTGCGGCCTGGATGTCCACATGGGATCTGATGTCTGGACCTCTGGGGTTTTGGTTTTGACTCGGGGCCTGCGTGTTCACCAGGGGCCTGATGTTCATGAGGAGCCTGGAGTTCATCTGGGGCCCGGCATCCTCCTGGAGCCTGGTGAACATTGGACAGCCAACACCAGGTTGATACTGTGTCTTAGATGTATGCCAGTTCCCAGCTGGACTCCAGATTCCACAAGGACATCGGGCACCAGGTGGACTTCAGGTTCCCAGTTAACAGATAGGTTCCAGATGTACCCCAGGCTCCAGTTGAACATCAGGCCCCAGGTGGATGCCCAGGCCCCAGATTGACACCTACTCCCCAGGAAGACATGAGGCCCCAGGTGGATACTTAAGTTCCTGGTGAACATTAGGCCCTACATGGACACCCTGGCTCCAGGTGGATCTAGGGCCTCAGATGTCCCTCAGGTCCTAGCTGGGTGCACACTGGACTTGAGGTATACATCAGGCACTGGGTTTACACCCGGGCCTCAGTTGGACAGAATGTCACAGATGGACTTCAGGCCCAAGGAGGATACCAGGGCTGCAGGCAGATACCCAGGCCTCATGTGGATCCTAGGCCTCAGATGAAAATCGGCCCCAGTTGAATACTTAGTCTTCAAGTGACACCATAATGCCCCAGGCAGACCGCAGGCCTCAGATGGGTACCAGGCTCCAGGTGGACAGCAAGCCCCAGGTGAATCCCAGACCTCAGGTGGACATCAGGCCCCAGGGGGACAGCAGGCCTCAGGTGACCACGAGGCCCCCAGGTGGCTATGTTGGCCCCAGTTGACTCTAAGGGCCCAGGTGAATACCAGACTGCAGATGAGCAACACACCCAGTGTCAGTGGACGTAGGCCCCCACCCTGTGAACACCATGTCCCAGGTAGATACCCAGCCTGATGTCCACCTGCAGACCAGCGTTCACCTAGGGTCTGATTTCTTCTTGGGCCCTGGGTGTTTTTCTGGGACCTGTAATCTGCCTGAGGTCTGGTGTTTACGTGGGGATGGTGTTTACCTTGGGTCTGGTGTCCACCTGGGGCCTGATGTTTGCCTAGGGCCTGGTTTCAGCTTGGGGACTGGTATGTACCTGGGGCCTTGTGTCTGCCTAGGACCTGGTATTTACCTGAGGCCTGGTCGTCCACCTGGGTCCTGATATTTAGCTGGGGCCTTGTGTCCACCTGGGGCCTGTGTGCCAGACTGTGACCTGATTTGTCCACCTGGGACCTGATGTCTGTGCAGGGACTGGGGGTCCCCTTGGGATCTGGTGTCCACCCGGCGCCTGGTGTCAACCTGGTGTCTGATGTCCAGTGTCTATTTGAGGCCTGATGTTTTCCTGTGGCCTCTGTGTCCACTGGGGCCTTAAGTTCACCTGTAGGGGGTGTGCTCCCATGCACCTGCCCTCTTCCTGGGGAGAATGGGTGGGGAGTTTCCCTGACCCCACCCCTCATCATCCAAGACCTCGACCTCACCCTCCCGCGCACAGGCTGTGAGGAAGGCGCCATCGTGGCTCAGGTGGTGCCTGGGTAAGTTGCCTCTAGTGCTTTGCCCATGGCATGAAGATCTCAGCCGGGTGCTGACATTGGGGTCCCGGAGCTGTGCCCCGCCAGACTGTCGGTGCCCAACAGTGAGAGGACCACACTGCCAGCCGCCAGGACCATTTGTGAGCACGCAGGGTGGCTCCTCGAGAGTGCCAGGATCCCGGCCCAGGCCGCTCAGGTTGTCAGCGGCCACGCACCAGAGCTGAGGGAAGGGGAAGGGCTGATGCCTCGGGTCCTCCAAGAAAGCCGCAGAGCCAGCCAGTGGTGCCCAGGGACTGCAGGAAGCTTCTCCAAGGTAAGTTCCGGAATTGCACTGGTTTCTGTATCTTTTCCCAGTGGTGAATTTCTGCAAGGTGGGTCGGACATGTTCAGGGTGACCTTTGCAATTTGTGGGCTTTTAAGTCATCTGAGAGAGACCCACACTTGAAAATCTAGACAGATAAGGGCTTGATTTGGCCTGCCACTCCATTTTGCAGTGTGGTTTCTAATGTTTCTTGGGAAACCGGGCCTGGGTTAGTTATTTCTCCATGTCACCCTTTCTTTCTTGGGTTTCTTGGCGTGCACGGTTGCCTTTTCCTCTTTTCTTTCATTGCAATCTCAGGTCCCACATTTCCATTCTTGCCTTCTCATCTGTGCATCCTCCATGCAAAGCCTGTGGCGGGTCCTGCTCTGGGGCTAGTTGAACAGTATTGCACTCGCGTTGGATGTGGAAGTTTCATGGTTGATTCTTTCGGTGCGTCTTTGGTCTTCTATTAAGACTGTCTTGACGCGAGAATGATTGAGAAGTGTAGTTTTCAGGTTCCCAAATACATATTTTTTGGGGAGATGACTGTACTGCATTTGATCCAAGAATATGTGTGTCCTCCTCGTATTTGAGGGACTGGTGTGTACACCTGGGGGCTCAGTATCCCCTGGAAGGTTGGGTGTTTATGTGGAACCTGATGTACCTCTGGACTTGGTTGCCCACACGTGGATCCTGGTGTCCACCTGGAGCCTGATGTTTCCAGGTGCCTGGGTATCCACTTGGGTCCTGATGTTCATCTAGGACCTGGTGTTCACCTAGGGCCTGATAGTCACCTGGAGACTGGGTATGTACCTGGAGCTTCACGTCCAGCTGTGGTCTAGGTATCTATGTGGGGCCTGCGTGTCAACATGGTGCCAGATGTCCACCTGTGGATTAGATACCCAACTGGGTCTTGGTGTTTACCTGGAACCTGATGTCCATTGGGGC
>NW_012114668.1:0-406 GCF_000951035.1 Colobus angolensis palliatus
GCAGTGAGCCATGATCGCACCACTGCACTCTAGCGTGGGTGACAGAACAAGATTGTCTTTAAAAACAACAAACACATACATACATACATAAAAAGCCACAACAAACACATACATACATACATAAAAAGTCACATTTAATATGTTAATAGCAGAGGCAAAAAGCTTCTCTGCATTTTAGCATCTGTCTCTGCCAATTTCCACTTTTTAGAACGGAGGTTGTAGTGAGCCGAGATCACGCCATTGCACTCCAGCCTGGGTGACAAGAGCAAAACTCTATCTCAAACAAACACATACATACATACATAAAAAGCCACAACAAACACATACATACATACATAAAAAGTCACATTTAATATGTTAATAGCAGAGGCCACATTCTTAGGCACTTACCATATGCTGGCCCCTG
>NW_012114668.1:6221-6546 GCF_000951035.1 Colobus angolensis palliatus
GGGTTAAACATTGGGTACACACCCACACATACACACACTCCATGTTCTTACTTCTAAGTGGGAGCTAAACATTGGGTACAAACACACAGCCCATGGTCTTACTTCTAAGTGGGAACTAAACATTGGGTACAAACACACAGCCCATGGTCTTACTTCTAAGTGGGGGCTAAACATTGGGTACATACACACAGCCCATGTTCTTACTTCTAAGTGGGAGCTAAACATTGGGTACACACACACACACACACACACACACACAAGAACAACAGACACTGAAAATTCCAAAAGCCAAGAAGGAACAGGGCAAGGGTTGAAAATCTGACGG
>NW_012114668.1:8942-9516 GCF_000951035.1 Colobus angolensis palliatus
AGAGTGAGACTCTGTCTCAAAAAAAAAAAAAAAAAATGTAATCAACCCTGAAAAATCTTACCTTCTCAATCAGAGAAAAGACAAACCTGTGCAGGTCCCTAAGAGATCTTCAAATGTCTCCTCTCTACCCTCATCCCTCCCACTCTTCCCCGCTCACTCTGCTCCAGCCATGTGGGCCTCAATCTCACCAGGCCCCTCACCTCAGGGCCTTTGCACTGGCTGTTCCCATTCCCTCACCTCCTTCAGGTCTGGCCACCTTTTCAGGGAGGCCATCTCTGGCCACCCTTCCCAAAATTTCAACACCCTCCACCTTAATGCAGTCATGTGTTGCATAACACTTTCAGTCAACGATGGACCACATTTACAAGGGTGGTCACATAAGACAACAATGGAGCTGAAAAATTCCTCATGCCTAGTAACATTGCAGCCATGGGAAGGTCTGAACGCCATGCATTACTAACCTGTTTGTCATGATATTGATGTAAACAAACCTATTGTGGTTCCAGTTATGTAAAAGACAATGTAACATATACAATCGTGTACAGTTCATAATACCTTTTTTTTTTTGAGACAG
>NW_012114668.1:15371-16221 GCF_000951035.1 Colobus angolensis palliatus
AAAAAAAAAAAAAAATCAGATTCACGGCATGAGCATTTGGGGTTTGCTGCCCTCAGATCCAACGTGCAGTCCACACTGGGAAATAAACACAATTCAAGTCACCTATACTGAAAACAGAACTCCTCACATTCCCTCCACGCTAGACTCACCTGAAAGCCTCTCTACTGAAAGAACTGCAAAAAGTGCCTTGGAAAGAAAAAGAGGCCAGGCATGGTGGATCACGCCTGTAATCCCAGCACTTTGGGAGGCTGAGGCAGGAGGACTGCTTGAGGCCAGGAGTTCGAGACCAGCCACGACAACATAGAGCCTGTTTCTACAAAAATATGAAAAAATTATCCAGGCGTGGTGGCATCTGCCTGTGGTCCCAGCTTCTTGTGAGGCTGAGGTGGGAGAATCACTTGAGCCCAGGAGTTTGAGGCTGCGGTGAGTTGTGATCGTGCCATTACACTCCAGGCTGGGTGAAAAAAAAGAGCAAGACCTTGTCTCAAGAAAAAAAGAAAGAAAAAGAAACGACAGAGATGAAGATGGTGCTGAGGGTGAAAGTTTATGGAAGCTAGAGGGGGTGCAGGACTTCCCGTCTTCCTCCCTGCAAACCAACAGCACAGCATAGAAAACAGGGCACCAGCCGGGTGCGGTGGCTCAAGCCTGTAATCCCAGCACTTTAGGAGGCCGAGACGGGCGGATCACGAGGTCAGGAGGTCGAGACCATCCTGGCTAACCCGGTGAAACCCCGTCTCTACTAAAAAAATAAAAAAAACTAGCCGGTGAGGTGGCGGGCGCCTGTAGTCCCAGCTACTCGGGAGGCTGAGGCAGGAGAATGGTGTGAACCCGTGAGGCGGAGCTTGCAGTG
>NW_012114668.1:21106-22430 GCF_000951035.1 Colobus angolensis palliatus
GTGGTGGCACATGCCTCTAATCCCAGCTACTCGGGAGGCTGAGGCAGGAGAATCGCTTGAACCCGGGAGGCAGAGGTTGCGGTGAGCTGAGATCGCGCCATTGCACTCCAGCCTGGGCAACAAGAGTGAAACTCCGTCTCAAAAAAAAAAAGAAGCCTCAGGGCCCAAAGGGGCCTGGGAACTGTTGCAGCCCCCACCCCAACACAGGAGCTCAGAGACCACGTGTGGAGTGGGGAGGCCGGAACTAGTGAGAACGGTCCTGCTTGTCTGCCCCATCTGTTCGTCTGTCTGTTCACGGAAAGACCACACAGTGAGTGTTTAAGAGCCTAGACTCTGGAGCCAGTGTCTTGCATAGGAATCCTGAATTTGAGACTCACCAGCTCTGTGACTTGAACTTCTCTGTAACTCAGTTTCCTCTTATGAGACATGGGAATAACAACAGTACCTACCCTGAGGAGTGGTTCTAAGGATTCAATGAGGTATTACCTGAGAAGCACTCAGTGCCTCCTACATAGTAAGAGCTCAGTGAATGCTGGCTCGTATCATTAATTCAACAGAGACTTACTGAGCATCTCTGACATGCCAGGCACTGTCCAGCAGTTGGAGATAAATGTGGTGAGCACCACCTGGGAACAAGAACAAGCTGAGAATCTCCAGCACCTGCCCTGTTTGGGTAGGAGCCCAGGATTCATCCTGCACCTGAGACCACCAAAAAGTCTAGAACCACAACCCTCATAGAGTTAACAGAGGAAACCACTGTGATGTCCCTTCCCTGCATCCCAGCCACTGGCAGTGTCTTTGGAGCACAGCAAGGGTAAGATGCATTCACACGCTAAGCTCTGCTGTTGCTTCCACCAAAGCCCACAGCACCCACCTGAATACACAGCAATGAGGGCCAGAGTCAGCCACACGAAAGGCTTCACCTCCAAAGCAGCAGTTCACGTATTTATTTATTTTGAGACTGAGTCTCGCTCTGTCGCCCAGGCTGGAGTGTAGCGGTGCAATCTTGGCTCACTGCAACCTCTGCCTCCTGGGTTAAATTGATTCTCCTGCCTCAGCCTCCCAAGTAGCGGGGATTCCAGGTACCCACCACATACCTGGCTAATTTTTTTCTATTTTTAGTAGAGATGGGGTTTCACCATGTTGACCAGTCTGGTCTTGAACTCCTGACCTCAGGTGATCCTCCCTCCTCATCCTCCCAAAGTGCTGGGATTATAGGCATGAGTCACCATGCCTGGCCCCAAAGCAGCAGTTTAGAAATGAGCTTTCAGGCCGGGCGCACTGGCTCATGCCTGTAATCCCAGCTACTGGGGAGGCTGAGGCA
>NW_012114669.1:0-1084 GCF_000951035.1 Colobus angolensis palliatus
GAGGCTGAGGCAGGAGAATCACTTGAACCTGGAAGGCGGAGGTTGCAGTGAGCTGAGATCACACCACTGCACTCCAGCCTGGGCGACAGAGCAAGACTGTCTCAAAGAAAAAAAAAAGAAGTGAAAATGTATAAGTCGGTCAGGTGGTGATAAATGCTGTGGGGGCAGGGGGAGTCAGGGAGTAAGGGGAGTGTTGCTCTTCACATAGGATGGCCAGATAGGGCTTCAGAGACAAGGTGACATTTGGGTAAAGACCTGAAGAAGGGCCAGGCAAATTGGCTCACCCCTGTAACCCCAGCACTTTGGGAGGCCAAGGCAGACTGCTTGAGCCCAGGAGTTTGAGACCAGCCTGGGGCAACATGAGGAGGCCCTGAGTCCTGTCTCTACTAAAACAAACAAACAAAAAAACAAAAACAAAAATGCAAACAAACACACAAACAAAACTGGGTGTGGTGGTGCTCGCCTGTAGTCCCAGCTACCCATGAGGCTGAGGTAGAAGGATCGCTTGAGCCCCGGATGGGCAGAGGTTGCAGTGAGAGGAGATCCGGCAGCTGCACTTCAGTCGGGGCTACAGAGCGAGACCCCCTTTCAAAAACAAAAACAGGTAGGGCGCCCTGACTCACTCCTGCAATCCTAGCACTTTGGGAGGCTGAGGCAGGCAGATTACTTGAGGTTAGGAATTCAATACCAGCCTGGCCAACATGGTGAAACCCCATTTCTACTAAAAATACAAAAATTAGTTGGGCAAGCTGGTGGGTGCCTGTAATCCCAGCTACTCCTGAGGCCGAGGCAGGAGAATCGCTTGAACCCAAGAGGCGGAGATTGCAGTGAGCTGAGATGGGGCCACTGCACTCCAGCCTGGGCAACAAGAGCAAAACTCCATTTCAAAAATGAACAGGCCCGGCGCGGTGGCTCACGCCTGTAATCCCAGCACTTTGGGAGGCCGAGGCAGGCGAATCACGAAGTCAGGAGTTCGAGACCAGCCTGGACAACATGGTGAAACCCCGTCTCTACTGGAAATTAGCCAGGTGTGGTGGGGGACGCCTGTAATCCCAGCTACTCGGGAGGCTGAGGCAGGAGAATT
>NW_012114669.1:1134-1805 GCF_000951035.1 Colobus angolensis palliatus
CCCAGCGGGCGGAGGCTTCTCTCCAGGCCTGCCGGGCCCGGTGGCTTCGCTGATGGTTTCATTTCCCCAGGCCCGGCCTCTCTTCTTCTCCCTTCCCCCAGCCTTTGAATTCCTGGCTCCGTCTCCATTTTCTCCTCCCAGCTCCAATGTCAACGTCTCTAACAATCTCTCTCCAGGACCACCCTGGTTACAGGCGATTATCCCGTCTTATTTTGTTTTCTTCAAGTCACTGAACAGAAAGGGAAATAATTTTTCTCATCGTTTCATCTTCCAGGGTCTTCTCATCCCACTCGGAATAAAAAACAAAGGTCCACAGAGTAGGCTAAAAGGCCTCACTCGCTTCTCGGACCTCCTTCCCGGCAGCTCCCAGTCCATCCCAGTCCATCTGCCCTGGCCTTGCCTCCTGACAGACAGCACCTCAGAGCGTTTGCACTGGCTCTCCCCTCTATCTGGACTGCTCTTACTCTAGTTTTCCTACCTCTCTCATTTGTGTTTTGGTTTGTTGATTTTTTGAGACAGAGTCGTTCTCTGTCGCCCAGCCTGGAGTACAGTGGGGCGATCATAGCTCACTGAAGCTTCAAACTCCAGGTTCAAGTGATTCTCCTACTTCAGCCTTCCTAGTAGCTGGAACTACAGGCACGACCGACTTTTTCTTTTCTTTTTTTTTTTTT
>NW_012114669.1:1855-2385 GCF_000951035.1 Colobus angolensis palliatus
CAACATGGTGAAACCCCGTCTCTACTGGAAATTAGCCAGGTGTGGTGGGGGACGCCTGTAATCCCAGCTACTCGGGAGGCTGAGGCAGGAGAATTGCTTGAATCCGGGAGGCGGAGGTTACAGTGAGCCGAGATGGCGCCACTGCACTCTAGCCTGGGCGACAGAGCAAGACTCCGTCTGGAAACAAACGAAAACAAAAAAGTGAGCTACCGTGTCCCGCCCTCCCCCTTTCCCTGCAGCTCTCTGCCTGCCCTGAAGGGGAGGGAAACCGCATAGTTCCTTAGCACCGCGATGAGGCCAGTAAGAGGAGCACCCCCTTTCCAGATGAGAAAACTGAGGCTCCGAGAGACCCAGCGCCTTCCTTAACACCGCAGTTGTTAAAAAGAACTGCCACAGAAGTGGAAAGGCTGGCCCTGCAGAAGGAACCGAGTCCCCGAGGGCAGTGTCCACGTTCCCCAACCTGCCCTCCTCCGCGGCGGGGGATGGGCCCGCGACCCGCCCTGGGCGTGGCGGGAAGGTCAGGTCCCTCC
>NW_012114669.1:7995-8569 GCF_000951035.1 Colobus angolensis palliatus
GCATGCCTGTAATCCCAGCTACTCAGGAGGCTGAGGCAGGACAATCGCTTAAACCTGGGAGGCAGAGGCTGTGGTTAGCCAAGACCACACCATTGCACTCCAGCCTGGGCAACAAGAATGAAAAAATAATCATCCCATAAACTGACAGTGAGACTTACCTTCTTCAAGTAGCTCATTTGTTAATTCCGGAGCTGTAGGAAGAGCTTTTAGGTTTGAATAAAGCTCCTGGCCAAAGTTAGTTCTCAAAAATGCTTACAGTAGTTCATTCAGGCAGCAATTATCAATGAATGCTCAAACCATTGGGTGAAAAGTTAGTAGAAAACAGGATCTTTGTGGGGTCTTACTTTGTTGCCCAGGCTGGTGTGCACTAGTGCAATCATGGCTCACTGCAGCCTCAAACTCCTGGGCTCAAGTGATCCACCTCAGCCTCCCAAGAAGCTGGGACTGCAGGTGCATGCCACCATGCTAGCAAAAGTTTTTAAAAACAGTATTCTGGGCCGGGCGCGGTGGCTCAAGCCTGTAATCCCAGCACTTTGGGAGGCCGAGACGGGCGGATCACGAGGTCAGGAGATCG
>NW_012114669.1:9963-10267 GCF_000951035.1 Colobus angolensis palliatus
TTTTTTTTTTTTTTTCTGAGATGGAGTTTTCCTCTTGTTGCCCAGGCTGGAGTGCAATGACGCGATCTCACCTCACTGCAACCTACGCCTCCCAGGTTCAAGCGATTCTCCTGTCTCAGCCTCCTCAGTAGCTGGGATTACAGGCACATGCCACCATGCCCAGGTAATTTTTGTATTATTAGTAGAGTCGGGGTTTCATCATATTGGTAAGGCTGGTCTCGAACTCCTGACCTCCGGTGATCCACTGGCTTCGGCCTCCCAA
Organism: Colobus angolensis palliatus; assembly: GCF_000951035.1. Taxonomy (NCBI): domain Eukaryota; kingdom Metazoa; phylum Chordata; class Mammalia; order Primates; family Cercopithecidae; genus Colobus; species Colobus angolensis. Next base: position 10,226 of record NW_012114669.1, read on the forward strand.
AGTGCTGGGATTACAGGTGTGAGCCAAAGCACAGGGCCTTAT
>NW_012114670.1:0-312 GCF_000951035.1 Colobus angolensis palliatus
GGAAACTGAGTCCACGTCCACATTTGATGGTACTAGAGAACAGATGGAAGCTGAGTCCACATCCACATTTCATGATGGGCGAGAACAAGGGGAAACTGAGTCCACTTCCACATTTGATGGTGGGTGAGTACAGGGGAAGCTGAGTCCACGTGCACATTTGATGGTGGTTGAGAACAGGAGGAAACTGAGTCCACGTCCACATTTGATGATGAATGAGAACAGAGGTAAACTGAGTCCACATCCACATTTGATGTGGACGGGAACAGGGGGAGACTGAGTCCACGTCCACATTTGATGGTGGGCAAGAATGGG
>NW_012114670.1:2440-2714 GCF_000951035.1 Colobus angolensis palliatus
TCCACATTTGATGGTGGGCGAGAACAGGTGGAAACTGAGTACACGTCCACATTTGATGTTTTGTGAGAATGGGGAAACTCAGTCCACGTCCAATTTGATGGTGTGTGAGAACCGGGAAACTGAGTCCACGTCCACATTTGATGGTGGGAAAGAATGGGGAAACTGGGTACACGTCCACATTTGATGGTGGCTGAGAACGGGGAAACTGAGTCCACGTCCTCATTTAATGATGAGCAAGAATGGGGAAACTGGGTCCACGTCCACATTTGATGGT
>NW_012114670.1:3516-4027 GCF_000951035.1 Colobus angolensis palliatus
AGTCCACATCCACATTTGATGTTTGGTGAGAATAGGGGAAACTGAGTCCACGTCCACATTTGATGGTGGGCAAGAACGGGGAAACCCGGTCCATGTCCACATTTGATGGTTGGTGAAAACGGCGAAACTGAGTCCACGTCCACATTTGGTAGTGGGTGAGAACAGGGGGAAACTGAGTCCACGTCCACATTTGTTGGTTGGTGAGAATGGGGAAACTGATTCCACATCCGCATTTCATGGTGGGCGAGAACAGGGGGAACCTGAGTCCACGTCCACATTTGATGGTGGGGAAGAATGGGGAAACTGTGTCCACGTACACACATGATGCTGGGTGAGAATGGGGAAACTGAGTCCACGTCCACATTTGATCGTGAGTGAGAACGGGGAAACTGTGTCCAGGTCCGCATTTGATTGTGGGTGAGAACTGGGAAACTGTGTCCACTTCCACATTTGATGGTGGGTGATAACGGGGAAACTGAGTCCACGTCCACATTTGATGGTGGGTGAGAAC
>NW_012114670.1:4737-5030 GCF_000951035.1 Colobus angolensis palliatus
CACATTTGATTGTAGGTTAGAACAGAGGGAAACTGAGTCCACATGCAGATAAGATGGTGGACGAGAATAGTGGGAAACTGAGTCCACCTCCACATTCGATGGTTGGTGAGAACGGGGAATCTGAGTACACGTCCACATTTCGTGGTGGGCGAGAATGGGGAAACCGAGTCCACATTAATATTTGGTGTGTGACCACGGGGAAACTGAGTCGACATCCACATTTGATGGTGGGTGAGAACGGGGAAACTGAGTCCACGTCCACATTTGATGGTGGGTGAGAACGGGGAAACTGA
>NW_012114670.1:7356-7566 GCF_000951035.1 Colobus angolensis palliatus
AGTCCACGTCCACATTTGATGGTGGGAAGGAATGGGGAAACTGGGTAGACTTCCACATTTGATGGTGGGTGAGAATGGGGAAATTGAGTCCACGTCCACATTTGATGGTGGGCAAGAACGGGGAACTGGGTCCACGTCCACATTTGATGGTTGGTGAAAACGGGGAAACTCAGGCCACATCCACAATTGACAGTGGGTGAGAACAGGGGA
>NW_012114671.1:0-1116 GCF_000951035.1 Colobus angolensis palliatus
TTTCTCCATGTTGGTCAGGCTGGTCTCAAACTCCCGACCTCAGGTGATCCGCCTGCCTTGGCCTCCCAAAGTGCTGGGATTACAGGCGTGAGCCATTGCGTCTGGCCTATTTTTTATTTTTGAGATGGAGTCTTGCTCTGTCGCCCATGCTGGAGTGCAGTGGCACAATCTCGGCTCACTGCAACCTCCGCCTCCCGGGTTCAAGTGATTCTCCTGCCTCAGCCTCTGGAGTAGCTGGGACTACTGGCACACACCACCACGCCCAGCTGATGTTTTGTATTTTAGTAAAGGTGGGGTTTCACTGTGTTGCCCTAGCTGGTCTTGAACTCCTGAGCTCAAGCAATCCGCCTGCCTTGGCCTCCCAAAGTGCTAGGATTACAGGCGTGAGCCACTGCGCCCAGCCTATTATTATTATTATTATCATTATTATTTTGAGACGTAGTTTTGCTCTTGTTGCCCAGGTTGGAGTGCAGTGGTGTGATCTCAGCTCACTGTAGCCTGCACATCCAGGTTCAAGCGATTCTCCTGCCTCTGTCTCCCAAGTAGCAGGGACCACAGGTGTATGCCACCACGGCTGTCTAATTTTTTGCATTTTTAGTAGAGGCCGGGTTTCACCATATTGGCCAGTCTGGTCTTGAACTCCTGAACTCAACTGATGTGCCTGCCTCGGCCTCCCAAAGTGCTGGTATTACAGCCGTGAGCCACTGCACCTGGCCTTTAAATGCTTTTTATTTATTTATTTTTTTTGAGATGAAGTCTCGTTCTGTCCGCCAGACTGGAGAGCGCAGTGGTGCGATCTCAGCTCACTGCAAGCTCCACCTTCCCGATTCACGCCATTCTCCTGCCTCAGCCTCCCGAGTAGCTGGAACTGCAGCTACTATGCCTAGCTAATTTTTTTGTATTTTTTTGTAGAGATGGGATTTCACCGTGTTAACCAGGATGGTCTCCATCTCCTGACCTCGTGATCCGCCCGTCTCGGTCTCTCAAAGTGCTGGGATTACAGGTGTGAGTCACTGCGCCCGGCCTTTTTTTTTCTTTTTTTTTTTTGAGAAGGAGTTTTGCTCTTGTTGCCCAGGCTGGAGTGCAGTGGTGCGATCTTGGCTCACTGCAACCTCT
>NW_012114671.1:2851-3347 GCF_000951035.1 Colobus angolensis palliatus
AGGCAGGAGAATGGTGTGAACCCAGGAGGCAGAGCTTGCAGTGAGCCGAGATGGCGCCACTGCAGTCCAGCCTGGGTGACAGAACGAGACTCCATCTCAAAAAAAACACAAAAATTAGCTGGGCATGGTGGTGGGTGTCTGTAATCCCAGCTACTCAGGAGGCTGAGGCGGGAGAATTGCTTAAACCCAAGAGGTAGAGGTTGGAGTGAGCTGAGATCACGCCATTGCACTCCAGCCCAGTCGACAGTACAAGACTGCGTCTCAAAAATAATAATACTAAAAAATATAGACCAGGCTTGGTGGTTCACACCTGTAATCTCAACTCACTGGGAGGCAGAGTTGGGAGAATTGTTTGAGGCCAGAAGTTCAAGATCAGCCTGGGCAACATAGCAAGACCACATCTCTGGCCAGGCGCAGTGGCTCACGCCTATAATCTCAGCACTTTGGGAGGCCGAGGCAGGTGGATCATGAGGTCAGGAGTTCAAGACCAGCCTGA
>NW_012114671.1:3397-3741 GCF_000951035.1 Colobus angolensis palliatus
GTATCTGGGACTACAGGCAAACACCACCACGCCCAGCTAATTTTTGTATTTTTAGTAGAGATGGGGTTTCACCGTGTTGACCAGGATGGTCTCAGTCGGTCTCCTGACCTCGTGATCCACCTGCCTCGGCCTCCCAAAGTGCTGGGATTACAGGCATGAGGCACTGTGCTCGGCCTGGATATATATATTTTTTAGTTAGCTGAGCATGGTGATGTGTACCTGTTGTTCCCAGCATAGGAAAGGCTACAGGTGATATATATACATATTTATATATATATACACACACATACACACATATACATATATATACACACATATACACACACACATATATATATATAGTG
>NW_012114671.1:5607-6478 GCF_000951035.1 Colobus angolensis palliatus
CAAGTGATTCTTCTGCCTCAGCCTCCCAAGTAGCTGGGATTACAGGCATATGCCACCACGCCCAGCTTATTTATGTATTTTTAGTAGAGACCGGGTTTCACCACATAGGCCAGGCTGATCTAAGTCATTTAATTTTCAAACCACCCTGCTATTTATCCACCACACTTTACAGATAATGAATCTGAAATTTCCATCCACCCATCCCCTCCTCCGCTCAGGTGCTCACCAGATCTTACGCTCATGAGGTGTTGAGTAGTCTGTGCTTTGGGGCAGCCCACACTTCTTAGCACACCTGGTCCTCCTGACCCAGCCAGATGTCTGGGCAGGCTTCGGAGCTCCCAGACCAGTCGCCGCACCCTGTTTCAGCCGCACCTGGCCACCCTCCCTCCCCTGCTGGGTAGCTTGACAGCTGCCAAGGCTCCTCATTCTTCCTTCTGCACACCCAGTTATTTGGGCACTGGCAAATGCCAGGCAGGTGAGGTGCCTCAGCTTCCACTGGCCCCGCTACCCTTGCCCTCGAGGTGCAGGATAGGCATGGGGCGGGGAGCAGGAGAGAGACAGGGTGGCTCCCAAGCTCAGGAGAGCTGAGACTAGACTGCAACTGAATCATAGCGTTAACCCATCTAGAACCAGGGCTCAGGAGAACAAAAATGCCTGTGCATGGCCAGCTGGATCAAGGGAGAGACATGATGCCCAAGAACATGAGTACCCAGGAGGTGTCCTCTGCCCAGATGTGGGGACAATTTCTCTCACTCATCAAACTTAGATCAAGTGGCCCCGATCTCTTCCTTTATTCTCAACTATTGGTTCAGGGCCCACCATGAGGTCAGGAAGGAGAGGGAAAGCAGGGTCTTCCTGCCATAAATTAGTA
>NW_012114671.1:10858-11935 GCF_000951035.1 Colobus angolensis palliatus
GCCGGCGTGGGTCCTCTGTAAGCTGAGCGCCGGTCCCCTGGGTCCCGCTTTTCTTTCTCTACACTTTGTCTCTGTGTTATTATTTCCTTTTCTCAGGTCTCTCATTCCACCTAACGAGAAGCACCCACAAGTGTGGAGGGGCAGGCCACCCCTTCAGACTGGTCTTGAACTCTTGGCCTCAAGTGATTCTCCTGCGTTGGCCTCCCAAAGAGCTAGGATTACAGGCATGAGCCACCATGGCCAAGACTGTAATTTATAAAGAAAAGACATTTATTGGCCAGGCGCGGTGGCTCACGCCTGTAATCCCAGCACTTTGGGAGGCTGAGGCGGGCGGATCATGAGGTCAGGAGATCGAGACCATCCTGGCTAACACGATGAAACCCCATCTCTACTAAAAATACAAAAAATTAGCCAGGTGTGGTGGCAGCCTCAGCTACTCGGGAGGCTGAGGCAGGAGAATGGCGTGAATCCGGGAGGCGGAGCTTGCAGTGAGCTGAGATTGTGCCACTGCACTCCAGCCTGGGTGACAGAGCAAGACTCCGTCTCGAAAAAAAAAAAAGAAAAGAAAAGAAAGAAATTTATTTCTTACACCTCCTGAGGCTGGGAAGTTTAAGAGCATGGTGCCAGCACCTTGGAGAGGGTCATCCCATGGGAGAATGGCAGAAGACGGAAGCAAGTGCAGAAAACAGAAGAAATCAGCTTTGTTCTCTTTGAGAACAAACCCAGGCTTGAATAACTAACCCACTCCCATGATAAGAGCATTAATCCATTCATGAAGGCAGAGTCATCATGACCTAATCACCTCCTAAAGGCTTCATGTCAATTAAATCTCATGAGTTTCAGAGGGGACAAGAATTTAAACCATAGCAATACCTAAATATAGATAAAGACCAGGAATCCCTAGGGTGTGCCTGTAGTCCCAGCTATTAGGGAGGCTAAGGCAGAGGGTGGCTTAAGTCCAGGAATTTGAGACCAGCCTGGGCAACATAGTGAGACTCCATCTCTAAAAAAAAAAAAATAGGCCGGGTGCGGTGGCTCATGCCTGTAATCCCAGCACTTTGGGAGGCTGAGGCAGGT
>NW_012114672.1:0-872 GCF_000951035.1 Colobus angolensis palliatus
TCACCCAGGCTGCAGTGCAGTAGTAAGATCTCAGCTCACTGCAACCTCCACCTCCTGGGTTCAAGGAATTCTCCTGCCTTAGCCTCCCAAGTAGCCCTGATTACAGGTGCCCACCACCACGCCTGGCTAATTTTTGTATTTTTAGTAGAGACAGCGTTTCATCATGTTGGCCACACTGGTCTTGAACTCCTGACTTCAGGTGATCTACCTGCCTTGGCCTCCCAAAGTGCTGGGATTACAGGCATGAGCCACCATGCCTGGCCCATAGTTATTTTTAATGTACAATAAATTATTGTTGACTGTAGTCACCCTGTTGTGCTATCAAATACTGGATCTTATTCATTCTAGCTAACTATATTTTTGTGCACATTAACCATCCCCCCTTCTCCCTCTTTCCCCACCATTACTCTTCCTAGCCTCTGCTCTCTATCTCCATGAGTTCAATTCTTTTAAGTTTTAGCTCCCACAAATAAGTGAGAACACATGAAGTTTGTCCTTCTGTACCTGGCTTATATCATGTAACACAATGACTTCCCACTCCATCCAAGTTATTGCAAATGACAGGGTCTCATATTTTTTTATGGGTGACTAGTACTCCCAGGTGTATATGAACCACATTTTCTTTATCCATTTGTTTGTTGATGGACACTTAGTGTATTAGTCCATTTCACACCACCGTGAAGAAATACCCAAGACTGGGTAATTTATAAAGAAAAAGAGGTTTAATGGACTTACAGTTTCACGTGGCTGGGGAGGCCTCACAATCATAGAGGAAGGCGAAGGAGGAAAAAAGGCACATCTTTTTTTTTTTTTTGAGACGGAGTCTCGCTCTGTCGCCCAGGCTGGAGCGCAGTGGCTGGATCTCAGCTCAC
>NW_012114672.1:5817-6399 GCF_000951035.1 Colobus angolensis palliatus
AAAAGGGCCGGGCACAGTGGCTCATGCCTGTAATCTCAGCACTTTGGGAGGCCGAGACGAGATGGGTGGATCATCTGAGGTCAGGAGTTTGAGACCAGCCTGAGCAATGTGGCAAAACCCTGTCTCTACTAAAAAAAAAAAAATTAGCTGGACATGGTGGTGGGCACCTGTAATCCCAACTACGTGGGAGGCTGAAGTGGGAGGTCAAGGCTGCAGTGAGCCATGATTGTACCACTGCACTCCAGCCTGGGTGACAGAGTGAGACCCTGTCTCAAAAAAAAAAAAACCAAAAACCAAAAACACAAAAAAACCTGCAATTCCCTGCTGACATCTGATGCTGAGCATCTTTTCATATGCTTGTTTGTCATCTGCATATCTTCTCTGGTGAGATATCTGTTCAGATCTTTTGTCTCTGTTTTAATCAGGTGTTTATTTTACTATCACTGAATTTTTTTTCTTTTTCTCTTTTAAAATTTTTTGTAGAGGCCGGGCGCGGTGGCTCACGCCTGTAATCCCAGCACTTTGGGAGGCCAAGGCGGGCAGATCATGAGGTGAGGAGATCGAGACCATCCTGGCTAACAT
>NW_012114672.1:6449-7309 GCF_000951035.1 Colobus angolensis palliatus
AACCTCCGCCTCCCAGGTTCAAGCGATTCTCCTGCCTCAGCCTCCCGAGTAGCTGGGATTACAGGTGCGCACCACCACACCCAGATAATATTTGCATTTTTAGTAGAGATCGAGTTTCACCATGTTGGCCAGGCTGGTCTCAAACTCCTGACCTCAGGTAATCAACCCATCTCGGCCTCCTAAACTGCTGGGATTACAGGCGTGAGCCACCACCACACCTGGCTGCTTAATAGTATATCTTATATGAATGTACCTTAGTTTGCTTATCCATTCACCTAGTAAAGGATGTCAATTGCTTCCAATTTTTGGCAGTGATGAATAAGGCTGCTATAAACATTCTTGTGTAGGTTTTTGTGTGGATGTAAATTTTCAACTCATTTGGATAAATAGCAAGCAACACGATTCCTGGATCATATGGTAAGAGTACGTTTAGCTTTCTAAAAACTGCCACGCTGTCTTCCAAAGTGGCTGTAGCATTTTGCATTCCTACCAGTAATGAGCAAGAACTCCTGTTGCTCCACACTCTCGCCAGCATTTGGTATTCTCAGTGCTTTGGATTTTAGCCACCGGGATAGCTGTGTAGTGGCATCGCCTTGTTGTTTAAATTTGCAGTTCCCAGCTGGGCATGGTGGTTCATTTTTGTAATCCCAGCATTTTGCAAGACCAAGGTGGACTTGAGACCAAGAGTTTGTGATCAGTGTAGGCAACAAAGCAAGACTCCGTCTCCGTAAAAATTCTAAATTAACCAGGCGCGGTGGGGAGTTCCTGTAGTCCCAGCTACTTGGGAGGCTGCGGCACCCATAATCGTGCCACTGCACTTCAGCCTGGGCCACAGAACAAGATCTTGAATAAAAAAAAAA
>NW_012114672.1:7359-7883 GCF_000951035.1 Colobus angolensis palliatus
CTGTAATCCCAGCACTTTGGGAGGCCAAGGCGGGCAGATCATGAGGTGAGGAGATCGAGACCATCCTGGCTAACATGGTAAAACCCTGTCTCTACTAAAAGTACAAAAACAATTAGCCGGGCATGGTGGCGGGTGCCTGTAGTCCCAGGTACTTGGGAGGCCGAGACAGGAGAATGGCCTGAACCTGGGAGGTGGAGCTTGCAGTGAGCCAAAATGGTGCCACTGCACTCCAGCCTGGGCAACAGAGCAAGACTCCATCTCAAAAGAAAAAAAAGCGTTTTGTAGAGATAAGGGTCTCACTTTGTTGCCGAGGCTAGTCTGAAACTCTTGAGCTTAAGCAATACTCCTGCCTCAGCCTCATAAAGTGCTGGGATTACAGGTGTGAACCACCTTGCTGGGCTAATTTTTGTATTATTTGTAGAGACAGGGTCTCACTTTGTTGCCCAGGCTGGTCTCGAACTCCTGAGCTCAGGCGATCTGCCTGCCTTGGCCTCCCAAAGTGCTGGGATTACAGGCATGAGCCA
>NW_012114672.1:12948-13476 GCF_000951035.1 Colobus angolensis palliatus
TATTTTTTTTTTTTTTCTCGAGATGGAGTCTCGCTCTGTTGTCCAGGCTGGATTGCAGTGGAGTGATCTCGGCTCACTGCAACCTCTGCATCCCAGGTTCAAACTATTCTCCTGCCTCAGCCTCCCGAGTAGCTGAGATTACAGGCGCCGTCCACTACGCCCAGCTAGTTCATTTTCTTTTAGTCCAAAATTAAACATGAGATGTAATATTTCACCTGTCAGATTGGCAAAAATGTCAAAGTTTGATAATACTGTGGGTTAAGGTGTAGGGAAATAGGGCATACGTACATTGGTATTGGAAATACAGTCTAGTTCAACCATTTTGGAGGGCAATTTGTACATATCTACAAAAATTATCAGCCCGGTGTGGTGGCTCATGCTTGTAATCACACCACTTTGGGAGGCCCAGGCAGGCAGTTCACCTGACGTCGGGAGTTTGAGAACAGCCTGACCAACATGGAAAAACCCAGTCTCGGGCCGGGCGCAGTGGCTCAAGCCTGTAATCCCAGCACTTTGGGAGGCCGAGAC
>NW_012114673.1:0-1125 GCF_000951035.1 Colobus angolensis palliatus
TGAGCCACTGCGCCTGGTCTTTTTTGTTGTTTTAGATGGAATTTTGCTCTTGTTGCCCAGGCTGGAGTGCAGTGGCACAATCTTGGCTCACTGCAGCCTCCGCCTCCTGGGTTCAAGCAATTCTCCTACCTTAGCCTCCCAAGTAGCTGGGATTACAGGTGCCCGCCACCCCGCCCGTCTAATTTTTGTATGAGATTTCGCCATGTTGCCCAGGCTGGTCTCGAACTCCTCACCTCAGGTGGTCTTCCCACCCTGGCTTCCCAAAATGCTGGGATTACAGGTGTGAACCCAGTGAACTTTCTGATTAGTTTGTATATCGGTAGGCATGAAGGTAGTCTATACCTAAGTGTTTGTGGGTGATTTATCTGAAGTTTCTATCAAGTCTTCTAGTTTTGGCTTGCAGGGCTTCAGGAAAGGAAGTCTTAATTTCAGTAACTCCAAGTCAGAAGGGAGAAAAACTGGAAATGTTAGTTTGGAGAGTCATAGCCAGACATTTGAGGAAACTGGAAGAATTCAGGATCCACTCAAGTTTCCAGGTAAATAACAAATCCTCCAAAACAATGAACTAGAATCTAATAACGGATACACTATAGTTTTCTTCTGAAACATAATTTTTCTCTGTACAGTCACCCCCATTTTTGCTAAACACAATTACAATCACAATTTGTTGCCAGGAGTGGTGGCTCATGCCTGTAATCCCAGCACTATGGGAGCCAAGGCAGGAGCAGATTGCTTTAGTCCAGGAGACCAGCCTGGGCAATGTGGCAAAACCCCCTCTCTACAAAAAATACCAAAAAATCAGACGTGGTGGCACATGAAATACAAAAACATTAGACGTGTTGGCGCATGCCGGTAGTCCCGACTACTCAGGAGGCTGACCTCAGAAGGATCATCTGAGCCTGGGAGGTGGAGGCTGCAGTGAACGGTGCTCCTACCACTGTACTCCAGCCTGGGTGATAGAGCAGAAGACCCTGTTTCAAGAAAAAAGATCAATTTGTTGCAAAATAAGGTTGGTCTCTTATTAAACTTGGCCTGATTGTTTATGTAAGAGCAGTAAGAATAATGATTGATTGTAAAGGTTCTTTTCTTTTTTCTTTTTTTTTTGGAGACAGAGTCTTGCTCTGT
>NW_012114673.1:3661-4358 GCF_000951035.1 Colobus angolensis palliatus
TTTTTAGTAGAGACAGGGTTTTGCCATGTTGGCCAGGCTGGTCTTCAACTCCTGACTTCATGATCCACCTGCCTCGACCTCCCAAAGTGCTGGTATTACCGGCATGAGCCGCTGTGCCTGGCTGATGTCTCTCTTTTTCAAGGTGAGAAACACATCTTTTGAGCTTTCCAGGGGCTCAACTGGCAAATTCCAAAGTTAATTCAAGGTCAAAAGACTGAATTTAGAATTTGATTTTAGGAAGTTTGTAAAAAATGTAAAAAAAGTCTTAAAACACTTGATTAGTGCTTGCTTTGGCAGCGCATATACTAAAGTTGGAACGATACAGAGAAGATTAGCATGGCCCCTGTGCAAGGATAACTCGCAAATTCATTAGCCCTTCCATATTTTTTGAAATTAAGAAAAGAAAAAAGGAAAACATTTGATTACATAGGATCTCAGGTAACTATTAATTTAGGTCACTAATAATTAGTCTGGTTACCAGAGTAATTATTGAATGATATAGTGATCTGAGATCCTATTTAATCAACTGTTCATTTTATAATCATTTAATATTTTATTTAAATATTTAATGAACATTTAATATTTATTAATATTCATTTCATAATCACCAGGGTAATTATTAAAAGGCTTCAAAGGCAAATAGAGAAAGTTACATAGTTGTAAAAAATATATATGTTAGCTCTCTTTTTTTTTTTTT
>NW_012114673.1:5908-8457 GCF_000951035.1 Colobus angolensis palliatus
GACAGAGCCAGACTCCGTCTCAAAAAAAAAAAAAAAAAAATTTCATTTATAAACTTTGGTCCTATTTACATTTATTTATTTCACATGTTCTTAACAATTATGCTTACATTAGTCATGGAAGTTTCATGAGACATTAGACAAAGTCAGCTCTCCCAAGTCATTTCCTTACTCACCCTTTTTTTTTTTTTTTTTGAGACATTGTCTCACTGTCACCCAAGCTGGAATGTAGTGACAGGATCTTGGCTCACTGCAACCTCTGCCTCTGAGTTCAAGCCATTTTCCTGCCTTAGCCTCCTGAGTTGCTGGGATTACAGGTGTGCACCACCAAACCCAACTAATTTTTTTTTTTTTTTTTGGAGATGGAGTCACGCTGTGTCACTCGACCCGGAATGCAGTGGCGCGATCTCTGCTCACTGCAACCTCCACCTCTCAGGTTCAAGCAATTCTCCTGCCTCAGCCTTCTGAGTAGCTGGGACCACAGGTGCCCGCCACCACACCAGGCTAATTTTTTTGTGTTTTTGTTTTGAGATGGAGTCACACTCTGTTGCCCAGGCTGGAGTGCAGTGGCACAATCTTGCCTTACTGCAGCCTCTGCCTCCTGGGTTCAAGCAGTTCTCTGCCTCAGCCTCCAGAGTAGCTGGGATTACAGGTGCCTGCCACCATGCCCAGCTAATTTTTGTATTTTTAGTAAAGACAGGTTTTCACCATCTTGGCCAGGCTGATCTTGAACTCCTGACCTCGTGATCCACTTACCTTGGCCTCCCAAAGTGTTGGGATTACAGCCGTGAGCCACCGCGCCTGGCTAATTTTTTTGTATTTTTAGTAGAGACTGGGTTTCACTCTGTTGGCCAGGCTGGTCCTGTACTCCTGACTTCAAGTAATCTGCCCACCTTGGCCTCCCAAAGTGCTGGGATTACGGGCATGAGCCACTGTGCCTGTCCCTGCTATTCACCATTTTTACATCAAATGCATGTCAGGCAGCCATCACTTAAGCAAGGACCATAACATGAAATACATGTATAGGGTTTTTTGGGTTTTGTTTTTGTTTAATTTTTTTTTTTTATAAATCAGAACACAGAGCTGTTTTTCATTAAACCAACAATATTAAACTAGTTTTATTTACCAAAGATGTACCCAAGTCATGTGAACTTGAAAAGCATTTGGATTACTTCCTATGTTTCTAGTAGTTTTAGGCATACAGTCATCCACTGCATAACGATGTTTAATGAATGATGCACCACATAGATGATGGTGGTCCCAAAACGTTGTAATGGAAATGCCCTCTACAAGTGCACCCCTTTTATCTTTTTTTTTTTTTGAGATAGGGTCTCGCTCTGTTGTCCAGGCTGGAGTGCAATGGTGCGATCTCAGCTCACTGCAACCTCTGCCTCCTAGGTTCGAACAATGATCTTGCCTCAGCCTCCCAAGTAGCTGGGATTACAGATGCCCGCTACCACGCCCAGCTAATTTTTGTATTTTTATTAGAGATGGGGTTTCACCATGTTGACCAGGCTGGTCTTGAACTCCTAACCTCAGGTGATCCACCTGTCTCAGCCTCCCAAAGTGCTGGGATTACAGGTGTGAGCCACCGTGCCCGGCCCACATTTATCTTTTATTGTACCTTTTCTATGTTTAATATAAACACTTGGCCAGGCATGATGGCTCATGCCTGTAATCCCAGCATTTTGGGAGGCCGAGGCGGGCAGATTGCTTGAGGTCAGGAGTTCGAGACCAGCCTGGTCAACATGGCGAAACCCTGTCTCTACCAAAAATACAACAAATTAGCCAGGCATGGTGGTGTGCACCTGTAATCCCAGCTACTTGGGAGGCTGAGGCAGGAGAATTGCTTGAATCCAGGAGGCAGAGGTTGCAGTGAGCCAAGATGGTGCCACTCACTCCAGCATGGGTGACAGAGCAAGACTTGGTCTCAAAAAAATAAAAACAAGCAAACAGCATTGTGTTACAATTGCCTTCGGTATTCAGTACAATAACATGCGGTACAAGTTTATAGCAATAGACTATAACTTACAGCCTAGGTATATAGTAGGCTATGTGATCTAACTTTGCATGAATATACTCTCTGATGTTCACAGAATGACAAAATTGCCTAATGAAGGAATTTCTCAGAACATATTCTCATCATTAAGTGACATGTGACTATATTTAATTTACACGAGTGGGCCAGGCATGGTGGTTCATGCCTGTCATCCCAGCACTTTGGGAGGCCAGGGCAGGAGGATCACTTGAGACCAGGAGTTTAAGAGCAACCTGGGCAGCATGGCAAGACCCTGTCTCTACAAAACTAAAAAAATTAGCCAGGAGTGGTGGCACATGCCTGTAGACCCAGCTACTTGGGAGGTTGAGGTGGGAGGATCACTTGAGCGCAGGAGGCAGAGGCTGCAGTGAGTAGTGATTGCGACGCTGCGCTCCATCCAGCCTGGGTGACACAGCAAGACTCTGTCTCAATAAATAAATACATAAATAAGTAATCTGGGCCAGGCACGGTGGCTCATGCATGTAATCCCAGCACTTTGGGAGGCCGAGGCGGG
>NW_012114673.1:8507-8925 GCF_000951035.1 Colobus angolensis palliatus
ACTCTGTCTCAATAAATAAATACATAAATAAGTAATCTGGGCCAGGCACGGTGGCTCATGCATGTAATCCCAGCACTTTGGGAGGCCGAGGCGGGCGGATCACCTGAGGTCAGGAGTTCGAGACCAGGCTGACCAACATGGTGAAACCTTGTCTCGACTAAAAATACAAAAATTATCCGGGTATGGTGGTGGGTGCCTGTAATGTCAGTCACTCAGGAGGCTGAGGCAGGGAGAATCGCTTGAACCTGGGAGATGGAGGTTGCAGTGAGCTGAGATCATGCTATTACACTCCAGCCTGGGTGACAGAGCGAGACTCTGTCTCAAAAAAAAAAAAAAAAGTAATCTGATTTCTGCTTTTAATCTTTTAATCTTGCTAGAGGAGTCTCTATGACTAGCTGTTATACCCTTTTCTGTCCTC
>NW_012114673.1:10754-11481 GCF_000951035.1 Colobus angolensis palliatus
ATGGGGTTTCACCATGTTAGCCAGGATGGTCTCGATCTCCTGACCTCGTGATCCACCCACCTCGGCCTCCCAAAATGCTGGGATTATAGGCGTGAGCCACTGTGCCCGGCCCCTCCCGCTACCCTTCTAAATTCTTTGGCTGGCTTACACATTAAACCGATATAAGGCAGAGTAACAGTAGCAAAAGGTCGAGCGTGGTGGCTCACACCTGTAATCCCAGCACTTTGTGAGGCTTAGGCGGGCAGATCATGAGGTCAGGAGTTCAAGACCAGCCTGGCCAACATGGTGAAACCCCGTCTCTACTAAAAATATAAAAATTAGCCTGGTATGGTGGCGCTTGCCTGTAATCCCAGCTACTCAGGAGGCTGAGGCAGGAGAATCACTTGAACCCAGGAAGCGGAGGTTACAGTGAGCCAAGATCGTGTCATTGCACTCCAGCCTGGGCGACAGAGTGAGACTCTGTCTCAGAAAACAAAAAACAAAAAAGAGTAGCAAAACATTGCCAGGCATGGTGGCTCATGCCTGTAATCCCAGCCCTTTGGGAGGCTGAGATGGGCAGATCTCTTAAGGTCAGGAGTTCGAGACCAGCCTGGCCAAAATGGCGAAACCCCATCTCTACTAAAAGTATAAAAATTGGCCAGGGATGGTGGTGTGGCGGGCGCCTGTAATCTCAGCTACTTGGGAGGCTGAGGTGGGAGAATTGCTTGAACCTGGGAAGCGGAGGTTG
>NW_012114674.1:0-468 GCF_000951035.1 Colobus angolensis palliatus
TAGCCAGGATGGTCTCGATCTCCTGACCTCGTGATCCACCCGTCTTGGCCTCCCAAAGTGCTGGGATTACAGGCTTGAGCCACCGCGCTCGGCCTACACCTGTTTTAACTTGCCTCCCGCTCTCCAGCCAAGGAGGGGGCTGGATTCACGTTCACCTTTGTCACTTGAAGGCAAAACTGGTATCAAGTTTGTTGCCTCCCGATGACCATGGATTTAGCTGCTGTAGCAAAACCCAAAATAGCAGTGATCTGAACAAGATAGCCCGTCCCAACATCCGCAGCCCAGTGTCAGTACCCAGACTCCCCTGGGCTTGCTGCTCTGCCATCCTTAACACACAGCTTCCACCTCGTGATACACGATGGCTGCCCTGGTTCCTGCCACTGGGTCTGCATTCCAGCCGGCAGGAAGGGGAGACCAGGAAGAGGGACCATCTTCCTTTAAAGGGCGGGGCACACATCACTCATTGCC
>NW_012114674.1:6033-7755 GCF_000951035.1 Colobus angolensis palliatus
ATGAATGAATGAGAGATCTTGAGGAATTCCTTGCTTTACAGTGAAATTCTGTCTCCTTTGTGTCTTGTGTCCCAAGATGGTCTTGGGCAAACAGCGTGGGGCAGAGCCACTGCAGCCCTGCCCAGGGAAGCCTGGGGTGAGTGAGATAATGACAGGTGAATTCTCCCACTGGGAGAAGTGCTCAGAAAATGTGGGCAGGACCCACAGGCTTCTATGTCACCTGCAGGGATTTTCTATGGACTGGAACATCTTCCTGTGGCTGCGGTGGCTGCTGTTGGTGAGCGGGGTGTGTGTGGGAGGGGGCAGCCTCTCTGCTTTACCTGTGGCTCCTCAGCTGCCTTTTCTGGGGCCTGGGGGGCTCCCTCCCCCACAGCCTGTGGTCCTCACTCCCCTAGGAGAATGTAAATATGATTCTGCACAATCTGAGCTCCAGGGAAGCTGCCCAGACTCAGTTAATCCCTGCTTTCCTTGCTTTAAGCAAACCCGGTTTATGGAAGTCTCTGGGATTACAGTTAAGGTAAAAACACTGTTTAGCCTCCGGGTCTGCCCCGTGCATTGAGCCGACACCAGCATTGCTCAAGGCAGCCTCCTGTTTCCTCTGGTAGCATTGTGAGGTTTTGGACAGAACGTGGCTGCACTGTGCACGGGGTGAGGTAACAGAGGGGGCCCTGAAGACACTCGAAGAACAGTGGGGGTCCTTTCAAGTGCCAGTGCTGAGCCCAGACAGATGGAAGACCTTGGACAAATTGCCCAGCACCCCTGAGCCTCAGTTTCCTCATCTGGAAAGTGGTGTGGTGATGCCAGCACATCTCAGAGGGCTGGGAGGACGAAGCCGCCAAGTGACAGCTGTGATGGATCCACAGCAATGGCACAGGGGCAGCCGACCAACCCAAGAGCCGCAAAGCCATGGTGGGCCCAGCCCCTTCCTGCTCCCCAGGCAGCCAGTGAGAAGCCCTGCTGCTGAAGGGGATGGCTACGGGGCGGATCAGTCACACCACAGTGTGAGGTCTCTGTGCCTTCCAAACTCCAGTGTTTATTGCCTCGATAATGAAGGGTGGGAACCCCAAAGACCAAACAAACAGCAGATGAGAGAGACAGAGAGGGAGACAAAGAGAGAGAGAGAGAGAGAGAGAAGGAAAGAATGGGTCTGCACTGTGGCCTGTTCTATAACAGGAGACAGAGGGACCCTCTTGACTGGGGTCTCCGACTGAGAGTGGGGAGGCCCCCTGGGGGGGTCTGTTCCAAGGTCTGAGGAAGGAGGAGAGGTGGATGGGGCCTTGGGATTAGGGAGATGGGGCGGGGCCACCATGTGTTGGCTGTGGGGCCTTGGGCAAGGAGTTAACCTCTCTGTGCCTCGGTCACCTCCTGTATAAAATGGTTATGACAGAGAGGAATAGTCCCTCCACCCCCAAAGGGTTGCGAGGATTAAAGAAGTGAACAATTGTCGGTGCTTGGAGCAAAGCCTGGCTCTGGCAGTGGGTTTTGTATTCATGTTTGGTCAGTATATAAGATTAAATGCTCAAGACCAGCTGGGGCACCACAGCGAGATCCCACCTCCACAAATAATCATAATAAAAAAAAATAAGCCGGACATGATAGCATGTGCCTGTGGTCCCAGCTACTGGGGAGGCAGGAGGATGGCTTGAGCCTCAGGAGGCTGCAGTGAGCCATGATCGCACCACTGCACTCCAGCCTGGGCGACAGAGTGAAGCACCATCTTTA
>NW_012114674.1:8002-8405 GCF_000951035.1 Colobus angolensis palliatus
GGTCTCCAAGGACACTTCTGCTGGGAATACCTCACTCAGCTCTCAGGAATCCATCCCTGGCCAATCCCCCACATGCCTGCTAGCACTCCATTCATTTGTTTACAAGTCTCTCTCTCTCACACACGCACACCCATCACTGTATTCATCTACTGCTACATAACAAATAATCCCCAAACATAGAGGCTTAAAACAACAGGAAACATTTATTATCTCATTGTTCCTGTGGGTCAGAAATTCAGAAGCAGCTTAGCTGAGTGGTTCCGGCTCCGAGTCTCCTCTGAGAGTGCAGTCAGGGGCCGCAGTCATCTGAAGGCTTGACTGAGGCTGGGGGATCTGCATGCTCAGGGAAGGTGTGAAGGCAGGTAGGTGATTTGTTTCATTCCATCAGCCCAGCCCCAGTGAG
>NW_012114674.1:8455-9419 GCF_000951035.1 Colobus angolensis palliatus
GGTCTCCAAGGACACTTCTGCTGGGAATACCTCACTCAGCTCTCAGGAATCCATCCCTGGCCAATCCCCCACATGCCTGCTAGCACTCCATTCATCCATTCATTTGTTTACAAGTCTCTCTCTCTCACACACGCACACCCATCACTATATTCATCTACTGCCACATAACAAATAATCCCCAAACATAGAGGCTTAAAACAACAGGAAACATTTATTATCTCATTGTTCCTGTGGGTCAGAAATTCAGAAGCAGCGTAGCTGAGTGGTTCCGGCTCCGAGTCTCCTCTGAGAGTGCAGTCAGGGGCCGCAGTCATCCGAAGGCTTGACTGAGGCTGGGGGATCTGCATGCTCAGGGAAGGTGTGAAGGCAGGTAGGTGATTTGTTTCATTCCATCAGCCCAGCCCCAGTGAGTCTTTTGGGGCCAAAGAAGGGTTGGTGATGGTTTTGGAGATTTGGGGAGGAGTGGTGGCTGTGCCCAACCCTTTAGGCACTGATGAGAAAGAATATAACAATTAAAAGCTTCGGGGGAGTGCATGAAATGAATGAATAAATAAATAGACTGGGCACAGTGGCTAACATCTGTAATCCCAACACTTTGGGAGGCCGAGGCAGGAGGATCACCTGAGGTCGAGAGTTCAAGACCAGCCTGACCAACATGATAAAACCCTATCCCAGACTGGGCACGGTGGCTAACATCTGTAATCCCAACACTTTGGGAGGCCGAGGCGGGAGGATCACCTGAGGTTGAGAGTTCAAGACCGGCCTGACCAACATGGAGAAACCCCATCTCTACTAAAAATACAAATTTAGCCTGGTGTGATGGTGCATGCCTGTAATCCCAGCTACTCAGGAGGCTGAAGCAGGAGAATCGCTTGAACCTGGGAGGCAGAGGTTGCAGTGAGCTGAGTGGAGAAACCCCATCTCTACTAAAAATACAAATTTAGCCTGGTGTGATGGTGCATAC
>NW_012114674.1:10148-11886 GCF_000951035.1 Colobus angolensis palliatus
TTAGCCAGGATGGTCTCGATCTCCTGACCTCGTGATCTGCCCGCCTCGGCCTCCCAAAGTGCTGGGATTACAGGCGTGAGCCACCGCACCTGGCCGACAATCTCCCTTTCTTAAAGTCAACCAATCATGGACTATTTATTTATTTTGAGACAGGGTCTTGCTCAGTCACCCAGTCTGGAGTGCAATGACGCCATCTCAGCTCACTGGAACCTCTGCTTCCAGGGTTCAAGCGATTCTCGTGCCTCAGCCTCCCGAGTAGCTGGGATTACAGGCATGGGCCACTGTGTCTACCAAATTTTTGTATTTTTAGTAGAGATGGGGTTTCACCATATTGGCCAGGCTGGTCTCGAACTCCTGACCTCAAGTGATTCACCCACCTCAGCCTCCCAAAGTGCTGGGATTACAGGCGTGAGCCACCACCCCCGGCTGGAAGTCATGGACTTCAGTCGCATCTGCAAAATACCTTCCTGGCAACACAGAGACTCGTGTTTGATTCAAGGGGTGGGGACTGCAGCCTCCCCTGAGTGACACAGGAAACTGACCGTCGCACCGTCCCTCCTGTCTCTCTCTGGTTTCTCGCTCCTGCCAGAATGAACACTGAGTATCAGCCACTGGCCCCATGGAGCCGGGGTAGGGGCGGGGTGGGGAGGTGGGGAGTGAAACCAGCACTGAGCTCCTGAGTCAGGCCCTACTGGACCCTCCGGACTTTCTCCCGGCTCCACCTCCTAGCCCTTTGGGATAGATTCCACCTGGGTCCCCAGCCCTCGGCCTCAGCTCCTCCTTCAGTGTGAATCCCTGGCTTGTGAAATCACAGACCGGCCTGAGCGAGCCCCACGTGAGCCCAGCTTGGAGTGGGGCCAGCAGCCTCCCTTACTGCCCTCAGGGAGCTGCCAGTCTCCTGGGGGAGCCGCAGAGCCTGGAACCTGGGTCCCAGGTTCGCAGAGCGAGCTTGCAGAGACCCTCTGTTTTCCCTGATTCTCGGCTGTGCTCTGGGCCGGACTCACCGGTCAGGCCACAGCTCTTGGCTGCAGGAAACCAGCCCTGTGGTGGTTTTGTTTTGATTGCACAACCCCCCGGTGCAGGAGGCCAGGGTGGACATCTGCTGTTTTGGCCAGCCCAGCACCCAAGCTCCCCTTTTTTGGCAAGAGCCCCCCAGTTGCCTCATGGGGACCTCCCCCCATGTGTGCAGCCTGGGGAGTGGGCTGTCAGCCCAGATGCTCCTGTCCTGCCTGGCCAAGGGATAGGGCTTGTCTTTGTCTGTTTTCTGTTCCTTATAACAGAATACCTGAAACTGGGTAATGTATAAAGAAAAGGAATGTATTTCTTACAGTTGTGGCAGCTGAGAAGTCCCAGGTCGAGGGGCCACATTTGGTGACACCCTTCTTGCTGGTGGGGATCTCTGCAGAGTTTCCAGGTGGTGCCGGGCATCACATGGCAAGGGGGCAGAGTGGCCCATGAGCTGGCTCAGGCCTCTCTTCTTCTTCTAATAAAGCTACCAGTTTCCCTCCCATGATGACCCATTAATCCATTAACCCATTAATCCATGAATGCATTAACCCATTCCTCAGGGCAGAACCCTCATGCTCCAATCACATCTTAAAGCTCCCACCTCTCAATACTGCCCCATTGGAGACTAAGTTCTCCATGACACATGAAATTTGGGGGACACGGCCGGGCGCGGTGGCTCAAGCCTGTAATCCCAGCACTTTGGGAGGCCAAGACGGGCGGATCACGAGGT
>NW_012114675.1:0-1535 GCF_000951035.1 Colobus angolensis palliatus
CTGGAGTGCAGTGACACAATCTCGGCTCACTGCAACCTCCGCCTCCTAGGTTCAAGTGATTCTCTTGCTTCATCCTCCAAGTAGCTGGGATTACAGGCAGACACCACCATGCCCAGCTAATTTTCTTTTCATTTTTTTTTTGGTAGAGATGGAGTTTTATCATGTTGGCCAGGCTGGTCTCTTAACTCCTGACCTCAGGTGATCTGCCCGCCTTGGCCTCGCAAAGTGCTAGGATTACAGGTGTGAGCCACTGTGCCTGGCCTCTTCAGGCTTTGATGTATCTTACCAAATTTCCCTCCAAAAGGAACATAAAATTTATATTAAGTTCTTCTCCATTTGAAATATCTAGGGTGGTTTTGCTTTCCTGATTGATGGAATAGCACACCATTGAAATTATCTTTGAATATCCTACAGGAGTTGTGCCTGACTTCCTGACACATTTTTTTTTTTCTTTTCTTTTCTTTTAAGCATCTGGTCTGTCTCTGTCCCCCAGGCTGGAGTACACGGTGCCATCACAGCTCACTGCAGCCTCAAACTCCTGAGCTCAAGTGATCCTCCCACCTCAGCCTCCTGAGTAGCTAAGACCATAGGCTGTACTACCACACCTGGCTAGCACCTTTCGATAAATATAACAGAGTGTCCCCTCCCCTCCTCTCCTCCCACCCCTCCCTCCCTTCCTTTTTTTTTTTTTTGCATTTTTAGTAGAGATGGGGTTTCACCGTGTTAGCCAGGATCGTCTCGATCTCCTGATCTTGTGATCTGCCCACCTCGGCCTCCCAAAGTGCTGGGATTACAGACGTGAGCCACTGTGCCTGGCCTAAGCCAGTTTTTCTACAAGCAATGGAAGAGATTGCTGTTTTTTGTTTGTTTTCAGTTAAATACCAGGTAAGTTCAGTGACTTGCTTTGACAGGACATCATCTTATATGAAAAATACTTATCTTTGAACACTAGAATCAAACTCAGGAAGATGAGCTATGTACACTATGACAGGTAGGTACAAGGGAAAGAGACCAGTTTGAGGGAACTTGATTCACAACTTCCACCTAACACGAATGTGATACATATATACATGGAGAGCACACATCTAAACAACTGGAAACACAGGAGAAGGGCACATGCTTTTCTGAAATTGTTAACTTTCTCATTTTCATTCAGTACCCATATAGCTGAACTCACGTACTGAAATGTTCATAGAATGTGACCCTATTCTCTGCTACAATTAGAGGGATTTGTGAAAGTTTTGTCCTTTAATAAAACCGTTAGTTGTAATTATCTATTAAATCAATTCATATGTTCCTCTTTCTTTTTTTTTTTTTTTTGAGGCAGAGTTTTGCTCTGTTGCCCAGGCTGGAGTGCAGTGGCCGGATCTCAGCTCACTGCAAGCTCCGCCTCCCGGGTTTGCGCCATTCTCCTGCCTCAGCCTCCCAAGTAGCTGGGATTACAGGTATGGGCCACCATGCCTGACTAATTTTTGTATTTTTAGTAGAGATGGGGTTTCACCATGTTGGCTGAGGATGGTCTCCATCTCTTGACA
>NW_012114675.1:3512-5057 GCF_000951035.1 Colobus angolensis palliatus
TTTTTGTATTTTTTAGTAGAGATGGGGTTTCACCATGTTAGGCAGGATGGTCTCGATCTCCTGACCTCGTGATCCGCCCGTCTCGGCCTCCCAAAGTGCTGGGATTACAGGCTTGAGCGACCGTGCCCGGCTCTTTAATTGTTTTTTAAAGTAAAAACCACTAACTTAACTTTTTGGGCACCTTTTCCTAATAAAAGGGGAACATTAAAAAACAACTAATCCAGTAGTTAAAATAATTAGCATGAAGAATTTGATCTGTTAAGTATGCAGAGGTAAAAGGTGATGATTCTTCCAACCTCTTCATTACAGTAACCACTAGCTGAGGACGTATGTGCCAGGTACCAGACTATGTCTCTTTCTTGCATTATCTTATTTTTTTGCGGGGGGGATGGAGTCTCGCTCTGTCACCCAGGCTGGAGTGAAGAGGCACATTTTCGGTTCACTGCAACCTCTGCCTCCATGGTCCAAGTTGTTCTCCTGGCTCAGCCTCCTGAGTAGCTGGGATTACAGGTGCCCGCCACCACGCCGGGCTAAATGTTTGTATTTTTAGTAGAGACAGGGTTTCACCATGCTGGCCAGACTGGTCTTGAACTCCTGACTTCAGGTGATCCACCCACCTTGGCCTCCCAAGTGCTGGGACTACAGGCCTGAGCCATTGCACCTGGCCCATTATCTCCTTTAGCCCTCCTGATGGCCTATAGATCATTATGCAGATGAGGAAACAAAAGGCTCAAACAGGTAACAATTGCCCACAGACTTTAAGTGGAGTCCCTGGACTCTATGCCAGATGTGTCTCACTCTGAAACCCCAGCTCTAAGGCAGCCTGTGCCTTTCCCCTTCCCATAATGCTGTGCGCCCAACATGCTGCAGACCCAAGCCCATGCTTCGAGAAATAACAATAATTGATCTGGACATTTTAAAACTAAGCAAGTGTTACATCTCATTAGGTGGAGATGCTATCCTTGAATCCTGCTTATATCATTCACAAAGAAGTCTTTAAGAATCTGAGGAGACTGAACCTTCAACATAATTTTTACCACTTTAATTTGTTATTAAAACTTTGAGAGTATATAGTATTTCAAACAGTATTTGACTAGATGCCACAATCTCTATCTTAGAGTTTTGAGATTTGTAAATCTGAAATAGATAATCAGTTCCTCAGTTACCCCCAGCCTGGATTTCGTGGGGCCCTTTTATTTATTTTTTGAGACAGGGTCTCACTCTGTCACCCAGGCTGGAATGCAGTGGCGTGATCTCGGCTCACTGCAACTTCTGTCTCCCAGGCTCAAGCGATCCTCCCACCTCAGCCTCCAGAGTAGCTGGGACAACAGGCATGTGTCACCACACCCAGCTTAATAATCAGTTTTTAAACATGTAGTTTTACTTAAAACCATAAAAACCCATTTTAATTTTAAAAATCATGTGATTTGAAGAAATGTCACAAAGTATACACAAATTTAATGGAAAAGTTTTTTTTTTTTTTGAGACAGAGTCTGGCTCTGTCACTCAGGCTGGAGTGCAGTGACACAATCTCGGCTCACTGCA
>NW_012114675.1:7104-8027 GCF_000951035.1 Colobus angolensis palliatus
AAAATTAACTAATTGGAAAAAAAAAAAAATTTAGCCAGGCAGGGTGGTGCATGCCTCTAATTCCAGCTATTCAGATGGCTGAGGCACAAGAATTGCTTGAACCCAGGAGGCAGAGAGTGCAGTGAGCCGAGATCACGCCATTGCACTCCAGCCTGGGCAACAGAGTGAGACTGTTGTCTCCAAAAAAAAAAGGACACTAAGGAAATGGAACAGTTACAGGGGGGAAATGCTACCAAGGACATCACTGGGAGGACAGGTGAAATCTGAATGTGGACTGTTTTAGAGCGTGGTACTATATCATTGTGAAACTTCCTCATTTCCTGATTCTCGATTGTACTGTGGTTGTGTAAAATAACATCCTAGCTTGGGAAGTGCTATCTGCCACTAACTCTTGAATGGTTATGGGAAACACCGTATTCCTTTGGAGGAGGGGGACAGGGATGATAAAGTTAATGTGGCAGAATGTTCAGAAGAGGCGACTCTGGGTGAAGGGGATGCGGGGTTCTTACTTTTATTCTTACAACTTGTTTAGCTTTTTGAAGCCTTTAAGAGACTTTGCACACATTTCATTTGCCTTTCTTGAGTGTCTTCGGTGGCAGGTGGGCTGGAGGGAGGGCTGGTCTGATTTATTTGGTCCAGAGCACAGAGACTGGAAGTCTCGAATAAACACACACATCGCAGCTTTCCTGTTCTGTGGCGCTGGCACGCCACCCTATAACCCACGCAGTGTTTCCTCACCCAAGACTGTATCTTGGCGCTCTCTGTGCCCCACCACGGAGGGGCTTTCTCATTATTTTTTGTAGCTATAAAGAATTTCACTGTGGCCAGACGCGGTGGCTCACGCCTGTAATCCCAGCACTTTGGGAGGCTGAGGCGGGCGGATCACGAGGTCAGGAGATCGAGACCATCTTGGCTGACACGGT
>NW_012114675.1:8337-10810 GCF_000951035.1 Colobus angolensis palliatus
TCAATCTCCTGACCTCGTGATCCGCCCGTCTCGGCCTCCCAAAGTGCTGGGATTACAGGCTTGAGCCACCGCGCCCGGCCTTCTGCTGCTCTTTGCTGTTCCTCAGTCGACATGGGCCAGGTCCACTAGTCTCACAGGCATCACAAAACGGACCCATGTCTCCCTTTTCCTCGTCACCCTTCAACACTTTAGCGGGGACCCTGCATGGACCAGGAACTCAAAGACAAAACCAAAGACAAGCAAGGATGACACCAACAAGCTCATGCTGGAGCACAGGAGGGCTCTGTCTGAATCATTTGCCCCCATTTTCCAATGGGCGTAAATAATTTTATCCATATGAAATGCTTCAAAGACTAAAATAATTACATGGAGTACACAGTACGTTTCACACGTTATTTTCTTTTATCCTCCTGAAAGCACTAAGAGGTAGGTACGATTATCGTCATCCTCAGTAGATGAGTTAAGATGAGTAAACTGAGACTCAGAAGGGTAGGTCATACATGCGAGAAGTGCTGGAACAGGGATTTGGACCTTGGCAATCTCACTGCAGACTCTGCTGGGTTAACAACTTCTCTTTGGCTAGAGACAGAAACAGTTAAGAGGCGTCCATTTCTATTTTTCCTACCTTTCAATAAGGCTGACCTTGGCCTGCAGGGCATTAATGCCACAGTATATGCGCCGACCATTAGTCATCCTCTTGGTTAGAATTTCTGTCCTATATTAAAAGGAAGAAAAAGTTTACTTTCAAGGGTAGAGTTTTCATTAAAATTTCCTATATTTTTCTCATCTAAATTGCTCTCATTCAGAACCAACTTCTAACTTTTCTTCTTTTTTGAGACGGAGTCTCACTTTGTCACCCAGGCTGGAGTGCAGTGGCACGGTCTCAGCTCACTGCAACCTCCGCTGTCCAGGTTGAAGTGATTCTCCTGCCTCAGCCTCCCAAGTAGCTGGGATTATTTACAGGTGTGCACCACCATGCCTGGTTAATTTTTGTATTTTCAGTAGAGACAGGGTTTCATCATGTTGGCCAGGCTGGTCTCGAACTCCTGGCCTCAAGTGATCCACCTGCCTAGGCCTCCCAAAGTGCTGGGATCACAGGCATGAGCCATAGTGCCTAGCCCTCAATTATTTTGACTATTTATACACAGACAGGCATTGCTCTTATTACCATTACCAGCCTTGGAACATCAAATAAGACAAATTTAGTGAAGTGAGAAATGATTTGATGATTCCTCTAATGCCAAAGCTAGTGGCTGCAGGCTGACTGAAGTTTCTAGTAAAGGCAGTGACCCAATTAAAAAGATTTTAAAAGTACTTACCTTGAATAGCAAAATTTGTCACAATCTGATAGACAGATCATTATCTATTATATTTATATTCTTGGTAATGGAGATACATGATCCACACTCTGATCAACACCACGGTGGCTCTTAGTGAGAGCCATCCATGTTTACAGAGTTGAAATGTACCAGTGGAGGTCATTTCAATGTTACACAAAGTAAAAATACACTCAGAGTTTAAGTTTACTATTTTTTTATCTCAAATTAATAGCTAAATCTTGCATGTTATCTTAATTATGTTGATCCTGAACAGTACTACCCTTAATGATCACCATGTCCTCTTTTTAACATTGGTATGTCATCCTCCAATTGAGGCTTATAATTCACTCTTTCTTTTTTTTTTTGAGACGGAGTCTTGCACTATTGCTGGGACTGGAGTGCAATGGCGCGATCTCGGCTCACTGCAACCTCCGCCTCCCAGGTTCAAGCAATTCTCCTGCCTCAGCCTCCCGAGTAGCTGGGACTACAGGTGCCCCCTGCCTCAGCCTCCCAAGTGGCTGGGACTACAGGTGCCTGCTACCACGCCCGGCTAATTTTTTGTATTTTTAGTAGAGACAGGGTTTCACCGAATACACTGAATTTTAAGCACCACTTATACAAAATTCCAAATGCAGCATCATTATCAGCCCTGTAAGATGATAGAGTTATTATATTTATTAAGTCATCTCTATATTTTAATTAGTTTAATATTAAACAAATGGTCTTACCCTATGGCACTAGCAAGATCTTCCCAGTCTATTTCATTAGTATCTTCCACATTTATTTCATACAACCTGTGAGAAAAAATAAAAATTAAATTTTCAAGCAAAAATCAGCATGATAGCCATCTTCATGGACGCGTGGAGTGTTAAGAGCTGGAAGGTATCCATGCTTTCACCCCATTCCAGCTCCCTCATTACACAGGCACAGTGAGGTCAGCATCCCAGCCCAGGGTTAATCCAGGTTAGTGAGTTGGTGGGCTGCAGAGACAGGCTGAAAAGACCTCTCTCCTCCTTCTGAGCCATTTGTGTCTCTCACCAAACCGTGTTGCTTTCTCTTTTTTTTTTGAGACGGAGTCTCGCTCTGTCGCCCAGGCTGGAGTGCAGTGGCCGGATCTCAGCTCACTGCAAGCTCCGCCTCCCGGGTTCTCACCA
>NW_012114675.1:12100-12764 GCF_000951035.1 Colobus angolensis palliatus
AAAAAAAAAAAAAAAAAAAATTCCGTTTTAAAAAGGTTCAAGTTCTTTAGGAGGAAAGCATACACTCTTCAATGCATCAGGGCTAGTTACCTGCTAATTTAAATCAGAGAGTGATACGGAAGCAGCGGGGGCAGCAGACGAGACATGATTGTTCTTGACACGTAAGCTTCCACACAGCAGTTACGCAGATATTCTTGGTAACCTCAGCTCTCCACAGAAGTTGGAGAGAGAGAGAAAGAGAGAGGGAAGAACTTACCACTTACTTTTACACTGCATCCAATTTCTGGTTTGCACTTTAGCTTCTACTTCTACCCAAGATATGCCCTTGTAGAGTTTTTCCCGAACAATTGATAGGCAACTTTCAGGATTGTCTTGGAGTTTGGAATCCACCTCTTTTAACTCCTGGGGAGACATTTTCTTCAGAATCACTTCTTCAACAGCCTTGATTAGTTTCTGGGTTTCAGACTTACTCCAAGCACCACGATTTCTTTCTGTAGATACAAAAAGATGGTCTTATAGTTGCTAATCTATTTGCTTTCAAACACAATATTAAAAATGAAATGATAAATCAGATACTTTTTAGAAAATGGGCATCTCCCATTATACAGACATAAAACAAACACAATTATGTGCATATTAAAATGAAATTACTAACATGGTCATG
>NW_012114676.1:0-1352 GCF_000951035.1 Colobus angolensis palliatus
ACCTCCAAACTGGCCTCCACCTCCAAGTTAGCATGCAGCCTCCAAATTGGCCTCACCTCCAAGTTAGCCTCCACCTTCAAGTTAGCCGCCAATCTACCAACTGGACTTTACCTCCTAGTTGGCCTCCAACTACATGTTGGCCTCCACCTCCAAGTTAGCCTCTACCATCAGGTTAGTCTCCAATCTCCCGACTGGACTCTACTTCCTAGCTGGCCTCCAACCTACATGTTGGCCTCCACATCCAAGTTGGACTCCAAACTCCAAACTGGCCTCCACCTCGAAATTAGCCTCCATCCTCAAAATTGGCCTCACCTCCAAGTTAGCCTCCACTTTCAAGTTAGCTGCCAATCTCCTAACTGGACTTTACCTCCTAGTTGGCCTCCAACTACATGTTGGCCTCCACATCCAACTTGGACTCCAACCTCCAAACTGGCCTCCACCTCCAAGTTAGACCTCCAAACTGGCCTCCACCTCCAAGTTAGTCTCCAACCTCCAAACTGGCCTCCACCTCCAAGTTAGTCTCCAACCTCCAAACTGGCCTCCACCTCCTAGTTAGCCTCCAACCTCCAAACTGGCCTCCACCTCCAAGTTAGTCTTCAACCTCCAAATTGGCCTCCACCTCCAAGTTAGCCTCTACCATCAGGTTAGTCTCCAATCTCCCAGCTGGACTCTACTTCCTAGTTGGCCTCCAACCTACATGTTGGCCTCCACCTCCAAGTTAGCATGCAGCCTCCAAATTGGCCTCACCTCCAAGTTAGCCTCCACCTTCAAGTTAGCCTCCAATCTCCCAACTGGACTCTACCCTCTAGCTGGCCTCCAACCTACATGTTGGCCTCCACATCCAACTTGGACTCCAACCTCCAAACTGGCCTCCACCTCCAAGTTAGCCTGTACCATCAGGTTAGTCTCCAATCTCCCGACTGGACTCTACTTCCTAGTTGGCCTCCAACCTACATGTTGGCCTCCACATCCAAGTTGGACTCCAACCTCCAAACTGGCCTCCACCTCCCAGTTAGCTAATCTACCAGCTGGGAGATTATCAATCTGCTTTTTATATCAATCTGTTTATTATATCTTATTATACCTCCCAGTTGGCCTCCACCATCAAGTTGACCTCCACCTCCACATTGGCCTCCACCGTCTAGTCAACCAGCCTCCACCTCCCGGTTGGCCTCTACCTCCGAGTTGGCTCTAACCTCCAAGTTGGTCTCCATCTCCAAGTTGGTCTGAACATGGTTTGGAGAACATATCACTGGGTGTATAAGAAAGTAGAGTGACCAGTGGAGAAGCTGGTGTGGCCACTTGGACATGATTGATGGACAGGGCTCCAAAGACCACATCTAAAGGCTACA
>NW_012114676.1:5872-6370 GCF_000951035.1 Colobus angolensis palliatus
GTCTGTCTAGTCTATCATTTATCTATCTATCTATCTATCTATCTATCTATCTATCTATCTATCTATCTATCTATCTATCTATGTATCTATCTATACATCTGTCCATCTATCTATGTGTCTGTCTAGTCTATCTATCTATCTATCTATCTATCATCTATGTATCTACCTATCTATATATCTATTTATCTATGTTTATCTATCTACCTATCTTCTATCTGTCTGTCTATCTATGTGTCTATTTATCTATTCATCTATGTCTGTCTATCTATCTATCTATCTATTTATCTATCTATCTATCTATTGGTCTATCTATCTGTGTATCTATCTATATATCTGTCTATCTATCTATCTATTGGTCTATTTATCTATGTGTGTATCTATCTATATATCTGTCTATCTAGCTATCTATCTATCATCTATTTATGTGTCTTCTAGTCTATCTATCTATCTATCTAGTCTATCTGTGTATCTATATATCTGTGTATCTATCTATATATC
>NW_012114676.1:13682-14237 GCF_000951035.1 Colobus angolensis palliatus
ATCTATCCTATTGATGTATCAATCTATCCTCCATCTATCTATCCATCTCCACCCATCTATCCTATCAACCTATCAGTCTATCCTTCTATTTATCTCTCTTTCTATGTATCTCCATTCATGTATCCAGTTGATCTATCAATGTATTCTTCTATCTATCCATCTATCTACTTACCTACCTGCCTATCTATTTTATCTAATCTATCTGTCCATCTATATCTTTATCTCTATCTATCCATCCATCTTTCTGTTTATCTATCTGCCTATCTATCTCTTTCTCTGTCTCTATCTATCTATCTATCGATCTAATCTAATCTATCTAATCTAATCTATCTATCTATATATCTATTGGTCCGTTCTTCTGTCCGTTTGTCTGTCCATCCATCTGTCTGTCTATCTATCTAATCTATCTATCTATCTATCTATCTATCTATCTATCTATCTATCTATCTATCTATCTATCGGTCCGTTCTTCTGTCCGTTTGTCTGTCCATCCATCTGTCTGTCTATCTATCTATCTACCTCTGTCTAACTCTATCTATCTATCTATCTATCTAT
>NW_012114677.1:0-8664 GCF_000951035.1 Colobus angolensis palliatus
GGGACCCTATCTAGGGCCACCTGGTGCTAACTTTTTAGGTTTTGTGAGGCCCACTAGTTTCAGTGTGTGAACTTTGACATCACTGCATAGCCCTGAACTTTAAAGTATGCACTGTTCTGATGTCCCCTGTAGTGGAAACCACAAGAGTTTTTTGTGAGATTGTTTTCTGACCTGTTTTCCAGCGTACACAGACTTTACTAAAGGAGTACAAAGAAAGGGATAAGTCCAATGTATTCAGAGATAAACGCTTCGGAGAATACAACAGCAGCATGAGCCCCGAGGAGAAGATGATGAAGAGGTTTGCTCTGGAACAGCAGGTATGGAAAGAAACTGGAGGAGGGTTTTTGCTGTACATTGCACAGGGAAGTCAAGCCCAAGGAGAAGGCTGATTCTGCACGTTCTGCATATTCCTGGGCACTTGGAAGGTCCAGGGGATAGCCCTTGATTCCTGTGCCTTATCTGGCTAGGCTAAAGGAGAAGCAGCTTCTTCTGCACATGTTAGCTGAATGGATAAATCCCTTAACTCTACTGCATGGCAGCAGTGTGCACAGGAGTTCTCAGCTCAGCTGCTGCCTTCAGCTCCATTGGGTGGAGAGCAAGTGGCCTGAGCAGCATTGCTGGAGTGGAAACTGGGCCCTGGGCTTAGTTAAGAATTGCCCTCCATGAGGCCGGGCGTGGTGGTTCACGCCTGTAATCCCAGCACTTTGGGAGGCTGAGGCAGGTCGATCACGAGGTCAGGAGATCGAGACCATCCTGGCCAACATGATGAAACCCCATATCTACTAAAAATACAAAAATTAGCCAGGCATGGTAGCACATGCATATAATCCCAGCTACTCAGGAGGCTGAGGCAGGAGAATTGCTTGAACCGGGGAGTCAGAGGTTGCAGTGAGCCCAGTTCACGCCACTGTACTCCAGCCTGGGGGACAGAGCCAGACTCCATCTCAAAAAAAATAAAAAGAATTCCCCTCCATGAGTTCCGTTTCTGTCTGAATCATGAATCATTGCTTAGTTGACCCAGAATATTAAGGCTGCTTAGGATTCATTGTCATATTTCAAATATAATGGAAATATATATATATATATATATATATATATATTTTTTTTTGCTGTGAAATGGAAGTGGTAATTTTAGGAAACCTTTTTTTTTTTTTCTTCTATCAGCGACATCATGAGAAAAAAAGCATCTACAATCTAAATGAAGATGAAGAATTGACTCATTATGGCCAGTCTTTGGCAGACATCGAGAAGCATAATGACATTGTGGACAGTGACAGCGATGCTGAGGATCGAGGAGCGTTGTCTGGTGAGGCTGGGGTGCCCTGCCCGGGCCTGTGGGCATGGAGCCAGGGAGAGTCTGTTCCTTGTTGGACCTTCTGCTCTTAGAGACTAGAGAAAGTTATTGCATGAAAGTTTTACTGATCATTAACCTCTCCACAAGTTTCGCAGGTGACAGTTTTTATTTATTTATTTATTTTTTTAAGGAAAAAAAGCTGTGGGGACAACCCACGTCACTGACTCCAGGTGGCTCACTGAATGCACTACTTTGCTCACCCTACTTTATCAATCCCAGCCTAATATTTGTACCAGTGGTGTTGATGGAGTTCCTTTAGCCTGTACCTACTGTGGAATTATGGCAGTTTGAGGAAAATCATATTGAGCCTTGTATCTGAGGATAACAACATGAAACATAAAATTTGGCCTTAAATAATGTTAACAGAGTCTTAAGATTCAGTTCAGGACTGTCTTGAACCCTGTGTATAAGGTTGCAGTCATGACATCAGTTACTTGACATATCTTGTTAGAGTTGGTCCCATTTTCCGGTGTCTTCAGAACAAAGGTGTACAAATCTAAAACTGACTCTAAAAGCTGTGTCTTGTTAGTGTGTGAAAGTTAAGGCATTAAAGCCTGGGGCTGCCTTCTGATATTTGGCTAATCCAAGGGGCAAAAGGCTTAGGAGTCAGGGCAGCAGACGTGGTGCAGAACCTGCCATCTGCAGCACGCCGGGAGGAGACCCCGCCGCCGCGCGGCTTCACAGGCCTGAGGACAATGGCCGGTTATTTTAACCTCCTGCCTTTCTCTTTGCTCTTTTCATTGTTCAAGACTTCTTGTGGGCCCCTAGCTGTAAAACGTGTTCCCTGGGGAGATCCTAGTTCCCTGAGAGTGGAGGTAACTGCCTTGGTGTGAGTTGGGCGAGTGGCATTCACCTTATTGCCAGGAGGCTCCGTGGTGCGCCGCGGACTAGAGAAGGCGCGGTGGTGCGCCCGTGACTGGAGGAGGCGCCCTGGTGCGCCGCTGACTAGAGGAGAAGTAGGACTCAGTTTCTCCCAGTAACAGGTCCTGGGAATTCAGCTATTCATTCCTGATTTCCTGTCCTTTGATTTTGATTATGAGCTCACCAAAACCCAGGTAATTTTTATAAAAGAAAAGCCTCTTACATGTGAAAATA
The DNA here is from genome assembly GCF_000951035.1 of Colobus angolensis palliatus. Taxonomy (NCBI): domain Eukaryota; kingdom Metazoa; phylum Chordata; class Mammalia; order Primates; family Cercopithecidae; genus Colobus; species Colobus angolensis. Next base: position 2,450 of record NW_012114677.1, read on the forward strand.
AATACACTGAATTTGTCATGAGGAGACAAATTCTGTTTTGTTCAACTGTCACATGATCTGTTCTCTTAGATTAGGAGAATTTCATCTTAAAAACCACCCCTTTCCCGGGCGCAGTGGCTCAAGCCTGTAATCCCAGCACTTTGGGAGGCCGAGACGGGCGGATCACGAGGTCAGGAGATCGAGACCATCCTGGCTAACACGGTGAAACCTCGTCTCTACTAAAAATACAAAAACTAGCCGGGCGAGGTGGCGGGCGCCTGTAGTCCCAGCTACTTGGGAGGCTGAGGCAGGAGAATGGCGTGAACCCGGGAGGCAGAGCTTGCAGTGAGCCGAGACTGCACCACTGCACTCCAGCCCAGGCGACAGAGCGAGACTCCGCCTCAAAAAAAAAAAAAAAAAAATCACCCCTTGAGCACTTTACCGCTGCAGAAGCTGAGACTAAGGACAAAAGTTGGTGGTACTTGCTCAGGCTTCCTAGCCAGAGGGGGCGGGGCTTCAAATCCCAGGTAGCCTGACTCCTAAATTGTAGCTGCTGTGTGCTGTTTTACACTGAATACAGACATTTCACCTACTGTAAAATATACTGTTTGGACTTTCAAATAAATAGATACATAAAAAATCTTTCTAACCAAATCCTAATACAAACTCATTAAGGGAGGATTTTCTTTTTTTTTTTTAAGTAATCCTTTTCTGAGTCTTTTATATAATTAATACAAGCTTATTAGTTGGCATTTTGCTCATCTTTTAATAAACTATTATGGTGGTACATATATAACGTGGAATAGTATGCAGCCATAAAAAAGAATGAGATCATGTCTTTTGTGGGAACGTGAGTGGAACTGGAGGCCATCCATCATCCTTAGCAAACTAACTCAGGAACGGAAAACCAAATACCACACTTTCTCACTTGTAAGTGGGGACTAAATGATGAGAACTCTTGAACACAAAGAAGGAAACAGCAGGTATGGGGATCTAGAGAGGGAGGGAAAGGAGCAGAAAAGATCACCGTTGGACTTAGTACCTGGGTGATGAAATGATCTGTACAACAAACCCCCATGACACGAGTTTACCTGTGTAACAAACCTTCATATGTACCCCCAAACCTAAAATAAAAGTCAAAAAAAAAAAACAAAAAGAAAAGAAAATAGCGTGATTGACCTTGGATTACTAGGGTACTAAATAGTGTTTTCTGATATGCTTAGTTTTCCAGGAAGGAAATCATTAGTTTCTGGAAATCAGGAATCATTCATTCATTCACTTACCAATACTGGTTTATGTGCCAGGCACTGTTCTCGGTTCCAGAGAAATGGCAGTGTCAAAACAGAAAGCTGTGCCCTCCTTCAGCTCACATTTTATGGGGAGACCCAAACATTAAACAAATGTGTCACCAAATTATGCTGTCTGATCAAAGGTGGAAGTGCTGTGGAGGAAAAAGCAGGAAAGGGCAGCACGTGCCATTGAGGCGTCTTGTTCAGCCTCACTGGACGGTGGTAGCGTGACCATGGCTCACTGCAGCCTTGGCTTTCTGGGCTCAAGCAATCCTCCCATCTCAGCCTCCAGAGTAGCTGGGGCTACAGGTGTGTGCTACCATGCCTGACCAAGATTTTGGCTTTTACTTGAGAAAAGGAGTCAGTGTATTGGAGCCAAGGAATTGCATAGTGTGACAAGACAAGGCCAGTGGGATTTCCCAGCAAACTGGATACAGGTGTGGGAGACAGGCATCAAGGACGACTCCAGGGGTGTGTGACCTAAGCACCTGGGAAGATCGAATTGCCATTTGTTGCGATGAGAAGACTGTGGGATAGATGGGTTTGGGGCAGTTTGAAATGCCTGCTAGACATCCACGGTGCAGTGCTGGAGGTGCAGTCAAGTTCAGGGAGAATGCAGGCTGAAGACAGGAACTGGATGCTGTCAGCACACAGACTGAATGAGGCTGCCAAGGGAATACGAGTAGTTAGAGGACAGACAGCAGGAACTGCGACCTGAAGAGTTGGAAAAGAGGAGACAGTGAGGCCCTGGCGGCAGGGTTGGGCTAGAAGCCAAGAAGAGAAAGCTTTTCTAGAAGGAGTGGTGAATGTGTTGAGCACTGCTGGTAGTGAGAGGAAGACTGAGAACTGACCCATCACTCAGGCAAGACGGCATTTCAGAGGAGACGCGGGGGAGAGTCAGAGAGGGATGAAGAGAAAGGAGAGAGGGGGTTGAGAAGGGAGTGGAGGTGGGGAGCCCAGGCAGGCACCAGGCTAGGGCCCTGCTGGTCAGGGAGCTGCTGGCACGCTGGAGGCCCAAGCTGGAGAAACCATCTTAACATTTGTTTCTGTTATGATGTGGGCCTTTGGATGTATCATTTCCCATCTGAGCCTCTTTGTTTCATGTGAGAAATTGGATTTTTAAAGGTTTCTTTTATTCCAAATGTGATGTTTCCTACAATGTTTAATTTCTCTTCTGCCCTAGTGAGTAGGGCGGACTGAATATCGGTGGCCCTGGTAGATGATTCCTGCTCCTGCCCTTAGCTCAGGGCTTTGGAGTCTCCAGGCCCTGCCCAGGGAGCTGGGAGGGACACAGACTGTGCCACTGATCCCAGGCGACGCCCCCACCAAGTCCCTGGAGCCAGCTTGCTCTGGGCTTGCCAGTCTTCACTAGAACCAGCACAATCAAAAATAGGTGCTCGGTGTTTCCAGCCACTTGGGTTATAGCCAGTTGGGAGTGTCATGGGTCTGGGTTTTCTCAGAGTGGCTTACCTTGGGTATTTCTCAAGTGCCATTGTGCCTGTGGTCTCAGGCCAGGCTTTTGCGTGTGAGCATTTTTTTTCTCAAATATGGAATTTTCCAGAGCACTGTGGGGGAAGCGCTGGCAGAGTGCTAAGGAAACGCTTCCCACACCGGGACTGGGCTTCACTGGGTTTTCTGCCTTTCACCCCAGCTGAGCTGACTGCTGCCCACTTCGGAGGCGGCGGCGGGCTCCTTCACAAGAAGACTCAACAGGAAGGCGAGGAGCAGGGGCAAGCCAAGTCTCGGAAGGAGCTGATTGAAGAGCTCATTGCCAAGTCAAAACAAGAGAAGGTGGGTTAGCGAGTGTTCTTGACCATCTTCTCCGTGGTAAGACAGGCTCACCAAGATGTGTTTGAGCTTTTTTTCCCTGTACATTTTTAGGCTGTGTTTAATATTTTTTTTTTTTTTTTTTTTGAGACGGAGTCTCGCTCTGTCGCCCAGGCTGGAGTGCAGTGGCCGGATCTCAGCTCACTGCAAGCTCCGCCTCCCGGGTTCACGCCATTCTCCTGCCTCAGCCTCCCGAGTAGCTGGGACTACAGGCGCCCGCCACCTCGCCCGGCTAGTTTTTTGTATTTTTTAGTAGAGACGGGGTTTCACCGTGTTAGCCAGGATGGTCTCGATCTCCTGACCTCGTGATCCACCCGTCTCGGCCTCCCAAAGTGCTGGGATTACAGGCTTGAGCCGCCGCGCCTGGCCTTAATATTTTATATGACTTTAATAAAAGCATTTATTGTGAATAGGAATTTTAAAAATCACATAAAGCATATACCTCTGACAGGTTTTGGTTCTTTTGCCTTTTTTTGGTTTAAATTTTGTTTTGTTTTGAGATGCGGTCTCTATTGCCCGGGCTGGAGTACAGTGGCGCCATCAAAGCTCACTGTGGCCCCAAACTCCTGAGCTCAAGGACCAACTGATCCTCCCACCTCGGCTCCCCAAGTAGCTAGGGGGCACCACCATGCCCAGCTAATGTTTTATGTTTTGTAGAGATGGGGATCATGCTGTGTCAACCAGGCTGGTCTCAAACTCCTGGCCTCAAGCAGTCCTCCCACCTTGGCCTAGTTCGAAAGCACAGGGTGAGCCACCGCACCTGGCACGGATGGGTTTTTTGTTGTTGCTGGTTTTAATATCTGACGTGCACCCAAAAAATCACTTTTTATTCATTTGCCGTGAACTGCTCAGAGTATCTAAATTAATGGTTTATGGCAGGAAATGATTTCCGTCTGATGAGATTTTGTAGCTTTGCATTTAAAATACTAATTTCTCCTGGCCTCTTTTCTCTGTTGAAACGTTTGGTGCCGACTGAGTGGTCACTGTGTGTGTCCTTGGCAGTGACATTGGGCCTCTAGGTTGAAGTCCAATAGTAATGATATGTGGTGTGTGTCTGATTTTTTTTCCCCAGAGGGAGAGACAAGCTCAACGAGAAGATGCCCTGGAGCTCACAGAGAAGCTAGACCAAGACTGGAAAGAAATTCAGACTCTCCTGTCCCACAAAACACCCAAGGCAGAGAACAGAGATAAAAAGGAGAAACCCAAGGTGGGAGCCAAGTGACTGAAACAAACTTCACTTACTGAACCTGGCTGACTGACTTTGTCCAGAGAAAGGGCTGTTTCCTTCAGGACAAGTTTCTGTTGAGCACTGATATTGAAGTAGCTGCTATGTGTACTCTTGGGGTGGAATTAGGTTCAGTTACTTGAGTCTCTATTCCAAGTGAATTCAACTGAAGAAAGGGGTGTTTCTGGATGGAAGAAGCACTTCAGGGTGGACACATCAGAACAGGTGTCTGAACTTCCCTGTGGTGCGTTTGTCTGTTGATACATAATACATACACTTAATACACATTTACTTACTTTTTCCTCTATAAACAATGCTTGTTTCCTACTGCATTCTCTTTAGTCTAAAGTGTTGGAAAATGCTGCATTTGTTTAAGAAACTGGGTTCTCAGAGAAATCTAGATTTTGCCAGATTAGTGTCATGTGGTCATCTGTACATCTTTGTGAGTCACCCTTGCTGTTACTGTTACTTTACTTAATTTCCCATGTTTAGGGCGTAATGCCTGGATAAGTAGTGTTTTTGTTGTTGTTTGAGACTGAGTCTCGCTGTGTCACCCAGGCTGGAGTGTAGTGGTGCAATCTTGGCTCACTGCAACCTCCACCTCCCGGGTTCAAGCGATTCTCTTGCCTCAGCCTCCCAAAGTGCTGAGATTACAGGCGTGAGCCACTGCGCGCAACCTGTTTTTGTTAAAGCAGATGTATTCCGAGAAGAATTTTTCTAGGGGTAAACAAATTCTTTGTGACCAAATATCCACTGATTTTGCAATCCTCAAGGCTGATTAGAACAGTTTTCTCTCTCGAAGAAAAGATGTAGATGTGGCTTAACTACTTCAATAATATTATCCAGCCATCACTAGAATCCAGCCATTACTAGAATGTGCTTTTCTTTTTGTAAAATAAGAAATAAATATATTTTTAAGATGAAAAATTTCTTCTTTCTGCCTTAGCCCGACGCATACGACATGATGGTTCGTGAGCTTGGCTTTGAAATGAAGGCACAGCCCTCTAACCGGATGAAGACGGAGGCGGAATTGGCAAAGGAAGAGCAGGAGCGCCTCAAGAAGCTGGAGGTAGGGTAGCAGCGCCCCAGGAGCAGGGCTGTGCTGCTGTCCGTCCGCAGCCCCTTGTGCTCCATTTTGCATGACGGGCTGAAGAGAATACTCTGTTTGATCAGTGGAATATTTTAGTCCATTTAAAGTTTATATTTATTCATGATTACTTTTTTTTTCTCCTTTTTTTGAGACGGAGTTTCACTCTGTCCCCCAAGCTGGAGTGCAGTGGCGCAATCTCGGCTCACTGCAAGCTCCGCCTCCCGGGTTCACGCCATTCTTCTGCCTCAGCCTCCTGAGTAGCTGGGACCACAGGCACCCACCACCACACCTGGCTAATTTTTTTGTATTTTTAGTAGAGATGGGGTTTCACCATGTTAGCCAGGATGGTCTCAATCTCCTGAACTCGTAATCTGCCCGCCTTGGCCTCTCAAAGTGCTGGGATTACAGGCGTGAGCCACTGCACCCGACATGAATAACTTTATTTCTGATCATAAAAGCAAAAACAAAATAAAATGCAAGTAATACCCAAGGACAGCAAATTAAAAGTGGACATTTTATTTATTTTTTTTGAGACGGAGTTTCACTCTGTTGCCGAGGCTGGAGTGCAGTAGCGTGATCTTGGCTCACTACAACCTCCGCCTCCCAGGTTCAAGCAATTGTCCTACCTCAGCCTCCTGAGTACCTGGCATTACAGCTGCCCCCACCATGCCCAGCTAATTTTTGTATTTTTAGTAGAGCTGGGATTTCACTATGTTGGCCAGGCTTGTCTCAAACTCCTGACCTCAAGCAATCCACCCATCTTGGCCTCACAAAGTGCTGAGATTACAGGCATGAGCCACTGCCA
>NW_012114677.1:9354-25571 GCF_000951035.1 Colobus angolensis palliatus
AGTGGCACAATCTTGGCTCATTGCAAACTCCACCTCCTGGGTTCAAGTGATTCTCCTGCCTCAGCCTCCTGAGTCGCTGGGATTACAGGCGCCCGCCACCATGCCCGGCTAATTTTTGTATTTTTAGTAGAGACAGGATTTTGCCGTGTTGGCCAGGTGGTCTTGAACTCCTGACCTCAGGTGATCCCCTTACCTCAGCTTCCCAAAGTGCTAGGATTACAGGTGTGAGCCACTGCGCCTGGCCCCAGCTAATTTTAAAAAATTGTTTGTATAGATGAGCATCTCCTTATGTTGCCTCGGCTGTTCTCAAACTCCTGGGCTCAGCTGATCCTCCCACCACGGCCTCCCACAGTGCTGGGGTTACAGGCATGAGCTGCCATCACACCTGGCTCAGCTGGCTGTTTTGACGTAACCACATCACTAGCTTCTTTCCGTGTCGGTGTGTGGTCAAACAGTGGAGGCCCTGGAGCTGCTTGCTCTTGGTGTCCTGGCTCCTCTTCTCTCGGTGCGGCGGGTGATGAGTTCCAGTCGGGGTTGGCCAGCAGAATTTTGCTATGAAGACCTCAGAATAATAGGCTTGCCTGGTGACTGGAGAGTATTGGCCACAAAGTTTGAACAGTTGATTTTGTTAAATGAGGAACGTACTGCTTAGCAAGTATTTGCATGCCTGATTGAAAACTGCAGGCAGAAAGCAAGCTGGATGCACCAGGCTCACAGCTGGGAGGACCGTAGGCCCAGCCCGCTGCCCAGGGCAGGACTGCATGCCTCCCCAGCAGGTGTGGAGGAGTGTGCTCTAAGACATCTCATTTCTTCCTGCTCAGGCTGAGAGACTTCGAAGAATGCTTGGAAAGGATGAGGATGAAAATGTGAAGAAACCAAAACATACATCAGCAGATGATCTGAATGATGGCTTCATGCTAGATAAAGATGACAGGCGTTTGCTTTCCTACAAAGTAAGATACTTGCCTTCATTTTCTCTCTTTTTTTTTCTAATTTAAAAACATTTTTTGGTACTCATTTTAGGAATTTATTATAGTTGGGGATTTTAAATCTTTTTTTTTTTTAATTTTAAATCTTTTTAACCAGTTTCTCTAAAGTTCTTTATCTGGGTGTTCATGGTATATCAAATATCAAAACTTTAGAGAGGAGACTTTAACAATAGTGTGTGCATTCGCTTGCTCATGCTCTGTCTCTCTCTGTCAGAGGAATACAGATAAAACTGATGACTTGGTTAATATCAACTACCTCTGTTAATAACGGCATGATTCTGTCTCCATGACCTCAGCGTACTATCGAGGGAGCTAACTCAAGCCACAGTTGTGAATTTTCTCTGAGTGATGTCATTGAGTTTCTGTGACTGGTGTAGTTTTTAATGCACGAACTTTATAAATTGATACCCTTTTTTCGTTTTAAGAGTGTATCAATCAGGGTCCAGGGAAGCAAAATAGGCAGGACAGGTTTCAAGCAGAAGAGTTCCACACCGGAAAATGGATACTGATAAAAACACTAGGTTACCTGGAGGAGCAGAAGGTGCAGCCCTCCCAAACGAGTGGTGGGTGCTGTAGACACTCCCAGTGCTCAAGCCCACGGCCACTGAACACCTTCCAAATCCTGATCCCATGCTGCTCCCTGGCAGAACCTGAACCTGGCCCAGCATCCTGCAGCAGGGTTCGCTGGGAGCTTGTAGCCCCTATGGCTCGAATAGCCTAGCAGCGGGTGGTGGGCAGGAGGCCTAATGCCAGTGGGCAAATGGAGCACACAGGTTTGTGTTCCTTGCAACCACATAGGAAGCACTGATGTGTGCTGCGTCTTGATGTGGCTGCGAGATGGTCCAGTGGTTGTCTCTGCCTGTCCTGGTTTCCCCACTCTTGGTAGGATGGAAAGATGAATGTCGAGGAAGATGGCCAGGAAGAGCAAAGCAAGGAAGCCAGTGACCCTGAGAGCAACGAGGAAGAAGGTGACAGTTCAGGCAGGGAGGACACAGAGGAGAGTGATAGTCCAGAGAGCCACTCGGACCTGGAATCCAACATAGAGAGCGAGGAAGAGAACGAGAAGCCAGCAGAAGAGCAGCAGCAGGCTCCTGGGAGAGGGCTGACGAGCGGCAAGGAAAGAGCTGGAAAAGCTGCCAGAGACGAGCTGCCCTACATGTTCGCAGGTGGGCAAGTGCGTGGGTTTCCTCAGGTTCTGGGATAACCTTTATGACCTGGCCATAGCTGTGTGTGTTCGTCTCCCGCCCAGGAGGTGCATTTGTGGAGTGGGGACCAAGGATGCCCTTGGGAGTGCGTGGACACACCCCGTGTCTGCTGAGCCAGGTCTTAGAGCGAGTGGTCATGTTAGTTTGTCACCGTGCTTCTGTGGGCCAGCCCCAGATGGGCCACACGCATCTCTCTGTAGTGGTACCTTCAGAAGCTCCCTTGTAGCATACGGTCAGCCTCTTGTGGCGGACCAGAGGGGCAGGGCTGGGGAGGTGGGTAAGCATCTGTGAGAAGGCTTCCATGTTCCCACCTGGGCCTCCTGCTTGGCCACGTAACATTTTAGATGGAATATGCCGTGTTGTTTTGTCTAGTATCTGGAGAAAAACTGTCCAGGCCAGGTGCGTGGCTGACGCCTGTGATTCCAACAGTTTGGGAGGCCAAGGTGGGTGGGTCACTTGAGCCTTGGAATTTGAGACCAGCCTGGGCAACATTGCAAAACCTCGTCCCTACCAAAAATATTAAAAATAAGCCTGGTGCAATGGCTTGTGCGTGTGTTCCCAGCTACTCAAGAGGCTGTGGTGGGAGGATCACTTGAGCCTGGGAGGCTGAGGTTGCAGTGAGCCGCGATCACACCACTGCACTCCAGCCTGGGTGACAGAGCAGGACCCTGTCTCCAAAAAAAAGAAAAAAATGGTCGGGTTCTAGTAAGCAATGCCGAATTGTCCTGTGCCTGTAGGACGCTTCCAGAGGAGAAGCTAGTGGTGAAGCTGGCCTCTGATGTGCCCTCTGGTGGCAAGAGTCTCATGAGCTGACACTGCTTGGCTCATAGCGGCTCCTTCCAGGTCTTTCTAAAGTGGTCTGGGCGCTAAACCCAGCGCCCTGCCATCGAGATGCTCTGAAACTGTGGGTGTTTTAGCAAATTCCTAATAGAGGAAGGGTGGGAGGGCATTTCCGTATTAGCCTGTTCCCAGGTGTGTGATCGCTCCTGACAGCCCAGGTCAGGATGGCTGATACCCCTCCAGATGGGCCAGAGCAAAAGCTGGTGGGTTTGTTGTGATTGTGAAGTAGAACAGTTATATAAAATTACCTCTATGTTAGCAGACATGTAAGTAATTCTCATTTTAAATGTTAAATGTGGGCCAGGTGCGGTGGCTCATGCCTGTAATCCCAGCACTTTGGGAGGCCAAGGTAGGCAGATCACCTGAGGTCAGGAGCTCGAGACCTGCCTGGCCAACATGGTGAAGCCCTCTCTCTACTAAAAATACAAAAATTAGCTGGGCATGGTGGCAAACGCCTGTAATCCCAGCTACTCAGGAGGCTGGGGCAGGAGAATCACTTGAACCCAGGAGGCAGAAGTTTCAGTGAGCTGAGATCACACCACTGCACTCCAGCCTGGGCAATAGAGCGAGACTTCATCTCAAAAAAATATATATATATATACACATATATATATGTGTGTGTATATATATACGAAAATGTTAAATGTGCAGTATGTTTTGTGTTTTTGATAGCCCCTGAATCCTATGAGGAACTGAGATCTCTATTGTTAGGAAGATCGATGGAAGAGCAGCTTTTGGTGGTGGAGAGAATTCAGAAGTGCAACCACCCGAGTCTCGCAGAAGGAAACAAAGCAAAATTAGAAGTATGTGGATGGAGTGTGTGTGGAGTCCTGGGAGTGTCGGCACAGTCCCATATATGAATGCCAGAACTGTGTGAAGCTGTGCAATGGCCACGTGTGCCTCAGGCCAGATAGGGCCAGCCCGTCACCTGGTTACCTGCGATGGCGGCTGGGAACACGTGCTATGGCACAGGCAGAGGCAGGCATGGGGACCTTCACCTTCGTGTTACAGGGGAGGACACTAAGGCTCACATAGCCGCAAGTGGCAGAGCCAGACTGCTGTCGATAGGTGGCTGACTGTGCCTTTTCCTCTGTGAGAGGTGAATATTCCGTGAGGAGGGCGCCGTGCTGTGTGTGCTGCTCATGTTGCTTTCCTAGTGATGTGTTGTCTGCTGTTCTACAGAAGGATGCACCTGACCCTTAGCTTTTGCCCCCTCTACACTTTCTAGTGCTTAGCAAGTTCTAGCAGTGTCTTTGCTTGCATGTTAGAAGGCTGCTCGTGTCTGTAAGCCTGGGCTCCCCTGCCCCACCTGGTTATCACCAGAATGCAGGTGATCTGGAAGCTGTGTGCCTGTGGCTTTGTTCTTGGTGCTGAGCACTGAGCTTTATTTCCCAATTCATGTTCCTGCAGAAACTGTTTGGCTTTCTTTTGGAGTACGTTGGCGATTTAGCTACAGATGACCCACCAGACCTCAGAGTAATTGATAAATTGGTTGTGTAAGTAAAAAAGGTGTGTTATCTGGGATGTGGGGCTGAGCAAAACAATTTTTCTCCCATTTACAGTCATAAAAATACATTCCAGAGTTACTAAGGTAGGTGGAATGGTGGTGTCAGCATGCCAGGTGGGCGGGTGGTCACCCAGGGTTTGTGAGTCTCACAGCACAAGCCCGCTTCTCACACATGCCACTCCAGCCACTACAGAGCTGAGACTGACTTTTAACCAAAAACAAGTTGATTTTGAAACAAGTGAACCCCTTTAGATTTGTGGCTGGGATGGGGGGGCTCATTGTAAGTTTCAAGCTCTGGGTGATTGAGAGATACTTGGAAAGCATGGTAGACACCCCGCCCCTCACCCCTCAGTGAAACCCAGTTGGGTGGTTCTGCATGCCAGGGAGTGTGTCTGCATGGGGCCTTCCAGGGCGAATTCCCGCCCTCGCTGCACTCTAAGTCCGTGTGACCCACTCGGTGGCTCCTGGCCCCCGGGGCTGGTGGCTAGAATGCCAGAGGGGTAGAGTTATCAGTTGAGAGGTGTGTGTTGGTGTCGTGTCCATGAGAGCACACACCAGCTTCCTGCCCTGTGCCGCACAGAGCTCTCCACGTCATCTTCTGCGTACATGGAGACGCTATCAAAGAAGTACCTGTCGTGAGGAATAAATGAGTTAATATGGAAAGTGCCTTGGAGCTGTCCGCTGCTGCTGCCACACAGCGGTGCCCCCAACAACGCCGTTACCACAGATCAAACTGTTTCTCCCACCACCTCCAGTCCATAACGTTATGGCCAAGTTTTTAGGAAATGGCAGAAGTGAGTGTAGACTGTTAAGAATGCTGTTAGAAAAAGCTATTAGAAAAATCCAGTTCTTACTTGCTCAGTCAACAGGTGATTTCTAGGAAAATGGCTTGCAGGGTTTTTCTGTGTTTCTCACCTAAGTCATTCTCTCCTGACTGACTTTTCTGCTGAACAGGCACTTATATAATCTTTGCCAGATGTTTCCTGGATCTGCAAGTGACGCTGTCAGGTTTGTTCTCCGAGATGCCATGCATGAGATGGAAGAAGTGATTGAGACCAAAGGCCGGGCAACATTGCCAGGGCTGGACGTGGTAAGCAGAGTTCAGTGTAGGCACTGCCCCTGCCATGGAGGTTCTGTTGGGTATCACAGGAGGCCGATGATGGGCACGATGCTCTTGGCCGCACCCTGTGCCTCCAGGGTGATCTGGAGTGAGCTGTGTGGCAGCGAGCCTGGGAGGGGAGGGCGCTCCTCCACTAGCCACGGACTAACGTGTGGGTCGTACAAGGAGATTCTGGTTTGATTCCACGTGAATGGTGATGTATTTGGTCCAGTGACAGAAACGTTGGAAGGCAAATAGAACCACAATATTTTCCATAAAGGCCCAAGCCTATGGACTGGTTTTAATTGGTCTGGGTTTCTGTGTTGTTCAAAGGTTGGGAGACATTTGAACACTAAGATTTTTAACAATTTTATAACAGCCTCATGCTGTATTTTCAGCTTTAGTAACTTTAAGGAAGTACTTGCTGAGATATGCTCTTTATTTCCTGGTGTTCGTGTTGAAATGGATTCACAATAGTTAGCAGAAGCTTAAAAATGTAGGTAGGACTTAGGTTAATGATTTTAATCAACTCCCCAAAACGGGATCTGAGCCCGTGTCTATAACCATTGCTGACTGCTTCGGCGAAGTCTTCACGGTCCTCAGCACAGTGTCCTCACTGTGACCCACGGTGGTTGGATGCCTGTTCTGTGACACTGAGGCCAGAACTCTGGGCCAGGGAGATGCACCCCCTCCTCCCCAGAGCCTGTTCTTGGCTCCAGAGTGTGTGTGGGGAGGGCATATGGATGGACTTCATTTGCCTTCTTTAACCTGTATGGTAACACTTCTTTCCAGCTCGTGTATTTGAAAATCACTAGGCTGCTGTTTCCAACTTCCGACTTCTGGCACCCGGTGGTGACCCCTGCCCTCGTGTGCCTGAGTCAGCTGCTCACCAAGGTGGGTCCTCTCCACACACGACAGGGGCCGGCCTGCTGCACCACGGGTGGCCAGAGCCACAGCCCCTCGGGGCCTTGTGGAACATAAACGTGGCTGTTTAAGGGCTGCAGAGACTGAGCACTGGGGTTAGGCATAAGAGGGCCCATCTAAAAGAGCCCTAACTCGAGCAGCGCGAGATGTGGGTGGGAGTGGGAGAGCCTGGTTTGGCACCTCAAGGTTACAGAGGGTGGGACCCCAGAAAACTACCTTTCGAGTTAGTGGTGAAGTTATCCAGTGTGATGATAAGGGCTTTTGTTCCCTTTTTGGCTTACAAAGTTCGGGCTGTTCCTTTTTCTTTATTAGGCATGCGATTGGTACGTGCTTACTGCAGTAATCGTACGCTCTGTATGGGTGGAAGGAACTTTATAAATGGTACAGCTCTGGCCGGGCGCAGTGGCTGAGGCCTGTAATACCAGCACTTTGGGAGGCCGAGGCAGGCGGATTGCCTGAGGTCGGGAGTTCAAGACCAGCCTGGCCAACATGGTGAAACCCTGTCTCTACTAAAAATACAAAAATTAGCTGGGTTTGGTGCCACATGCCTATAATCCCAGCTACTCTGGAGACTGAGGCAGGAGAACCACTGGAACCCGGGAGGTGGAGGTTGCAGTGAGCCGAGATCGTGCCAGTGTACTCCAGCCTGGGCAACAGGAGTGAGACTCTGTCTCAGGGGAAAAAAAAATCACTAAAGCTCTTTATGTTTTTGTCATCTCACTTGACCCTCTCAACACTGCCGTAAGGTGCGGGGTTCCCTCTGCACACGTGGAGCTCAGTGGGGTGCGTGGTTCATCAGGGAAGCCGGTGGTTGGCCTGGCCTGGCATGACATCGTCCCAGGACAGTAACCCCCCAAATATTCTTTTCCAGTGCCCCATCCTGTCCCTCCAGGACGTGGTGAAGGGCCTGTTTGTGTGCTGCCTGTTCCTGGAGTATGTGGCTTTGTCCCAGAGGTTTATACCTGAGCTTATTAATTTTCTTCTTGGGATTCTTTACATAGCAACTCCAAACAAAGCAAGCCAAGGTGAGTTGATTTGAAGAAGCTTCCTACCAATATTTTATACTTTAGAGTTTTTTATAAAGTAGTTCATACTCATTGTAGAAGGTTTAGAATATGGAAGAGTAGGGGAAGCATACAAACCTGCCACCCGCGGTCCTGAGTAGCACCCTCTTTCCCTCTGTGAGCATGTGCACACGCCACGTGGGGAAAAGCAGCGCTGCTGGTGACCTGTGCTGTCCAGCGTGGTCTCCAGTGGCCAGAGCCTGAACTGAGACATACCCTACGTGTGACATATAGCCAGGTGGCGAAGACTTAGCGCCAGAAATACTAAAATATCTTAATTTTTTGTATTATGTGTTAAAATCACAAATATTTTGGTATTTGGGGTTAGATAAGATCTATTGTTAAAATCAATTTTACCTTTTTACTTTTTCTCACATGACAACAAGGCAGTGTGAAAGTTCTCCTGTGGCTCACACAGGCAGCGCTGCTGTGTTGCTTCTGTAACGCTCTGAACTCGGGAGGGAGGGCGGCAAGAGCAGCACTGGGATGAGGAGCAGTCTGCCCACTGCCTGCCCTCCTGGGCCCTCACCCCAGCCCCTGTACTCCTCCCCCTTCCTCTAATGCCAACTCTGCTCCTGGATGCTTCCTCAGCACTTGCTGCTTCCCTTTGTGGGACGAGGAGCTGTGCAGCCTCTGTCCTGAACTCTTCCGTGTCTGCGGATGCCTCTCCCATCCTGACCACAGGTTGGACCTCAAGGCTAAGACCCCCGCCCTCTATTTCCAGTTCGCTGTGCAGTGCCAGGCGCCTGCATGTCGAGGGGACTGACCTGAGGAGCAGCTGCTCTGGCGTCATTCACACTGCCAGCAGAGTCCCTTCCAAGAGGGATCTGGCCATTCCTCTGGTTCAGTGCTCCCATTCTGCCACCCCCGGCTCCCGAGGCTGTCAGGCTTGGTGCTGGGTGCCAGAGGGGCGCGGCCACCCACATGCTCCCTGCCTCAGGGAGAGCCACCTGCAGATTGCTGCAGTCCTGCGTGTGAAGGGCCGTGACAGAACAGGCTGGGCACGGGTGGAGTCAGGGAGGGGGCGTGCATCTCGGCCTTGGGGGAGTGTGGGACAGGGTTTGACCCACCACCTTCCCCTCTCTCTTGGCCTGGCACCTCTGCCCCATGGTGCCTGTCTCCATCCCTCCCCCTGCAGCCACGCCCTCAGCCTGGATTGCCCTTCTCTGTGGATTGACTCCTGCGTGTCCTACAGGCCTTTGCTGACATCTGCCCCCTCAGGCCTCTCCCGCCCTGCACCGTCACCCCTGACTGACCCTGCTGTCTGCGCCCTGCCCCTCTGCTTTCCTTTCTCGTGTTCTGTCTGGTCCATTTGCTCCTCGGGGTGCTGTTCACTGCCTGTCTCCCAACAGGGGCAGGGACTTCAGTCTGTTCCTGGATGTGGCCTGAGCGCCTCCTCAGCCCCATGTGGTGCCTAGTAGGTCCCAGGACGTCTGTTGCAAGCAGGCCTCCCAGGCAGGATCAGGCACTTGGCTCTCACTGCACCCCCTGCCAGAGCTTTCCCCTTCCCCTGAGGTGTCCCTGCCCACACTGAAACCCTCAGTGTCTGGCACAACCCAGAAACATACAAATCAGTGTGTGTCTGTTGGAGAGTGAACTTCCACAGGCTTGGTGCCGCAGAGCCTGCTGGGAGCCCAGTAACGTTCAGGCCATCTCTGTCCTGTCGCACTTGGAATTCAGGTTCCACTCTGGTGCACCCTTTCAGAGCGCTTGGGAAGAACTCGGAACTGCTTGTGGTGTCTGATAGAGAGGATGTGGCCACGTGGCAGCAGAGCAGCCTCTCCCTCCGCTGGGCGAGTGGACTGAGGGCCCCGACTTCAACAGAGGCCAATCACATCCGGTATGTGAGCGGACCCCGCTTTGGGGCCTGTGCCCTACACGTCCCCAGAGGCAGGAGGAGCCACTCATGCTTTCTGATGGGCTGTTAGCGAACTTGCTGCCTGGCCGTTTGGCTTGATGGAGGGTGAAAGCCTTTCTGAGGCATGGTGTCCCTTTTTTTTTTTTCATTTTCAAAATACATTTGTTTGATTTCACAAATCATAATTTGGAGCCAAAAATAGAGCCACCCCATCCCAGCTGGCGCTGCGTTTCCCACAGCCTTCCCTCCTGCACTAGGCCTGACACTGAGCCTACCTTGCCCATGGGTGTATGGGCCCAACCCTGGCCAGCTAAGGTGACCACATTGAATTTTTCAGCCTAGTGGAAGTGGGGAAGTTCATTTGTGCCATGTTACTGGTTTTGTCAGTGACAAATAGAACAAGTTGGACCTCTTCTTGCCTCCTGCCCTCACAGACTGTCCTGCCTGGCTGTGGGCCTGGCCCTGCTGAAGCGCTGTGTGCTCATGTACGGGTCCCTGCCATCCTTCCACGCCATCATGGGGCCTCTCCGAGCCCTCCTCACAGATCACCTGGCAGACTGCAGCCACCCCCAGGAGCTCCAGGTGAGGCTTCCTGGCCACTCGGGTGCTTTACCTGGGCTCAGACATGTCCCTGAGCTGGGGCCAAGCTGGTGGCATTTGGTCATTTGAGGCTGCAGCTCTAAGTCAACACCATCTGCAAAATCACAAACATGAAAGGAAAGTAAAATCCTAAAAGTGGGCAGTGACAGTGAGGTGCTGGGCTGGAGTAAAGCAGATGCTACATCTCAAGCGGTAGCTGGAAACTATCGCCTTGTGTGCCATCTCCAAGAGGCCGCACCAACGCCCAGGGGTCAACCCCTGCTAGTCCGGGACAGTCAGCTCTGAACCGCGCTCTGCAATCCCGATGGGTTTTCCGAGGATGGTCTTACTGTCCTGCACAAAGTGACAGGAGGCCCCGGTGGACAGTCTCAGGTGGACCCAAGAATGAGTCTTTGATCCTGGGCACATCCTGTCCTCTACGGGCTGCTCCAGATTCACTTACAGCCTATCCGCCTCCCTCTCTTTCACCGTGACCCCGACAGGCTGTACCCTGCATCCACTTCCTGCTTGACATGGCTGTGGCTTGTGCCTTTCATCCTGCCCCAACCCCGCCCCTCAGCCCGCACCAGTGCAGGATGCTGCTAGAGCCAAAGGCATCAATGCCATGTCCACAGCTGCCCCCACAGGGGTGCCCCGCACCACTAGCACAGCCCTGGCAGCCTTGCCTCGTGCCCTTCCCTCATGCGCTCTGGCCTCCTCGCAGGCCTGGCTCTGTCTCGGGAGTTGTTCTCCTCTGTACCTGGAACTCCTCACAGCTGTGCTGCTCGCACCCATGCCCTTGGGAAGCCAGGCCTTCCCTGGCCCACACTGTGCCATGCTCCCTGTGTCTTGTCTGCGGTGCTGACCCCCAGGCACGTTACACCATCCTTGTCTCTGCCCCACTAGGATGAGAGTTCCATGAGGACAGCAACTCGACCCATTCCCGGCCAGGTCCCTGGAGCATAGAGCAGACAAGCCAGCTATCACAGACTCCCATCGCCTAGTCAAAGGCTGATGAGGAGGAGACATTAGCTCTGCCCCTTATCCTGTACCCACTTTCTGCTGATGTGGCCGTGGGTTGTGCCTTTCATTTAAAAAACTTTGGGTTGGCCTGGCCGAGGGGCACAACAGGCCTTGTGGTCTTCGTAGACTGAGCCGGTCAGGCCCTTGAGTTTAGTCTCCATGGAGACGTGGCATTCAGGCAGTCGAAGGTTACATCAAGCTGGGCCCAGGAGTGGCTGTGTCTGTGGGCGCAGGCAGCCAGGGTTCCAAGAGACACCTGTGCAAGAGAAAGCGGGTGGGACCAACGACCGTGAGCTGCTCGGAAGCCACCAGCCAGCTCTTCTGGAAGCCAAGGTCTTGGTGAAAGTGGGCCTTAACCATCTGTTGGTTCTGTTGGCTTGAAAATGAGGTCAAACTGCCAAGACTGGTAGAAACCCTGCCCCGCCTGGCATCCAGCGTCAGTCTGCACGCCTGGGTTCTAGCGTGCACGCAGCCCCCTGCGGCAGAAGGGGGTTCTCCTGTGGGCCTTCTCACAAAGCAAGTGGCTCATGGCCTTTGGTGCCAAGTTTGTCTGGGAGAGGGGTTCTGCTGGCGTTTCTGGCTGTGAGGAGCACAGACTATCATGGCCTCCAAGTCCCCTCCTTTCAGAGTGCTCAGGGGCCAGCACACAGGCCCTCCCTCTTCAGGAAGAGAGTGGCTTTACTTTGTTTTGGCTGTGCCAGACCTTGAGCAGCCACAGCCTTGGCTTCCCCTCCACCGGTGGGCACACAGCAGGGCACCATCCCGCTGCGGGGAGCTCGCAGTACCGTCCTCAGCTGCCTGGACGCCGCAGAGCCTGTGCGTGGAGCTCAGGTCGCAGCAGGTGAGTCATCACAGCGTCGGGTTGCATGTTTTTCAGGAGCTGTGTCAGAGCACACTGACCGAAATGGAAAGCCAGAAGCAGCTCTGCCGGCCGCTGACCTGTGAGAAGAGCAAGCCTGTCCCACTGAAGCTGTTCACGCCCCGGCTGGTCAAAGTGTGGGTGTTGGCAGCATCTCCCTAGGGGGCCGGGACTGGGCTCAGTGGGAGCTGACGGGGGTGTCTTGCCAGTTCTGCAGTTGAGCAGATGACTACGGAGCAAAGCCACTCTCCCGAGCAGGCTCTGGCCGAGGTGGGGACAGATTCTTGCTTCCTTAACAGTGGCTTTTTGATTGTAGCCTCGAGTTTGGAAGAAAACAAGGCAGTAGTAAGGAGGAACAGGAAAGGAAGAGGCTGATCCACAAACACAAGCGTGAATTTAAAGGGGCTGTTCGAGAAATCCGCAAGGACAATCAGTTCCTGGCGAGGATGCAACTCTCAGAAATAATGGAACGGTGAGGGGGCGTGTGTGTGCGACATGATTGTGATGTGACTCAGCTTTGGTGCTATGTGGCCCAGGGCAGAGCACCGGGCACCTGGCATCCCACAGCCTTGGCTCTGGCTAGGGGCTGGAGCCAGGCAGGTTTCGCTTCCTCTCTGAGCTGAACGTGGCCACGGTGGCTAATGTTCTGATGTGGGGGAGAGAGGACAAGACGCTCTCCAAGAACTAATCCAAAAATGGGCATTTGCCTTTTGTTTCTTTTAGGGATGCAGAAAGAAAACGGAAAGTAAAGCAGCTTTTTAACAGCCTGGCTACACAGGAAGGCGAATGGAAGGCTCTGAAGAGGAAAAAGTTCAAAAAATAAATTACATTTTATAAATTAGGCAAGGAAATACTGGACATTACCTCACATCTGCAATTCCAGCCCTCTGGGAGGCCAAGGCAGAAGGATTGCTTCAGCTCAGGAGTTCAAGACCAGCCAGGGGGAGGGCCCTGTCTCTACAAAAAAAATTTTTTTAATTAGCAAAGTGTGGTGGCACGTACCTGTAGTTCCAGCCACTCGGGAGGCTGAAGCAGGACTGCTTGAGCTGAGTCCAAGGCTACAGTGAGTCCTGATCGAGCTACTGCACTCCAGCCTTGGCAAATGTGCAACACCCTGTCTCTTAAAAATATATATATATTTTTTTTTTTCATTTTTTTTTTTATTTTATTTTTTTTTGGAGACAGGAGTTTTGCTCTTGTTGCCCAGGCTGGAGTGCAGTGGCGCAACCTCCACCTTCTAGGTTCCAGTGATTCTCCGGCTTCAGCCTCCCCAGTAGCTGGGATTACAGGCATGCGCCACCACGCCCAGCTAATTTTGTATTTTTAGTAGAGATGGGGTTTCTCCATGTTGGTCAGGCTGGTCATGAACTCCCAACCTCAGGTGATCCACCCGCCTTGGCCCTCCAAAGTCCTGGGATTACAGATGTGAGCCACAGCACCCAGCCAAAAAAGTAATTTTTGTTAAAGTAGTAATGCTGTAATGTTGGTGTGATTCCAACCTCCAACCACCCCCCCACCCCCTGCAGTTTTGTTCCTGTTAAAACACCTCCTGATGAAATAAAATGAATTCTGAAATGCACCTCTGGGATTGGGAATGGTCTGCGTGATGTCAGCTGCGACTGGTTCACTGCATCTGGACAACCCTCAGTTCGTGCTGCCAGGGTTGGCACTGGGGATTCTGGCCAGTGTAATTTCTGTCAACCATGGACATTTGCCTTCATGTGTAGAATTTAGACTTATGCAAATTATATTTTCTATTATAAATGAAACAAGTTTGCAAATAGCTTAGAAATCAGAGAAGGGAAACGTCACCCACAGTCCCCTGCTGGAACAGCCACAGCTGGCCTTGCCCTGCTTACGTCCTTCAGTGGATGCTTCTGGGTGCTGGGGTCTTCCGTTCAGGACGCTGCACTGTGGGAGGTGGGAGAAGACGGTTGCATCTGTGCCAACCTGCGATACAGTTTCAGGTGAGAATCAGATGTGCATGTTATGGATGAGACAGCTTTTTAAAGTGCTTTTACCCTGCACTAACCAAGAAAGAAGTCGGCCCTCAGGTTTACTGGACCCAGGAGGGGCTGTGAGCTGTAAGGAGTAATGACACCCCTTGAACTTGACAAGCTGGCCAGGGAGCCACATCCTGAATGCCACGGCCACCTCACGGTGCATGGTTTGTTGGACCTACTACCTTGTGGAGGGAGGTGCTGAAGTGGGAGTTTCCCTGTACCAATATGGTATGCCATCTTACAGGCGGAGGCATTCCCCAGTGGACTGTGGAGCCACTGCTGGGCTACAAACCAGGGCAGGCAGCCCAGGAAAGCAGCCCAGGGTCAAGTTCACGCCACATGAGATCACACTGACCAGCCCTGCCCAGGCTGCCCTAGTACGTGCGTGAAGCATCACGGAGGTCACACGTCTCGCCACAGTGACCATGGTGAGATTTAACCAGACCAGGACTGGGGAAGTGAGGAAGGGGACGAGGACCCAGTTCCGGCTTCTAACGAGGTGTGGGATCTTTAGGCAAGGAAGAAGGTGCTGCGGAGGATGAGTCTGGCTTTGTTCTTGTTGGGAGGTGTTGAGGCCACAGCTGGAGCACAGCATGAACCATCCTCAGTGTGAGAGGCAGTGACTGCTGTGGTTGGGCTGCCTGGTAGGCCTGGAGCCCAGAATGAGCCAGTCTCCCCCTGCAAAGTGGAAGACAGAGACGGCGCTGGGGGCAGCCGGGCTGAAGCCAGCAGCTTGAAGATGAGGCTCACGTCCTGACGGGCATGTATCTTACCCAGCCTCCCTGATGGCTCCGAGACATGTCTGGCAGGTGCAAGGATCCACAAATCTAGAAGGGTCTGGGGTTGTCACATCCACCAACTAGGCTGGCTGTCTTGTCACCGTGTAGGCCCTGGATGCGGTCGTCAACGGCTGCAGGGTTCCACCCACCCACAAATGTTCTCTGCCACACAGCTACTGCCACTTGAATTCACCAAGCCAAGCCCTTGCACTCAGGGCCCTGGCCCAACTGTCCAAGCAAAGAGGGAAAGAAAACAGGACAGAAAAAAATGCGGGACCAGACCAGGCACCTGGCTCTCCGTTGAGGCCTTGCTATCCAATCCAGGACAGAAGGTGCTGGCAGCAAGCTCATGCTGTGTCACGTCATCGAAGAGGGCGCGTGATCCAGCTGGAAGGGTGGATAAAGATGTTAACTGCCCAATGGGTTCACTTTCCCTGTTACCTAGACAGCCAATTTATCAAGAAAGGGCGTTTCCAATAGGGAAGAAGTAATTCACACAGAGCTAACTGTGCAGGAGACCGGAGTTTTATTACTCAGTCTCCCTGAGCATTTGGGGATTGGAGTTTCTAAAGATAAGTTGGTGGGTGGGGGCAGCCAGTGAGTCAGGAGTACTGATTGGTCGGGTCAGAGATGAAATCACAGGGAGTCAAAGCTGTTCTCTTGCACTGAGTCAGTTCCTGGGTGCCACAAGATCAGATAAGCCTGGGTGGTGCCAGCTGATCCATCAAGTACTGATCTGAGGCTTTGCAAGAGTGATGTTATCGCCAGGAGCAGTTTGGGGAGGGTCAGAATCCCGTAGCCTCCAGCTGCATGACTCCTCAACCATAGTTTCTAATCTTGGGGCTAATCTTTTAGTCCCACAAAAGCAGTCTAGTCCCCAGGAAAGGTTTCTTTTTGGGAACGGGCTATTATTTTTGTTCTAAACCAAGTTCCTCCCAAAGTTCAGCCTACGCCCAGGAATAAACAAGGAGAGCATGGAGGTTAGAAGATGGAGCTGGTTCTCTCTTTCACTGTTACAAGTTTGCAATGGCAGTTTCATAGAGATGCCTGTCCTCTGGGGAAAAAGCTAATAACAGGTTGTCTTTTTGACTGCAGGTGGAAAAACGCATCTGTTAGGCAGAGGTGGGGCTTTGTTCTTACCCACAATTGGAAGTTCTGGGTGGAGTAAAGGCAGTGCGTGTGCCACCTGATTCCTTTCCCCATGTGTATCTGGTTGGGGTCGGCCACAAGAGATCCGCACGTATTTTAGAAGGTGGGAGGGGAGATGAGAGCTGGCTGCAGGCCGGGAGTTGGCGCGGTTCCTTGAGTGTGCTGGCCCCGGGGCACGGACACGGGCAGCAGCCAGGCCCAAAGCTTCTCCTGTCTAAAGCTCCTCCTGCCCAGGGGGGCCGTTTCCTCCAGCGCTGGGTCTGGTGCTTCTGCGCCCGGCAAGAGCGCCAGCTCCTCCCTGACCCAGGGAACGGGGTTGCAGGCCCAGGCGGCCAAAAA
>NW_012114677.1:25856-26156 GCF_000951035.1 Colobus angolensis palliatus
CCGAGGCCCCGCACACACACCTCAGGCCCGTGGGTCCGCTCCGCGGGGCAGGTGTCGTGGGTCCAGAGAGGCCAGGCCGGAAGCCTCGGACTCCGGGTTACGCGGGGGCACAGCTCCTCCGCTCCCGTCACGGTGCTGCTAACACATGGCCGAGCAGTGAGCCGCAGGACTGGCTAGAACCCGGCCACGGCCTCCGGCCGGAAGACAACGTACCGAGAAGTTCGTCACTTCCGGTACTCGGCGTGACCGGGCGTGGCCGTCCCGCCCCTGGCGGCGTGCCTGGCGCCGCGTTCCGCGTCC
>NW_012114677.1:27104-29358 GCF_000951035.1 Colobus angolensis palliatus
GACCGTTGCCTTTGTGGCTACGATTTCTTGTGCAACCCCCAAAGCCTGCGTTTCCTGATGCCTGGGTCGGGGCGGGGGCATCGCGCAGGCCGGAATGGCCCCTGCGTCTGTAGGCCGGAGCCTCTGCCATCAGCCCCTTTAGGGTGCTGGCCAGCTGTCGGGTGTGGGGGTATGGCAGGCCCTGGAGGACCCGGTTTCCCCGCTCACCCGACCCGCCACACCCCAGCCAGGCCAGGTCAGAGCAGCCCACCATGGGACAGGGAGGGGGTGGAGGCTGCACCCCGCGCCCACCCATCCACCAGCAGCCACCAGAGCGCCGCGTGGTCACCGTTGTCTTCCTTGGCCTCCTGCTGGACCTCCTGGCCTTCACGCTGCTGCTGCCCCTGCTGCCTGGACTATTGGAGAGCCACGACCGTGCCCACGTGAGTCCTTGCCCTGCGGTCACAGTGCCCCCCGCCCCCCAGGCCCATTGGACCTCCCCAGCCCTTATTGTGCTTCCTCATCCGCTAGGACCCCCTCTATGGCTCCTGGCAGGGTGGGGTGAACTGGTTTGCCACTGCCATCGGGATGCCAGTGGAGAAGAGGTACAACAGTGTCCTGTGCGGAGGTATGGCTGGCTCTGTGCTCCTGGCGAGCTCTCTACGGTCCTATCTTTGGTGGACATGGTCCAGCCCAGGCCCCTCCCCAGTTATCAGTCCTTCCCTTCCCACCCTCTGGGCTGGCATCAATCAGGTGCCCTTGCCCACATGTCCTGGCTCCTGGGCGTGGTCCCTTGCCTCTGCGTATCAGGTTCGTCACCTTTCTCATCTCTCCATTGGGGCCGCCTCGGCTCAAGGGCCATGGCCTGTGAGTGTAGGGCCCAGCATGACTGCACCCTCAGCATGGGGCTGGACATTGGCCTTGATGGCCCTGAGACCACAGCCCCATGATGGTGACATCTGTCTCTCAGGTCTCATTGGCTCAGCCTTCTCTGTCCTGCAGTTTCTGTGTGCGCCACTCACTGGGGCCACCTCTGACTGCTTGGGGAGGCGCCCGGTGATGCTGTTGTGCCTGGTATGTCCCTGGGGCTGGGAGCCCATGGGGGAAGCCTCCTCCCACCCAGCCAGTAGCCCCATGGGGTTAGGTGGGGAGAGGGAGGTGGCTGTGGGCCACTCATGGCCACTTGTTGGCCCTCATCGCATCCTGGAGGGGGTTCTCTGGGGGACCAGTGGCTCCTGTTGCAAAGCCAGGCTTTCGAGGAGCTGCTCCTGACCCCTAGGGAGGCATTGAGAACGCAGTGGCCCTCAGATGGTTCGAAATAGGGCAGGGTTGAGGGGTGTTGCCTGGGTTACCAAGCCCTACTCTGAGCCACTCCTGGCCTTAAGTGACCACCCCTGCCCCTTGGCCCCTGCCCCTGGGCAGATGGGTGTGGCCACCTCATATGCAGTCTGGGCCACCTCTCGGAGCTTTGCGGCCTTCCTGGCCTCCAGGCTGATTGGGGGCATCAGCAAAGGGAACGTCAGCCTCTCCACGGCCATCGTTGCTGACCTGGGCTCGCCTCTGGCCCGCAGCCAAGGCATGGTAAGTGCATGGGCTGGGCCTTTGGGGTCTGGGTGTGGACTTCTGGGCCTGGGTCTCCCGATGCAGCTCAGGTGGCCTTTTCTCTAGGCGGTCATTGGGGTGGCCTTCTCACTGGGCTTCACCCTGGGCCCTATGCTTGGAGCCTCCCTGCCCCTGGAAATGGCACCCTGGTTTGCCCTGCTCTTCGCAGCCTCCGACCTGCTGTTCATCTTCTGCTTCCTGCCGGAGACGCTGCCCCTGGAGAAACGGGTAGGGCTGCGGTCCGGGACCCACAGGCCCAGGGGCTGGGGGCTTGGTTCCGTAGCGCTGTAAAATGCCCGTGTGTGCCAGCCCCAGGTGCCAGAGAGGCTGGGCCGCCCTCTTGGTGTTGGGGCTCTTGAGGCCATAGTCCGTGGGTTGCCCGGCCAGCAGCTGCTCCTGCAGGCTCTCCAATCCCATCCCCACAGGCGCCGTCTGTCTCCCCGGGGCTCCGTGATGCGGCCGATCTGCTCAGCCCCCTGGCCCTGCTGCGCTTCTCAGCCGTCGCTCGTGGCCAGGACCCACCCACTGGAGACAGTAAGGACTCAACCCACCCAAGTGTGGAGCCTGCTCTCCCTTGTGCGTCCCCAGGCGGAGCCCTTCTCTGCTGTGGTCGCCTTCCCAGCGCCCTCCACCTCTCCCCAGGGCTCAGCAGCCTGCGCCGCCTGGGCCTCGT
>NW_012114677.1:30138-42841 GCF_000951035.1 Colobus angolensis palliatus
GACCCACCCACTGGAGACAGTAAGGACTGAACCCACCCAAGTGTGGAGCCTGCTCTCCCTTGCGCGTCCCCAGGCGGAGCCCTTCTCTGCTGTGGTCGCCTTCCCAGCGCCCTCCACCTCTCCCCAGGGCTCAGCAGCCTGCGCCGCCTGGGCCTCGTCTACTTCCTCTACCTCTTCCTGTTCTCGGGCCTGGAGTACACGCTGAGCTTCCTCACACACCAGCGCTTCCAGTTCAGCAGGTGGATCCTCATCTGGGGACAGCCTGCTGTCCCCCTGAACGCCCCTGCTTCAGGGATGACCCCTCCCAACCCCCATCCCCAGAAAGCCTTGGCAGCCACTCTCGCCCTGGCCCTGCCCCGGGTGACCCTGCCCCGGGGTGACCCTGCACTAACGCGCCTGCTCCCAGCCTGCAGCAGGGGAAGATGTTTTTCCTCATCGGCCTCACCATGGCCACCATCCAGGGTGCCTATGCCCGGCGGATCCACCCTGGTGGGGAAGTTGCTGCCGTGAAGCGGGTAGGGGGGTCCTTCCAAAGCGGGTGGCAGGCAGTCCCCTGAGCCGTGTGGGGCACAGGCTGTGCTGAGGCTGCCGTGCCCACCTGCAGGCCCTCCTACTGCTGGTGCCTGCCTTCCTCCTCATCGGCTGGGGCCACTCTCTGCCCGTGCTGGGCCTGGGGCTGCTGCTGTACTCCTTTGGTGAGTGGCCCTGCCCTGGCAGGGGATCCGATGGGCAGCAGGGGCTGGGTGATGTGCCCTCCCCTGGGCTGATGGGAGCCTCCTCAATGTCCCCCACCAGCCGCCGCCGTTGTGGTGCCCTGCCTGTCCTCCATGGTCGCTGGCTATGGTAAGACCCTTCCCTCAGCCAAAGCCACCTGAGCCGGAGAAGGGCAGTGGCCTCTGACTACGCCTCTCCCCACAGGCTCACCAGGGCAGAAGGGCACGGTCATGGGTACACTGCGCAGCCTAGGCGCTCTGGCCAGGGCCGCGGGGCCCCTGGTGGCTGCTTCAGGTGAGGGCGTGGGATAGTGCTGGGGGCCGGGCACCTGCTCTCACCTCCCCAGTGCCAGCCCCCTCGGAGCCTGGGTGACGCTGCCGTCTCTCCGCAGTGTACTGGCTGGCTGGGGCCCAGGCCTGCTTCACCATGTGGTCCGGGCTCTTTCTGCTCCCCTTCCTCCTCCTGCAGAAGCTGAATTATTCGGCACAGACGCTCAAGGATGAGTAGCTGAGCCACTGTGCCCAGGCTGTGGGCACCAGGCAGAGTGGGAGCCTGGGTCAGAGCCCTGCCCACTGCCTGACCCCCCTCCTTCCCAGTCCAGGGAGACCCTGTGGGTGGGAGCCGGCCCCCCAGCAGGAAGCCCAGGCAGCGCTCCTCCAGACTCATTCCTATTTTTTTTTTTTTTTTTTGAGACGGAGTCTCGCTCTGTCCCCCAGGCTGGAGTGCTGTGGCCGGATCTCAGCTCACTGCAAGCTCCGCCTCCCGGGTTCACGCCATTCTCCTGCCTCAGCCTCCCGGGTAGCTGGGACTACAGGCGCCGCCACCTCGCCCGGCTAGTTTTCTGTATTTTTTAGTAGAGACGGGGTTTCACCGTGTTAGCCAGGATGGTCTCGATCTCCTGACCTCGTGATCCGCCCGTCTCGGCCTCCCAAAGTGCTGGGATTACAGGCTTGAGCCACCGCGCCCGGCCTGACTCATTCCTATTAATGACTCCAAGCGGCAGCACTCCAAGGCTGTCAGGGTTTCTGTTTGTTTTCTAAACTATGCACCAGGTTTCTGATGATGAAATAAAGCACCTGTTTTATACCAAATGCCTTTCTCCATACATAGCCGGGTCTCTACCCACACCAGGAGAGGCAGCTAGAGCTGAATGAATGGTTCCACTGACCAGAAGGGTCCAAGGGTCTTCGAGACCCTCAGTTTCCCCCTCTGCAGTGGCAGCCTGGGGACTCAGGCCCCTCCAAGGCTGGGGTCAGCCCTGGCCAGGTGGTATCTGGCAGTATGCCTGGCACCCTGGCAGGGTATCCCCCGGACAGCGCCCTCCCCATCAGACATGAGCACACAGTGACGGTGAGACTGGGACCGTGGGGACAAGGACAGGCCAGCAGCTCCCTGGACACCCCGAGTTCCCACGGGAGGGACAGCAGGAGTGCCAGGTGGAACGTCCTCCCACGCCCATGGCTGCAGATGATGTTTTACCAGGACATGAACATTTGGAGGCCTCCTTTCGGCACACAGACAAACTTGGGAACAAAAAAATTAAAATATAAAACTGCTTCCCAGATTTAGACAAAGAAATTGCTGAAAGAATTTTATTTGTGAGTAAAACATGTTACACTGGAGAAAGGACATTCAGGACCTGTCCTCCCAAGTCGGTGTCCATATATGCAACTATATTTCATGTTGTAATACAAAGGATTAAACTACAAAAGTGAAAATTAAGTCATTGCATATGTGGGGTAAAGGAAGGGATAAAAAGGGATAAAGGAAGAGTCCACGGTTAAGGACTTTTCATTCTGCCTTGGCAACAAAACGACACAGAAGAGAGGCAGCACGCTTGCCCGCGTAGCAGGCCCTGCGGCTCAGAGGAAGCTCAAAGCGGCAGTCAGTGCCATGCAGCAGCCTGGTTCTCACTCGGCCGTCCAATCAGTGGGATCCGAGGTGGCTCGGCCCATCGTGCCCAGGATCTGAGCCCACATCTGGCACCAGCTCTATCAGGGGCCTGTTGGACCCACACAAGCTTGCCTGCACCTAGTCAGGCTGGTACCAGGCAGCTCCTGAAATGGGTCACCCTCCAGTTCCTGCTCAGCAGCTCTGAGCCCTTTTCCAGCCTCTTCCAGGGAAGTGAAAACAACAGTATTAGCCAAGGAGCGCACGTCTCAGGCTCCCTCGGTGACAGCCATGTCGAGGGGCCCCGGGGCTGCTCTCCACCTCGAGTTACCTTTTATCACAACTAGGGCATCTTTCTGACTGAGTTAACGGTGAGAACAGATCCCCTGAAACCTCCCCCAAGTAAGTGAAAAGTGCTCTACTATGGGGTCTGGAAAGAAAAAAGCAAAAAGCCTGTTCACGTTCACAGTCAAAAAATATAAGCTAAATTGTAAACCTACTCAAAGAAAATTCTAGAAAGGACTCTTCCCCTCCTGATACACCTTCCCTATGACAGGAATCCAGAGACCCAAGTGAAAAAACTGAGCTCCTGAATCTGGTTGTGGTCGAGGGATCACTGGTCAGACATGCATAGCATCGCGTTGGGTGCACACAGGCCCATCTGCCACTGGCGCTTCCTGCCCAGCGTCCGGCCCAGACCCGCCTCTTCAAGGCCGCTAGTGGGCACACGAGTGCTTTCACGGGACCAAGGCTTTGTATATAGATTTAAGTGAGATCACTGAGCAGAGAGAATGCCACATGGAACCAGGAGTCTGAGTCCATCACCTGAGACCTTAGGGTGGAGGGGAAGCCGAGCAGAAACAGAATGTGATTTCACAACAGGAAGGATGGCAGGAAAGGTCAAGGCTCAGGAGGGTGACACCTGCGGCCAAAGCTGCAGAAGCCTCCAGTACCTTCCAGCTAGGACCGTGACTTAGTGCCTCCCCTCTGTGGGGAGAGCACGTCTCCCCCAGAAGCTGAGGCTGAGAGGACAAGAGGCAGGGTGGGGTGGGGCTGCTGCGCACACGCTGGGTCAGCTCAGGGCTACACGGGGCTGCTCACGTGAGGGGACCCCTAGCTAGGTGGAGGGCTTGGCTTTTTGCATTCCATTACACAAGGACAGGGCACAGACGCAGTCGGGGACTCTGGCAGAGCCAGGGTCGCTCCGGACAGGACAGTGTTAGCGCAGGGCCTTCAGGAGTCACTCTTCTTCTTGCTCTTCTTCAGAAAGGATGGGGTACGGAACTTCTTCTTCTTTTTGGACGGGGACTTGCCTGGAGACCCATCGCTGCCAGGGTCCGCGGCAGCCCCCTCCTCGGCAGCTGAGGGGGCAGCCTCTTCAGCCACCGGGGCTGGGTCTGGGGCTGGCTCGGGGTTGGCCTCAGTAGGGGCCTCAGTGGGGCTTGGGGGTCTCTGGGCTTCCTCCTCCTTCTCTAACATAGGGAAGCCGAGTGCTTCTGAAGGCTCATCAGGGGACAGATCGGGGAGAGTTGGCTTAAAGGTGGCGGCATCACTGTCATCTGCAGTAGCTGGCTCCGGCACAAGGTCTAGTGGGTGAGGTGAGAGACGGGGTTAAGGGTTCCTGCCCAGATCTCAAAGGGCACCTTGAGATGGGGGCACCCCACACAGGAAACTGCCATTTTATTTGACTCTATGGATTTTTACCAAGACAAGAAACTTAAAATATGGTCTACTCTACTGTACGGCTGGACGGAGCTAGAATCACAAAACACAGACTTGGTCTCAGGGTAGTTTTTAGCTCCTTCTTGTGGGCAGTGTGCTGACAACACCAGACTCCGCCCCAGGCGTGGGTCCCCCCACCGGAAAGACAGACGGCAGCACAAGCTGAGGACAGCTAAAGGAGCGACGTCCCGCTTTCATTATGTGAAGAGAAGTCTGCCCTGTCACCCTAAGGGCATGTATTCACAGTCGTGAAATGAAGTCTAAATTTGGGTCTACAACACCTGGTCTCCCCCAAAACAGCCAGTAGAAAATTGTGCGTAACTCCCACAGCACGTGTGATGTCAACATCCAAAAGAACAAAGCCGTTTAGGATGGAAGTTAATTAAAAGGAAAAAGACGGCCTTTAAGGCAAGGAGCGGGGCAAAAACTCCCAACCAGCATCAGGAGTGGCCCTCTGTGAAGGCGCAATCGGCCCTGAGGACATGGCCTGGGGGCGCCTTCCTTCCACACTTACCCGGGCACCCGCTTTGTCCATTCCATTCGTAAACAGCCTACAACGTTACCAGCAACTGACAGGTTAGACACCACAAGCTGTTTAGTGTTTAAAAATCAAGCCACACATCAGGGCCAGGGGAGTCAGCTGAGTGGTTAGGAGCAGCACAGGAGGCCCAGGCCCCAAACCCTCAAGGCTTTACCTTTGGGAAGCTGGAAGCGCCCCCACCCCGCCAGCTGCCCCAGGCTAATTCCAGGCCAGGCTTCTTGAGGGCCGGGAGACGGCTGTGGGCACACAGGCGCCGCTCTCTGTGAGGAGGTGGGGCCCACTCTGCTGGGCACGGTGTGGCTGATGCTAGGACAGAGGCTGCCCCAGGGCGCTCGCTCTGGAGAGCTGCCATCCTCTGAGCCAACATCACACTGGCTTTATAAGGGTCCAATACCTGCTCTGCCCACCTTCCTCGGACCAGCTTCAGCAAAGCTCTAAGGCAATCCGACCCCACACAGCAGGTGGCAGAACCCCAGCCTGTCTGAACCAAGGCTGCACTTGACATCTGACCCAGTGTGGTCAAACCCTCCCACCGAGGGTTTCCAAAGAGATCCTCGAAGGCCGGAGGTAAGAACCTCTGAGGCCCAGAGTGCTCCAGTGGCACCTAGGTGCGTAGAGGCCCTGAGGGAGGCACCCGCTGCCACTGAAGGCAGCACAGTGCTCAGGCGACTGAGCCACTTCCAGGAAGGCCTCCAAGGGACTGGGTACAAAAAAGGGGGGGCTTCTGTCTTTATTTTAAATAAACAGAAAACAAAACTTAATAAACAACAAAGAAGCAGGAGAATGAGGCAAAGCACAGGGCACCGGTGGAGAGCGGAGGCAGCGTGGTACTTACTAGGGTAACAGGTACTCTCTAGCGCATCCGTCTCCTGCTTGTGACGCAGCCACAGGAAGAAAAAAGCACAAGGAGAGAATCTATGCATTCAGTCACAGCCATCAGGTTACAGAAGAAGAAAGGCAGGGCCATGGGCTTCACGAGAGACACGGATGTACGAGACCGAGGGACAGACACCCGGGATCACACACCACAGACACACGGTGGCTGAGAGGCAGCCGGCGTGTGGCTCACACAGCGGAGGGCACCTCCGGAGGTGGCATCTGCACGACAACACGGCACAAGGAGTGGGCGAGCAATGGGCAACATGGACACCAGCAACCAAGGTGGGTTCCAACCCCCGAGGCCAGCCTTCCTACTTGGTCACAGCTCACATACAAATCTGTTTTGCCTGGAGTTACCCAGGACAGAACCAATATAGGAGAAAAGAGGTGTCACATCTTGGCGTTGATGCAAGCACACACTTCTCTGTTGGTGTTAACACAACTCCCGCCACATTCCGCCACAGCGCGCACGAGCCGTGCACCCTCCCACGGCGGTGGCAGCAGAGCTCACCTTCCTCCAGCTTGATGGGAGTGCTGGGAGGTGGGTGGGGGATCGCAGGCTGGTCTGGAGGACTCTTTTCTTTCTGTTCTCTAGCCTCGTCCAGATTCTCTGCAGAGAAGCAACAAGGATATGGTAGGAGCTGTGGACGCCATGAGCCTTCACCTGCCTCCATGGCAGATGGGGCAGCCTGCTCAGCCGCCCTCTGAGAAGGCAGGGCTCTCTCAACCCTTTCCCTGTTCCTCTCCAAGAGAGGATAAAGGAAGCTGTGACCCGGGTGTTGACTGATGTGAATTTCAGAGAAACATAAACAACTTCAGATACAAAATTCACTTCTATTCTTATTCCAAAGAGAATCTGCCAGAGCTGGCTCTGTGATGGACTCAAATGGTGTGCCCTGGCCTGTCCCCTGCTGTCCTGTGCGAGTAGGCGGCCCCTCCCTCCCAGCCTTCTCCCTGTTAAGCAGGTGGCGGAGGGTCCTGAGCCCACTCAGCACCTCAAGGGACATCACATGAGCAATTATTTTGGTTTTAATTCTGTGGTAGGGCATTTTATCCCAATAATTTAAACTTGGCAACTGTAATGCATATTTTTATTTTATAAAGTGAAAAATGCTAATAAGAACCAGAGGGAAAAAATGCAGGAACTAGGATCCTGGATATAGAAAAGGATTCCAAGTCTACTTCTCGTTTGAGGGAAAATATGGATCAACACTATGCTAACTCCTTCCATGTCTGTCTTTATTTCAGAAGTTTAGATTAATAGCTTTGAATCAGCAGATCTGTATTTTGAACAAGCAGCTGTCGTTACCCTTCTGAGCTCCCAGGGCCTCTGCTCCCACCCTAACAGCTGGCTCACCTCCCCAAGTACCATGTTGGCAGCTACCTTGCAGAAGCCAGGCACCCATAAAAAGGCCGCCACACCACCTATCTGAGTGAGCATACAGCCTCAACCAGGAAAAGGTGCTGACCTCCGGCAGTCAGCCTGCATTTTACCTGTGGCACACACTCCCCTCAGCCCACGCCAAGGGCCGGATCAGACCTCCTGTGGGTTCTCCTGCTAACAGCTCTGTGATCACAGAGCATGGCCAGAGCTGTCCCCATCCACACTCAGCTGCCATCACAGCCCTGCTGAAGGAGCCTCACACCGGGTAGGGGGGAACTCCAGGTATCTTGTTTGACTGAAAAACAATCCAGGTTACTCAGATGCCAGGAGACTCCAAAGGGCAGACACATCTCTGTGTACGTGTGCACAGAAACTAGGATTAGGCCGCATGGCCCACAGCTCAAGCTGACCACCTCTACTTCTCGCTCTAAGGCAGGTAATTACAGCAATGGCTCAAAGCCTCACTGGAGGGAGACAACCAGCAGCAGGGCCCGGTGTGTGTGAAGGCCTGAACAGTAAATAGCGGTGTAACACTGAAAAACAATTCAGCAACTCAAATTTCAGTAACAACTACGTAATGCAGTGGCTGGTCTAGAACAAGACAAAAACCGGTAAGAGGTCCTCTCAGGAGGAATGCCTAGTTCCCAGGATGACTACAGTCCAGGAGGGCAACAGTCAGTCCCACACACCGAGGGGCTCCAGCAAGGCTGACCCCAGAGGACTGAGAAGCACACTGAGGTTTCAGTAAAAACCTGAGTTGAAGCTAATGGCCCTGAGGATGCTGGCGGGGGCCCTGTGCCCCTGGTTCTTCCTGGTGCCAGTACCAAGGCTGCCTAGAGCCTAGTGGACAAGAGAGCTGGCAGCAGGGAGCTCGGAGGAAAAGCAGCTGATCCCCACGAGCCCTCAAGGAAGAGGCATTGGAGACCTGCTTCTCTCATTAGTTCTCAACATTTTCTTTTCAAAGCCTGACATCTGAAACCACCTGCTCCATGAGGGTCTGAAACTTGAGCCGCTTATTTTTATGCATTGTAAGACTGCCCCATCTTTGACCACCTTTGTCAGTGAGCTACCAAGAGAAGTGCAGGCTGCACCAGCCACTCCTGACGGGACCTGGGCACATGCCAGGGCAGTCAGCATGTTCACCCTCAGGCCTGTGACCACACCTGCACAGGAGACCCTCAAGGTTTATGGAGAAAGAGAATTTCTGTCAGAAACCCCAAGCCCTACAAACAAGCACTGCAAGGACATTCAGAGCATCCCCCTGCACAGAGGCCGGGGCTGACTGCTGTGATCAAAGACTCAGTGAGGAAGGCAATGCGCTTTTGTCCAAATCAGGGCTCAGCCATGCACAACCTCGTTCTTGGGAGCCGCCCTGTCTGAGCCCCCTATTCCTCTGCTCTAACTGGGGGAAAATGACCGATCTCGCAGGGTTACTTTGGGAATGAGATGAGATGTACGCACGACAGCACTGGGCATGTGCCCAGCACGACGGCTCAGCAACAATGAGTGTTAAGAATCAAACCAAGTAAAGGAGGTCTCTCCCCAGTGACGCTTCAACAGACAGAAATACCGTGTTCGTAAAAGAGACAAACGTTGGGGTGACTGTCAACACGGCCAAAGGAACAGCTCCAGTCTGCAGCTCCCAGCGAGATCAACCCAGAAGGTGGGTGATTTCTGCACTTCCAACTGAGGTACCCGGCTCATCTCACTGGGACTAGTTAGACCATGGGTGCAGCCCACAGACGGCGAGCCGAAGCAGGGTAGGGTGTTGCTTACCCGGGAAGTGCAAGGAGTCAGGGAACTCCCTCCTGTAGCCAAGGGAAGCCGTGAGGGACTGTGCCTTGAGAAATGGTGCATTCCGGCTCAGATACTATGCTTTTCCCACGGTCTTCGCAATCCACAGACCAGGGAATTCCCTTGGCTGCCTACACCACCAGGGCCCTGGGTTTCAAGCACAAAACTGGTCACCCATTTGGGCAGATGCTGAGCTAGCTGCAGGAGTTCTTTTTTAATACCCCAGTGGCACCTGGAATGCCAGCAAGACAGAACCCTTCACTCCCCTGGAAAGGGGGCTGAAGTCAGGGAGCCAAGTAGTCTTGCACAGCAGATCCCACCCCCATGGAGCCCAGCAAGCTAAGATCCACTGGCTTGAAATTCTTGCTGCCAGCACAGCAGTCTGAAGTCCACTTGGGATGCTGGAGCTTGGTAGGGGGAGAGGCATCCACCATTACTAAGGCTTGAGTAGGCCATTTTCCCCTCACAGTGTAAACAAAGCTGCCAGGAAATCTGAACTGGGTGGAGCCCACCGCAGCTCCTGAAAGCCACTATAGCCAGACTGCCTCTCTAGATTCCTCCTCTCTGGGCAGGGCATCTCTGAAAGAAAGGCAGCAGCGGCAGTCACGGACTTATAGATAAAACTCCCATCTCCCTGGGACACAGCACCTGGGGGAAGGGGCGGCTGTGGACACAGCTTCAGCAGAGTTAAGTTACTGCCTGCTGGCTCTGAAGAGAACAGCGGATCTCCCAGCACAGTGCTCAAGCTCTGCTAAGGGACAGACACTGCCTCCTCAAGAGACACCTCCCAGCAGGGGTCGACAGACAACACCTCATACAGGAGAGCTCCGTCTGGCATCTGGCGGTGCCCCTCTGGGACGAAGCTTCCAGAAGAAGGGACAGGCAGCAATCTTTGCTGTTCTGCAGCCTCTGCTGGTGATACCGAGGCAAACAGGGTCTGGAGTGCACCTCCAGCAAACTCCAGCAGACCTGCAGGAGAAGGGACTGACAGAAGGAAAACTAACAGAAAGGAATAGCATCAACATCAACAAAAAGGACGTTCACACGAAAACGCCATCTGAAGGTCACCAACATCAAAGACCAAAGGTAGATAAATCCACAAAGATGAGGAAAAACCAGCACAAAAAGGCTGAAAATTTCAAAAACCAGAACGCCTCTTCTCCTCCAAAGGATCACAGCTCCTCGCCAGCAATGGAACAAAACTGGACAGAGAATGAGTTTGATGAATTGACAGAAGTAGGCTTCAGAAGATGGGTAATAACAAACTCCTCTGAGCTGAAGGAGCATGTTCTAACCCAATGCAAGGAAGCTAAGAACCTTGAAATAAGGTTAGAGGAATTGCTAAGTAGAATAACACTTTAGAGAAGAACATAAATGACCTGATGGAGCTGAAAAACACAGCATGAGAACTTCATGAAGCATACACAAGTAACAATAGCCGAATAAATCAAGCAGAAGAAAGGATATCAGAGATTGAAGATCAACTTAATGAAATAAAGTGTAAAGACAAGATTAAAGAATAAAGAATGAAAAGGAATGAACAAAGCCTCCAAGAAATATAGGACTATGTGAAAAGATCAAAGCTACGTTTGATTGGGGTGCCTGAAAATGACAGGCAGAATGGAACCAAGTTGGAAAACACTCTTCAGGGTATTATCCAGGAGAACTTCCCCAACCTAGCAAGACAGGCCA
The DNA here is from genome assembly GCF_000951035.1 of Colobus angolensis palliatus. NCBI lineage: Eukaryota > Metazoa > Chordata > Mammalia > Primates > Cercopithecidae > Colobus > Colobus angolensis. Next base: position 40,755 of record NW_012114677.1, read on the forward strand.
ACATTCAAATTCAGGAAACAGGGAGACTACCACAAAGATACTCCTCGAGAAGAGCAACCCCAAGACACATAATCATCAGATTCACCCAAGGTTGAAATGAAGGAAAAAATGTTAAGGGCAGTCAGAGAGAAACGTCAGGTTACCCACAAAGGGAAGCCCATCAGACTAACAGCAGATCTCTCTGCAGAAACCCTACAAGCCAGAAGAGAGTGGGGGCCAATATTCAACATTCTTAAAAGAATTTTCAACCCAGAATCTGATATCCAGCCAAACTAAGCTTCATAAGTGAAGGAGAAATAAACTCCTTTACAGACAAGCAAATGCTGAGAGATTTTGTCACCATCAGGCCTGCCTTACAAGAGCTCCTGAAGCAAGCACTAAATATGGAAAGCAAAAACCAGTTCCACCCACTGCAAAAGTATACCAAATTGTAAAGACCATCAACACTATCAAGAAACTGCATCAACTAATGGGCAAAATAACCAGCTAGCATCATAATGACAGGATCAAATTCACACAAAACAATATTAACCTTAATATGTGAACGGGCTAAATGCCCGAATTAAAAGACACAGACTGGCAAATTGGATAAAAAGTCAAGACCCATCAGTGTGCTGTATTCAGGAGACCCATCTCACATGTGAAGACACACATAGGCTCAAAATAAAGGGATAGAAGAATATTTACCAAGCAAAAGGAAAGAAAAAAAAAAAAAAGCAGGAGTTGCAATTCTAGTCTCTAACAAAACAGACTTTAAGCCAACAAAAATTTAAGAAGACAAAGAAGGGCATTACCTAACGGTAAAGGGACCAATGTAACAAGAAGAGCTAACTATCCTAAATATACATGCAACCAATACAGGAGCACCCAGATTCATAAAGCAAGCTCTTAGAGACCTACAAAGAGACTCAGACTCCCACACAATAATAATGGGAAATTTTAACACCCCACTGTCAATATTAGATCGACAAGACAGAAAATTAACAAGGATATTCAGGACTTGAACTCAGCTCTGGACCAAGCAGACCTAATAGACATCTACAGAACTCTCCACCCCAAATCAACAGAATATACATTCTTCTCAGCACCACATTGCACTTATTCTAAAATTGACCACATAATTGGAAGTAAAACACTCCTCAGCAAATGTAAAAGAACAGAAATTATAACAAACTGTCTCTCAGATCACAGAGCAATCAAATTAGAACTCAGGATTGGCCGGGCGCGGTGGCTCAAGTCTGTAATCCCAGCACTTTGGGAGGCCGAGACGGGCGGATCACGAGGTCAAGAGATCAAGCCCATCCTGGCTAACATGGTGAAACCCCGTCTCTACTAAAAAATACAAAAAACTAGCCGGGCGCGGTGGCGGGCGCCTGTAGTCCCAGCTACTCGGGAGGCTGAGGCAGGAGAATGGCGTAAACCTGGGAGGCGGAGCTTGCAGTGAGCTGAGATGGGCCACAGCACTCCAGCCTGGGCGACAGAGCAAGACTCCGTCTCAAAAAAAAAGGAACTCAGGATTAAGAAACTCACTCAAAACTGCATAACTACATGGAAACTGAACAGCCTGCTCCTGAATGACTACTGGGTAAATAACAAAATTCAGGCAGAAATAAATAAGTTATTTGAAAACAATGAGAAAAAAGACACAGCGTACCAGAATCTCTGGGACACAGCTAAAGCAGTGTTCAGAGGGAAATTTATAGCACTAAATGCCCACAGGAGAAAACAGGAAAGGTCTAAAATCGACACCCTAACATCATAATTAAAAGAACTAGAGAAGAAAGAGCAAACAAATTCAAAAGCTAGCAGAAGATAAGAAATGACTAAGATCAGAGCAGAACCAAAGGAGAAAGACACAAAAAAAGCCTTCAAAAAATCAGTGAATCCAGGAGCTGGTTTTTTGAAAAGACTGATAATTAGCCAGACTAATAAAGAAGAAAAGAGAGAAGAATCAAATAGACACAAAAAATGATAAAGGGGAGATCACCACTGATCCCACAGAAATACAAACTACCATCAGAGAATACTATAAACACCTCTACACAAATAAACTAGAAAATCTAGAAGAAATGAATAAATTCCTGGAT
>NW_012114677.1:44296-46100 GCF_000951035.1 Colobus angolensis palliatus
AGCCCAAAATCTCCTTAAGCTGATAAGCAACTTCAGCAAAGTCTCAGGATACAAAATCAATGTGCAAAAATCACAAGCATTCCTATACACCAATAACTGACAAAGAGCCAAATCATGAGTGAACTCCCATTCACAATTGCTACAAAGAGAATAAAATATCTGGGAATACAACTTACAAGGGATGTGAAGGACCTCTTCAAGTAGAACTACAAACCACTGCTCAAGGAAATAAAGGAGCACACAAACAAAAAGAAAAACATTCCATGCTCATGGATACGAAGAATCAATATTGTGAAAATGGCCATACTGCCCCAAGTAATTCATAGATTCAATGCTATGCCCATCCAGCTACCACTGACTTTCTTCACAGAATTAAAAAAAACTACTTTAAATTTCATATGGAACCATAAAAGCGTGTATGGCCAAGACAATGCTAAGCAAAAAGAACAAAGCTGTAGGCATCACACTACCTGACTTAAAACCATACTACAAGGCTACAGTAACCAAAACAGCATGGTACTGGTACCAAAACAGATATATAGACCAATAGAACAGAACAGAGGCCTCAGAAATAACGTCACACCTCTACAACCATCTGATCTTTGACAAATTGGACAAAAACAAGCAATGGGAAAAGGATTCCCTATTAAACAAATGGTGTTAAGAAAACTGACTAGCCATATGCAGAAAAGTGAAGCTGGGCACCTTCACTTACACAAAAATTAACTCAAGATGGGTTAAACATAAGACCTAAAACCATAAAAACCCTAGAAGAAAACCTAGGCAATACCATTCAGTACACAGGCATGGGCAAAGACTTCATGACTAAAACACCAAAAGCAATGGCAACAAAAGCCAAAATTGACAAATGGGATCTAATTAAACTAAAGAGCTTCTGCACACCAGAAGAAACTATCATCAGAGTGAAAAGGGAACCTACAGAATGGGAGAAAATTTTTGCAATCTATCCATCTGACAAAGGGCTGATATCCAGGATCTACAAGGAACTTAAACAAATTTACAAGAAAACAAACAACCCCATCAAAAAGCAGGTGAAGGATATAAACAGACGCTTCTCAAAAGAAGACATTTATGTGGCCAATAAACATAGGAATAAAAGCTCATCATCACTGGTCATTAGAGAAATGCAAATCAAAACCACAATGAGATACCATCTCACACCAGTTAGAATGGCGATCATTAAAAAGTCAGGAAACAACAGAAGCTGGAGAGGATGTGGAGAAACAGGAACGCTTTTACACTGTTGGTGGGAGTGTAAATTAGTTCAACCATTGTGGAAGACAGTGTGGTGATTCCTCAAGGATCTAGAACCAGAAATATCATCTGACTCAGCAATCCCGTTATTGGGTATATACCCAAAGGATTATAAACATTCTACTATAAAGACATACGCGCACATGTGTGTACTGCACCACTATGCACGATACCAAAGACTTGGAACCAACCCAAATGCTCATCAGTGATTGACTGGATAAAGAAAATGTGGCACATACACACCAAGGAATACTATGCAGTCATAAGAAAGGATGAGTTCATGTCCTTTGCAGGGACATGGATGAAGCTAGAAACCATCATTCTCAGCCAACACAGGAACAGAAAACCAAACACCACATGTTCTCACTCAAAAGTGGGAGTTGAACAATGAGAACACATGGACACAGGAAAGGGAACATCACACCAGGGCCTGTCAGGGGTGTGGGGCTAGGGGAAGGATAGCATTAGGAGAAATACCAAATGTAGATGATGGGTTGATGGGTGCAGCAAACCACCATGGCACGTGTAT
>NW_012114677.1:47060-67634 GCF_000951035.1 Colobus angolensis palliatus
GTCTCGAACTCCTGACCTCAGGTGATCCACCTGCCTCGGCCTCCCAAAGTGCTGGGATTAAAGGCGTGAGCCACCACACCCGGCCTGCAATTTCTTCCATTCTGGCCTGAGTGACTAGGTTGGAAATGAGTACTGGATAAAGTTCTGGTTTGACTTTGATGCATGTGACTATTCTTATCACCACCCACAGCCAGCACCTGGACCACAGAGAAGCTCCCAGGGCACTTTCACCTCCTGGAGTGGCAGTGCCCAGGACCACAAGCACTCACCTTCAGAGCCCTTCTGTTTCCGCTCCACCTCCCTGCGGTACTCCTCCAGCTCGCGGTCTGTGAGCGTGGTGAAGGGGTTGGGGCCCGTGGTGCTCACAATGACGTGGGGCTGGTACTCCTTCTCAATGATTGCCTTGGAGGCCGTCACCAGCTCTCCCTGTGGATGAAAGGCATGTCTGGTCTGCAAGAGCCCAGTCCAGCGGGGACTCTCCCTCCTCCCAGGCAGGCTACAGGCAGGGCGGGGACAGGAGGCTTTCCAGGAGCAGACACCCCTGAGACTGCACTGCCATGGGCCCGAGGCCTAAGCTGAGCTGCAGCCTTCAGTGGTAGATAATGGAAACACAGGTCAGTGCCACGATGAACAGACATTAACCGCAGAAGAAATTTTACAGAGCCTTCCAGGTTTCAGAAGCAAAAGCCCAATGCAGACCCAAGAGCACAGAGCACCTCAGGGAGGGTGCCCGCTACTCCTCTCTGTCGAACAGAAGGGGAAGAGGCCCTTTCCCGTTACTGTTTAAAAGTCAGTAACTTTTCCTCATGACATCAGAAACTGTCACAAGCTACAAGACTCAGCATAAGGCATGCTCAGAGCTTTGCTTATATTCTAAGAGCACAGGTAAGTTCTGTTCTTTTGACTATGGTTAGTTTTTAACTAGTTCCTGGAATTTATCCCAAAACATTCAGAGATAACAAAATGTCCCAAGACACCAGTGTTTAGCTGAGGAATTTGGAAAACTGAACATTTGTACCAAAGAAAAAAAGAAGAAAGCAAAGCGAAGCACAAAGGCGGCTCACAGATGACACCAATCTTAAAGCAGGAGGGAGCCTGAGGCCAACACAGTGGGCCGGGTGGGTGGGTGTCAGGGGGTGAGGTCCACTCACAGCCACCTGCCCCAGCACAGTGCTGTGCCCACAGTGCAGCCTGATTGGACCAGGGGCAGGAAAATGTCCCCCAATTCCCTGGAGCTCGTTTCCTTTTTTTTTTTTGAGACAGAGTCTCGCACTGTCGCCCAGGCTGGAGTGCAGTGGCGCAATCTCAGCTCATGGCAAGCTCCACCTCCCGGGCTCACGCCATTTTCCTGCTTCAGCCTCCCGAGTAGCTGGGACTACAGGTGCCCGCCACCACGCCCGGCTACCCTGGAGCTCACTTCTAAGACAGTTACCCAGCACTTACACACATGCACATGACTGAATGACAGCTTCCAAAACCAAATAAAAACAGGAGAATCCACAATTCTTTGGATGCCAAGCCTGGTCCTTTAGTGTTCCTCTCAGTGAGGGGTGAACACCAGAGATAGTGAGTGTCCTAGAAGGGCTGACTTGGGAAATTCAACTCACCCGGGCCGACTGCTCCTCAAGCAGAGACGGGGGAGCCTGGACTGACTGGGATGGGCTGAGGGGTTACCAACTAGCACGCTGCGTACCCGGTGCTGACTAGTGACACAGAGCCCAGAGCCCAGAACCCCGGCAGGGACAGATGGACTGCTGGAATAGGCAACCTTTGCCCGAGAGCCTGGAAACTCTCGACAGTCAACAGGTCAAGGGGAACCCTCTTCTGAACCAGGTCTGACTCGAGGCCCATTGACTTTTCGTTAAGAAGCTGCCCTACCTCACCAAGACAGGAAACTGAGTCCTGTCTGCCATGTGTTAGCCCTGTGGCCTGAGCCAAGTCTTTCCCTGACCAGAGGCCTGCCTCACTATCTGAAGGAGGACCGGCTGGGCTGTCCACTGCTAAGAGCCCTCACACGATGGTACCCTAGAGACGGTATCCCAGCAAAGGCAGTTTGGCTGGCTGCACCTGCATCCTGATATCACTGCCAATGAAATGAGAAGCTGATACAAGAGAAATGCTTAAGTTCATTTCAATCAAATGGTTAAAATCAGTAAAGGAATCAAATATCAAGAATCAACTATCAGGCCAGGCACAGTGGCTCACACCTATAATCCCAGCACTTTGGGAACCTAAGGCGGGTAGATCACCTGAGGTCAGGAGTTCAAGACCACCCTGGCCAACACAGCGAAAACCCGGCTCTACTAAAAATACAAAAAAATTAACCAGGCGTGGTGGTGGGCACCTGTAATCCCAGTTACTCAGGAGGCTGAGGGAAAAGTATCACTTGAACGCGGGAGGCAGAGGTTGAGGTGAGCCGAGATTGTGCCACCGCACTGCAACCTGGGCAAGAGAGCAACGATCCGTCTCAAACAAACAAACAAAAAGAATTGACTATCAGCCAGGCACCACAGCTTATGCCTATAATCCCAGCAGTTTGGGAGGCCAAGACAGAAGAATTGCTTGAGCCCAGGAGTTCAAGACCAGCCTGGGTAACATAGTGAGACCTCATCTCTACAAAGAATTTAAAAATTAGCCAGGTGTGGTAGCATGCACCTGTAGTCCAGCTACTGAGGAGGCTGAGGTGGGAGGATTCCTTTGGCCTGAGAGGTAGAGGCTGCAGTGAGCCATGATTGCACCACTCCACTCCAGGCTGGGCCACAGAGTAAGATGCTGTCTCAAAATAAAAATAAAAATCCACTGGCACCAGAGACACCAAAGCCCTTGTTCCCAATTTTGATGCCCCAAAGGACAAGCGGGGCTCTCTCATACTGAGACAGCTGAAGCCCGAGGCACAGCGCAGCAGGTCCCTGCCTCCAGTGGTAGAGAGCGCCCTCCTCCAAAGACCACAGCTAAGGGCCAAGCTGCTGTCAAGACCAGTTACAGGAACAGAGAATCACATTCCTCTGCAAGAAAGGACACAGAGCAATGACTGAGATGCAGAGAAACATACGCCACTCGTGGACAACCCAGGCAGGAAACCAGGATGTACCTAGCTTCCCTTCCTGCCACTCCCCTCACCTCCCTGTCACCTGACAAGGCTCTAAGGCAAAACACAGGCCCAGTAACACTTTCTGTACTTGACTGAGGCAGCCTGGGTGGAACAACAGCTCCGCCTGAGGTTGTGCAAACTGTGCTAGCGGCTGACCTCTCTGAGCATCAGGTTTTCATCTACAAGCAGGGCCGACTTGGATCTGGACTGGCATTCCCAGTGCTACACCATGCACAGGTTAGGTGCTCAACACAGGTCAGTGAGAGAACCGAGGGCTAAGCTTACTGCCCCTCTGCATTTCTACCACACAGCATGAAGGGTGGCAGGGAACAGCCCCCGGTGAGGTGCACATGGGAACACAGAGTCCTTCCCTGGGCTGGACAGCTTGCAGTGTAGACACACATCTTCATCTCTAATCCTTCCTTTCACTTAAAATTGAATCCAGAAGGCAGCCAAAATTATTTCAGGTTATGCCGGATGAGGTGGCTCACACCCTAAAATCTCAGCATCTTGGGAGACTGAGTCAGGTGGACTGCTTGAGCTCAGGAGTTTAAGACCAGCCTGGGCAATATGGCCAAACCCAGTCTCTACAAAAAAATACAAAAATTAGTCAGGTGTGGTGATGTGTACCTGGAGTCTCAGCTACTCAGGAGGCTGAGGTGGGAGGAAGGAGGATTGCTTGAGCCTGCGAAGCAGAGGTTGCAGTGAGCCAAGATAGCCCAACCACACTCCAGCCTGGACAACAGAGTGAGACCCTGTCTCAAAAAATACATATATATGTATATGTATTTCAGGTTACATGTTATGACACCCACAGGAAAGTCAACACAGCCTTCGGCTGGGCTTAGAACTCCTGTTTGAACTCTGACTCACTGTCCCTTCTTCTGTCAGAAGGCAACACTTGTACTGTGGGAATGGCCATCGCCAGTGAGGGAGAAATGGAAGGCAAAGGAAAGTCCTTTCCAGAAAATCCCCAGCTCCCTAAGTCCCAAATACTCATTCCTCAGGTTCTCAGACGGGAAGCAGGCTTCTATGTGCTCGCCGCACTGGGGAGGGGAGTGTGTAGGACACAGTCCTCCTTGCTTGGTCAAGGAGAAATTCAACTTCTTAACATGCAGCGCCATGTTCCAAAAGGAGCAAGACTGTCTGTGCTTTGAGGTTCACATGAAAGGAAGTGGAACAATCGCCCAGTAAAGGACTCCCATGGAGCCAAAGCACATTCTCACCAAAAAGAGGGTATTTTAGCCAGTGTGGGATAAAGACCAAGGGTGCAAAAGTGAACTTCAGATACAAGGAGGCAGAGAAAACACAAAGCTGGAACAAAGATTTCTGTCCGGGGGTCAACCTCTCTTCCTGTGGGGTCAGTGTACAGTGGTATTCTCTGCTAATTACACCTGGATGCAGCACTCGCAGCGAGCATGGTGTTCAGAAGGTAGGGACCCTACCTCTGTCGTTCAGGAACCACCCGGGTGACTGTGACACACACCCACATCTGAATACCACTGGGACAGAGCACACAAAGGTGTAACTGGTGGTTGAACACGGCGACCCAGGCTGCTTTCTGGAGAGCCCTAACAAGGTCCTCAGTGCTGCCCTCATGTGGGCTCTACACAGGAGGCCAGCTGGGCTCATGGCCTGCACAGCCCTCACACACCTGAGAGAAAGAATAACTGACAAGACCACAACAAAGTGCCAAAAGATGAAAAACAAGCAATAGGCAGAGTCATCTTTCTCCCCTGCTCTGAGAAGTTCTTCCAAGAATGGCAGCCGGAAGTATGCTCTAAGCACAGGGAAAAACAGGACCTGTGGAATTAGTACGTAAATATGCAAAATAACATTATTAGCAGGGATTACAGACAGGAATTCAGAATCTTTGCTACAAACCCGCTTCTATATGGGAACTGGAACACCACTAAAGTGACATGTGCATCTCAATGAAGGTGTGTCAAGTGAAAGAGACAGTTCTGGAAATTTCCTTTGACAAGAATATAACCATGCCTCTCAGCTAAGACTCAACCATGTGGTCAGGCACTTTCTGCCCAGGGCAGCAGCTCCTGCACACTAGCAGCCTAATGCTTAGGGAAGGTTTCCTTCTATGTGGGTGGGTTCAGACAGATCTTCCACCTACTGCACACACTAGATACGCATGCACAGAGGGAAATTACGATGTGGGGTTTCAAACTCTCCTAAGTCTTTCCGCTCTGCGGCATTTAAAAATGTTATTTAGGGTTTATTTTTGAGGTAAATAAATACATTTTATCAACAAGGGCTGACAAAGACTGTCTGAATTCCCATTCCTCTGAAATGACATCTTTCAATGATATGACCTCCAGTGGCTACATTCATGACATTTACAGTCAAAGCTGAACCAGCGAGGGTGGAAGGGCACTCAGGAGTGGCCGCTGCCAACAGCAACAGACTGCCCAGAAGAGCCTGTCTGCAGTCAGCATCGTGGAGAAGGCAAAGTCCCATGCGGAACTGCGGAAATGCACCATATCGCTCAGACTGGCCATTTCTCAGCAACAACTTCGAATGCTGGAGATTGTTATCACACCTCATACCAAGTGTTTTAATTAAAGAATCAAGCACGTAGAACAGAACCTTCTGTACAATCTCATAAACAGTTTAAAGAGCCATTTGAAGCTACTTCAGTAACTAAGACAATGCCTGAAGAGAGGAGACAGGGAGCGGGGAAGGGAGGGGAGCAAGGCGCATAGACAGGTAGTGAGGACAGGGCGGTGAGTACCTTTCTAAAAGAGAGAGATTTAGCGGGACTAAAGGTCTGCTCTGTAAGCTCGAGCCCTTCGATAGTTTCCGTACAGTCAGAGAGAGGTGCATCCTGAAACAGTAAACTGAGTCACCAGAGCACACCAGGCCCAGCCTGTGAAGTATCAGCTGAGAGCACAGGGTGGAGCTGGCTAAGAGCATGCAGCAGGGATAGCTGTCAACAGTAAATGTGGCGGTGAGATGGCGGGACGTGCAGACACTGAACACGAAACCAGGACCACGGCTGGCCAAATCCAACAATCGTCTACCCCTGCAGAGTCAGGTGTTAAAGCATTAGGTGGCGTATTAGTTTTCAGAGATAACTACTTACACAATTATCTTCAATGCCACAAGGTAGAGTCATTTTGTAGAAATGTGTGTGAATGTGCACCACATTTACAGGCACCCAGCCCTCTGCAACCCAAGCAGCACTTTGTTGCAGACAGCAATATGTACCATAACAAGAGTCCCTTAAACCCGCCCTCTCCTAGCACCTTACACAGAATGCTGCTGAACCCGGGCCAAATCTAAGCCCCAAAGCTGGTGGTGTATGTGCCACCCTCATATATGCATGCATTACAAGGGGCGGGGACCAGACGGGTGGACACAGCCCTCAGCATGCTCGCTCCATCTAGAACTCAAGGAAAAGTGCCTGGACTATTTCTCATCATGAAGGTTTTAACAAAGGTAACTGGTTGCCTAGAATACTTACCTCATAAAGTCACTCTCTCAATTTCATAATAACTTTGGAGAAGGCGGTCACACAGCCACCACCCACTCATGTCAGAGACACTCTGGGCTCTCACCTGGACGAGGCTCCTGTCCATCACTACACCACACAAAACCTGGGACTGAGGGCCAGCCGTCTTAATGTCCTGTAAATTCTGCTCTCGGATCTGAGGATAGGAAGGAGAGGCACATATGAGCGGTCCTGAGCAGCCATGCTGCCTGGGAGCCATGCTGCCGTGCACTTGGGCCCCAGCCACATGGAAGCTACACTTCAGCTCTCCCCGTGCCCTATGCAGGCAGGACAGCCCCATGTGTTCGGAGTGAGCACCATGCCTGCTTAGTGGCGTGTTGGTCTGCAGGGATGGAGACTATTCCCAGCTCCCTACATCTTTCAGATGCTTGGGCAGGGCTCCTGTCTCTCACTGTCATTAACTTGGTGTCATTAACACTCTCTGCATGTCCGTTGTCTAGTGATGTGAGCACTGGCAGGGCTCCTGCTCTGATAAACCAAATGCCACTCATAAGTCTTTGAACGAACCCTGAAAATCAGGGACAGGAGTCTGCTCTTGGTAAGAACAGGTTTGCAGCTTCCAGTTCTGACCTGTGAGTAAACATCAGTTCACGAATCAACAGGGCCCAAAAAAAATGTCTGCTGCTCATACTTCACACTGATGGTAGAACAGCAGCAGTGGGAAGAGATGGCTTCAGCTACAACAGTGGCAATAACAGCAGATGTCCTCTGCTAGAAGCAAGCACACCACCCCACCCACCAAAGCAGCTGGCATCCCTTCCAATCCCACACCCAAGCCCCCACTGAGTGCCGACGCAGGACACACCTTGTTCCTCATCTCCTGGACCTCTTTTGGGTTAGTGTTCAATGGAACAAACAGGTTAGGGACAGCAGAGGTGGAAGTTCTATGTCCATCCTCTTTAGTCCACTGTAATATCAAGAACAGTTGAAAAGTCAGAATTATGACAACAATAAGTGACATAGCATCCAATCTATTCAGTTTATCTCACATCTGGTCATGCACTGAACATCACAGAGAGGAATGAACCAATGACCACATCTTCTGGGTCACTCAGCAGAGTCGCCATGGGAGCAGGATGCAGCCACATGAAGATCAGTTAATAGTGGAAGTCAAAGTCATGACTGATGGAAAAGGACCATCTGGAAAGCCCAGCTGAATCTGGGTCACAAGGTAGGCTGACGACAGAGCTGAGCCCCATAACCCTGGGACCAGCAGGGGAGGCCCCTCAGAGACCATTGGTTCACCGCTCTGAAAATCATCCAACACCAAAGCCAACTGGAAGCATGAGATGACAGGGTCATGAAAAGCAATGTGATGCTGCTACCCGGGGGTAGGGAGGAGCCTGCACCATGAGGCAAGAGTGGGCATCACCAAAGTTTTGTGTTAAAATAAATGACAGCATCAGAATGCTCTGTCTGCGTAACTATTTCAACCCAAGAAAATTACTGTACGGACACTTACACAGTAGCTACCTGGAAGAAGAGTTTGGTGATGTCGAATATTTTATATAACTTAATATTTTTGAGTGTTACAAAAATATCCCAAACAAACTTGAAGCGCTTCATGAGTCCTTAATATTTAAAGGCTGTTTTAGTATCAGTGCATCTCGTCAGCATGCTCAGCCGTCCACTCATAATTTTTTTTTGGATCGCCAATCAAATTTGAGATTTTTCATCAAATTCTAAGGCATGAGTAGGCACTGAACATTAAAACAAGCCCATCTTCGAGAGCAAATGTTATGCCTTTCAGAATACTTTCGAGAGGCAGTAAGATAGCCATAAACCATACAACTTTAAAAAAAAGCAACAAAACCGTCAAATGCTGAGCCACTGCGAGGAGAGTGTGGAATGGGCATGGAGCTGTGGGTACTCACTGATGGTTATCTTCTCAGATAAAAACAACTCCAGCGTTTTATTAAAAATAATTTTTAGTCAAAACATTCAAACAGCAACCTCAGAAACTTGAACACATTTGAAAAAGTAACAACAGTCATTATAAATGAAAAGATACCAACCTGGGAGCACTGCATGGAATCTGTATCCCTCCAGAACAGTAAGAAACAAATTTAAATGCGGAGCAAGGCCTCCCCTTGGATGTACACATTGACTAAAAGGCCTAAAAGTGACTCAGTTGTTTTGCAAGCTAATGGTAAATAAAGCTCGCGCTGCTGCCTCAACACTTGGGGAAAATTCCTCATGGCAACTCAGCACTGTGCTTCACATCAGCCACAGAAAGGTGTTTTGGGTTTTTTTTTTTTTTTTTAATAAGGCCCACTTCCTTTAACAAGTGAAACAACTAAAAAATAAACAAATGAAAGAAAAGGGGAAGACAGGAAGGTGGGGAAAGGAGACAAGGAGGGAGGAGAGAAGAGGAGAGACGCACTCCCACGCTCGGAGCCCCACGGCCACACAGGGTCCCTGCCCAGGTGCCATGGCCGCTCAGGAGCACAGAGGCTTCTCACCAACTGCATCAGGAAAACACCAGGACCACCTGGGGAAGATACAACTTTTTTCTTTAAATAAATCTATAAAGTAAAGCACTGTTAGAAGGGGAAAAGAAAGCCCCGCTTTATGTATTTGGTTGCCCAGGTTTTAGGAGCATCGAATCTAACTTCAGCTGAACTCCTAATGAACTAGTCATGCATAGATGAGTCTGCTTCAGCCTCTGTCTCCTCCATTCCAGGGGCTTCTGGAAACGGGCCTCTTCTACAGTTTAAAGCAGAGCTAGGTGGACTGTTAGAGGTAGGTTACAGGAGGAGTAAAGACCGATCTTCAGAGGAGGTCTCTCAAGGCAAACGGTAACTGAGCGGCATTACCGCTGAAACGAAGCACCCTTGCAGCGTCTGTCGCTGGTGCCTGCAGATGGCCTGCGCTGCACTTGGGTCATGCCGCACCCAGCAGGAGTCAGAAGATGACTCACCACTATGGCCGTCTACTCACATGCAACAGTCCATGCAGAGGGCAGCTGGGGGTGTGCATTCGGAGGCTTTGGGATAGAAAGCAGGGGAGTAACACTAAGGGCAGGGGACAAGGGTCAGCAGAGAACACGCCAGGGAGCCACGAGGGAAAACTGCTTAAGAAAACACTGAAGACTTAAAGAAGAAACTTTAGTGACTTGAAACCACTGGAGTCCACAACACTAAAATATGAGGTTTAGGACTGAAGTATCTTTTTGTGCATGAAATGTTAAGAGTCCCTGAATACAATTTGAATTAAATCAGAAGAGCTCCTATTTGTAGGTTAATACATGTACACTATTTTGTATTTCTGCTATATACGGAGATACACTGGAACTATTGCGGAGTCACATTACATCTTAAGCAGTTTCAAGTAGACAGTATTACCCGGATTTGAGTAATGCATTCAGTGGACTTAGGTTCAGACTACAAGAAAGTGAATAAGGAAGGTTCGCTTTACACCTGGGTCAGAAAGGCTGGATTCCCAAAGCCTCCGAAGCCCCAGCTACCCAACTTGCTCTACGTCATCTAACTATGAACAGTAAGGTAGGCACAGACCAAGCAGTTGGTAATACAGCTTGGCACGCAGACACCGGACGAGAGAGACTGCAGCAAGGGTTTCACGTGATCGTGTGTAATGTTCGTCCACACCTTAGTCTTCGACTTGGGACTGCTTCCATTCTGCCCCTCCTCGGAAGCTTCATCACCCCGGCCAGAGTTCAGCCATCTTGTCTTCTCCCGCTGCTGCTTCTGAAAACTGTGTCTGAGAGGGGAGCAAGTGCCCGAATCACCGTCACTAGCAAAGGAGTAACCTGTGACACTAGCAGGAACCTCCACATCGCTGTATTTTTTAGACTTCTCTCTCAGAGCAGGGTATCGATAAGGGTAGCCAGTTCTGTAGCCCTAGGGTCCAAGGAGAGTGAAAGACAGTCAATATTCCAGATCTCAAAACAGGGTTTCACTTTGGAAAATCATGTGGAAATATCCACAAAAGTTGAACACATGCATACCCTATGACTCAGCAATTCCACTCCTAATTTTATACCCAACAGAAGCAAACATGTTCACCAAAAAGCCAGGTATTAAAACGTGAAGAGCAACCCTACTCCTCGTAAACCACAGTTGGAAACAACCCAAAGGTCCATCCATATAGGAGATGGATAGTGTACTGTCTCCATAAGATGGCCTAGAGAGACACAATGTGCTCCAAACCAACCACGTGGACGACTCTCGTGAAGGCAAAGCTGAGTGAGAGAGACCAATCTGCAAAGAACATAGACCATGTAACTCCATTCATTAAAAGTGCAGAAGATGCAAAACAACCTTTGTTTTGGTTGTCCTGGGAGACAGGACAGTTGTCACCCCTGGGATGGGACAAGTGAACTGAAGGAGGTGCTGGGGGTGTTCTGAGGTGCTGCTACCGTTGCTCTTATTGACTGCTGGTTATACAGAGGGTTCGGTTTTTAAAAATCAACAAACTGAACACTTGCGGTAGGTGCACTCTCTTGCTTACATATTTCAGCAGAAAATTAAAGTTGAACACCCAAACAGGGCTTACTTGCTGCCAGCTACTGTGCAGGTTATATTCATCAACCTACTTAATAGATTTTTACCTCTTAAGTTACAGTTTAAATACTGTGATAATCTTTAGGTAAGTAAGGTAAATAAGTATACTCATGACAACTGGTTCTCAGCAAAATTACTTTACATCTGAATACAACAACATCCAAATTCACCTCCAGCTCTGCCTCATGACCATGTGTTCTGTGGTAAAAGACGGCCCCACTTACTTCACGCCTCTACTGGACCAACTCGTCTGCAGAGTCCTCCCACAGACAGCATCTGTAAGGGCAAGGACGGTATCCTCTGCATGTCTCCTGGCCAGTGCTTAGCACTTGTTAATGTGACAGACAGACTTCAGAGTGGCCCCAGGCCCCTGGCTCCTGTAATCCCCTCCCACCTTGAGCACGGGTGAGATGTCTGACCTGCTTCTAAGTAGTGGAGTTCACAAAAGGTGATGGTGGCCGGGCGCGGTGGCTCAAGCCTGTAATCCCAGCACTTTGGGAGGCCGAGGTGGGCGGATCACAAGGTCAGGAGATTGAGACCACGGTGAAACCCCGTCTCTACTAAAAATACAAAAAATAAGCCGGGCGCGGTGGCAGGCGCCTGTAGTCCCAGCTACTCAGGAGGCTGAGCCAGGAGAATGGCGTGAACCCAGGAGGCGGAGCTTGCAGTGAGCCGAGATCGTGCCACTGCACTCCAGCCTGGGCGACAGAGCAAGACTCCGTCTCAAAAAAAAAAAAGGTGATGGTGCGCTGTATCACAGAAGAGTGTAGCACCTGTCTTGTAAGTCTCTCTCTCCACTGCTGGATCTGAAGAAGCAAAGCTGCCAAGAATGCTTCAGCCCTAAGAAAAGGAATTCTGTCCCCAGTCTAGAAGAGCCTGGATGTGGACCCTCTGAGTCAAGTCTCATAATGAGAACCAGCCCTAGCCAACACCCCGAATGCAGCCTCTATGAGACCCTAGGTTGAGTTCGTTGTGCCTGGACTCCTGCCCCATAGAAGCTGGGAAATAAATGGCTGCTGCTCGAAGTCACCAGGTCTGTAGTGATTTGTTGCACAGCACAGACAGGTAATATAGGGGATGCTGAAGAGCTGTCTGCTAAACAACCTAACAGATTCACACCTGAACCAAGTCACTCACAGCACCTTCACAATATATCACAAGAGAATTAGGACTTGGAAGGACTGCATGGGGCCAGATACACAAGAAACTTCAGTGGCCCATGCCCTGCTGGCTGTGGTACTCTAGAAACATACCTCTCAATTCAGAATTCTCTCTCCCCTCTGCTCTTTTTGGGGGGCCACCTTCATTACTAATCATTCTGTCAATATATTTTTTAAATTTTTTTTAATTTAATTTTTTTTTCAAGACAGAGTCTTACTCTGCTGCCCAGGCTGGAGTGCAGTGGCGCCATCTTGGCTCACTGCAACCTCCACCTCCCGGGTTCAAGCGATTCTCCTGCCTCAGCCTCCCAAGTTGCTGGGATTACAGGCACGTGCCACCACACCCAGCTAATTTTTTGCATTTTTAGTAGAGATGGAGTTTCACTGTGTTAGCTAGGACGGTCTCGATCTCCTGACCTGATGATCTGCCTGCCTCGGCCTCCCAAAGTGCTGGGATTACAGACATGAGCCACCATGCCCGGTCCCCCATAATTTTATTTACTTATTTAATTTTTTTTTTTTTTGAGATGGAGTCTTCTTTGAGATGGAGTCTCACTCTGTCACCCAGGCTGGAGTGCTGTGGCTCGACCTTGGCTCACTGCAACCTCTGCCTCCCGGGTTCAAGCGATTCTTCTACCTCAGCCTCCTGAGTAGCTGGGATTACAGGCACCCTCCACCACACCTGGCTAATTTTTGTAAAGAAGGGGTTTCACCATGTTGGCCAGGCTGGTCTTGAACTCCTGGCCTCAGGTGATCCGCCTGCCTTGGCCTCCCAAAGTGCTGGGATGACAGGCATGAGCCACCACGCCTGGCCTACATTTTTTTAAAAAGGTAATAACAATCACTAATGGAGTTGTTTTGGGTTTTACTTTCATAATTATCCTCAGAAAGATAAGGTAAATGTCTGTACTGGCAATTTTCCCATTTCTGAGCATGCTTTGTTGAGGAATAATAAAAGATAATGACTCTGCCATAAAGACTATCTGCAGAAAAACACAGTTCTTATTCATTCAAGTTTCCTCCTGCTTAAAGAGCCAGGACTCAGTAATCTCCATAACTTCAGAATAAACCACCCAGGACTCATCAACATCATTTTTTCCTGACACCATATGGATTTTTCTTTATTCTTCCCCTTTAAATGCTGTTAAACCAAAATCAGAAGTAATACTCAGACCTCAGAACTACTACCTGGCTTGTAGTTAAAAATATGGATTTGGGTCAGGCATGGTAGTTTACACCAGTAATCCCAGCACTTTGGGAGGCTGAGGTGGGAGGACTGCTTGAGCCCAGGAGTTCAACACCAGTCTAGGCAACATGATGAGATCCTGTCTCTACCAAAAAAAGAAAGAAAGAAAAAATATATATGGATTTGTTCCTTCTTTGAGAAACTGAAATTGTATCTTGACTTTTTTTTGTGGGGGGAACAATTTAGCATTTTTTTCTAACTGTAGAAGTTCCAATGAAATATATCTCTCTTTTTGAAATTTTTTTATTTTTTGTGGAGAGGAGTCTCGCTATGTTGTCCAGGCTGGTCTTAAGCTCCTGGTCTCCCACCTCAGCCTCCTGAAGTGCTGGGATCACAGGCGTGAGCCACTGTGCTTGGCTGCAATATACATTATAGTGTGGAAATTGGCAACTATTCTCTACTTAGTTATTAGCAAACAACATATATGCCAATCCCAATGCTAAATTAAAACATGGACTATGATTAGTGATTCCTGTCTAGTTTATTTCTCATAAATTATATGGCCTTCTAATGTTAAAACAATCTGTACACATTAAGGACACTGAATAAACATTCATCATGCTTTTTGTAATGAATGTTTTACTTATTAATCATTCATCCTTCTCTTCCTCCCCTACCAAATCAAGAGTTTCTGCCTGATTTTGACCTTCCCCTCTAGGACGTGCTTTCAGCGCAGTCTCTGGTGGCTGCTGTGCATCCTGACCCCCTCTCCCCTCTTCCTTACACTGACTTTAAGTAGAAGAGCAGCGAAATGTTGCCGTATTTACCAGGAGGCAGGGGCTGTGTAACTGGTCCAACCCCAGCCCTCCTCACCTTGTGCAGCCATGCTGAATGACCTGGCTCCTGACACACACCTGGGCCATGGCTGTCCCACTCTCAAGCTTTCTCCAGCTGTGAGTTCCTGCAGCTTCACTACCCTGGCTGGCCACCCAACTCTAAGTGCTTCTTCAGCCTTCTTCATGAGTTCTTGCTCCTCTTCCTACTTCCTTGACCAATCAGCACCCACCTCTGCCTGCAAGCTCTCATCATGCCTATGACTGCACAGATCACAGGGGCAGGGCTCATTTGGGATTCATTTGTCCATCTCTCTTATTAGGTCATAAACTCCTGAGGGCAAGAACTGCGTCCCGTTCATGACTCAACAGTAGACAGTCAATTAATGCCATCAATCTTACTGATTATATGAGCTTTGAAAAGTTACGCTAGACTCTGCCTTCTCTGTTCCTCTGTCACTGATTGAGTCTACTCCACTGATTGACTATCGCACCCGGGCAGAAAACCCTCAGTTTTTCCTTTCTAGCAGATAATATTCATCACAAGTGCAAAGAATTTCAGTAAGAACATTTAACATAGCCTGAATCAGACCAATGAATTCTCTTTATTCCAAACCTTCAGGAAAGTTAAACTTCCTGCCTCCTGAAGCCACCCATCTCATCTGTGATCTGTGATCCTGTCCAGTACTGGCTGGCAGCATACAAGGACACTGGCCCCTCTGAGGCCTTCTTTCCCCACACTGGCATGTCCTCACATCTACACCTCTTGAGGTCACGTGGTGTTAGGATGGACCACTGGGACCCCCATTGAAGAGGTCTGATGTGCAGCATGGAAGGGATCTGCTCCAGAGCCCTGTGTCTGATGACGTGGCTGCAGGACTGAGACCCCAAGGGCAGTGTTCTAATACAGCTCTAGGAACTGAGTAATGATCCTGATAAAGTCAAGATGAACCTGAAAGGTGCACGTATGGTGCATGTTCCCATCTCCCCACTCCCGTTGTCTGCAGCTGTGCTGTGGCCTCTTCACGCTGTCATCCTTTTTTTTCCCCCAGGCTTTCAAACTCAGGCTAAGATCCTACCTATTCTTTGAGATCATTTCCAAGGGCTACCTTCCACATAAAATTTTCTTTCCAGTCCTTGCAAAAGAATAAAATTCTTCACGGCAACCCTGTAACACAGAACACATCCTGCGTGTCCTCCTATCACAGTGTGGGCTCACTTTCCTTGTGTGCTAGAGGCCCCACAGGCCTGCCCTCTGGACCATGCCAGGTTCTGTCCCTGCAATAAGCAGCTCAGGGGCTCCCACACCGTGGATAGGGAGTGGATACCCATGTAACACAGTCATCAGGCCCCAAACAGCCAGGACTTGCTGTTAACACAAAAGCCTAGGTACCTGACTGACCTATTAAGCACCACCTCTCTCGCCTGCTTGTGGGACGGCGGGGACTGAGCTGATGCAGCTGGTCATCCAGCAGCCTATGCATTCTCTGTGCTCTTGTCCCCACTGAGTCCAAACACAAAGGTTATCTTTAAAAAATAAAACAGGCCGGGTGCGGTGGCTCACGCCTGTAATCCCAGCACTTTGGGAGGCCGAGACGGGCGGATCACGAGGTCAGGAGATCGAGACCATCCTGGCTAACACAGTGAAACCCCATCTCTACTAAAAAATACAAAAAAACTAGCCAGGCGAGGTGGCGGGCGCCTGTAGTCCCAGCTACTCGGGAGGCTGAGGCAGGAGAATGGCGTAAAAACCCAGGAGGCGGAGCTTGCAGTGAGCTGAGATCCGACCACTGCACTCCAGCCTGGGAGACAGAGTGAGACTCCATCTCAAAAAAAAAAAAAAATAATAAAACAATAGGCCGGGCGCGGTGGCTCACGCCTGTAATCCCAGCACTTTGGGAGGCCAAGGCGGGTGGATCACGAGGTCAGCAGATCGAGACCATCCTGGCTAACACAGTGAAACCCCATCTCTACTAAAAATACAAAAAATTAGCCGGGCGTGGTGACGGGCGGCTGTAGTCCCAGCTACTCGGGAGGCTGAGGCAGGAGAATGGCATGAACCTGGGAGGCGGAGCTTGCAGTGAGCCGAGATCACGCCATTGCACTCCAGCCTGGGTGACAGAGCGAGACTCCTTCTAAAAAAAAACAAAAAAAACAATACCAGGAACCCTTCACCTCTATATTTTATTGTAATTTACTGCTTCTTCATGACTTTGAGGGTGAAAATATTCAGATACTGCATAAAGACAGCAATCTCACTTGCTATAAGAACACCAACACTGGTGCTTTTAGATATAAGGTTTATCATCAAGCAGTGGCACCACTCTTACCAGATTATCAAGCATCCGCATGAGGGCTTCAAATTCCTGCTCACCAATCTGCCACTTTGGAAGAGATCCAGTCCCTTCTCCTACAGGAGACCCTGGGGAACGGGACTTGGCTTTGTACTTCTCAGGATCCAGCAGGACTAAGTTGTCTGGTCCTCCTGCACTGGCCAGAGTTCGAACCTTTTCCAAAACACACACAGCATGGCTTGAGTTCCTTACTGAGATCAAAAGGGTCAGATGACTTGAATAAAATTGCAGGTTTCAAGAGAAACCAAATCTCTAGAGTGTAAGAATAGAAAATGTAGAATGCATAGTGATAGACTGATCACAAGCTTACTTTCAGATGTATTTCTTTAGCATGACAAAAATACTGGGCACCAAAGTTGGCAGAGAAATGAGAAAACACAGCACCTTTCAGGATCCTACAAAGGACCTGGGACCTCACTACGCCATAGACATAAGTCAAGAAGCAAAGGGGAGAACATGAACTAAGGGCTGACAGAGCAGAGGGGAACTCACAGCTGTAAGCTGCAGGCAACTCTCTGAGTCTCTACTTCTTTATGCCTGCTTTTTCAAAGGTACTGTGGGGGGTCACACGACATCACGTATGAGATGACACACGCTAAGCACCTGATGCCAGGCCTGGTACACACCAGTACTCCATAAACGGTAGTGACGGACATATTTGAAAATTTAAAAATTAGAAATGAAAAGTCCAGTAATCCTTTGCCAACTTCAATCAGTGAAACAGCATTTGTCCTGATCAAGTCCCAAATGCATGAGCTTATCTTCGGCAAAGAGATTGCTCAAAGACTCCTCTCCTACTCAGTAAGTATCAAAAAATCGATGTGAACCCCAGACACATCTAAATAAACCGCAGAGTGATTGGAATGGCTGTCCCCTACCTGGATCTCACAGGCAACCACAAGGTTATGGATGTAATAGAAGGCCTCCTCAACGCTCTCTCCAACTGACACGAGCCCATGGTTCCGGAGAATAAGAACCTGAGGGGAAGCAGGAATGCTCTATGGAGCTGGGCAAGAAGACTGGTCCTTTGCTTTATTCTTCTTTCTGCCGTACTTTAAATACCAGATTAGACGCCTACTGACCTTGCTTTTAGGCCCCAGATTTTTCTGAATCAAAACTTTTTCCTCTTCATCAACCAGAATGCCATGGTAGTCATGATAAGCCACTTCTCCAAGGGAAAGTGCCTCTGGGGAGATTGGCAAGAGGCCACATTTCATCGCAGAGACCTAGAGACCAAATGGTCGCCATGAAGAAGGAAAGCCGGGGTTACACAATGACCAATGATATGGTAAATGCTTTCCTCGCAGAAATAAAATAGGAAGGGAAGTGTTTTTGTTCTCTTCTTGAAAACAAATCAATCTATGAACTTAAGACAAACTTGACTTCCAGTGCTAACAATTCACACTTAAAAACAAAATTATCCTTAAATTAGGAGAGCTTCAAAAGAAAATCTACATCTTTCTAGACTTTTTCCCACTGATTATAAGTGCTGTGTAAACCTGGATTTAATTATACAATGAGCACTGCATCTAGTGCAAGGAGCAGACCACAGACTCCTCTGAGGACTCAGCACATTTCAAAAGAAGGCTTCCCGTCAGGTATGGTGGCTCACACCTGTAATTCCAACATTCAAGAGGCTAAGGCAGGTGGATCACCTGAGCCCGGAAGTTCGAGGTCAGCCTGGGCAACAAAGAGACCCCCATCTCTACAAATAATATTTTTTAAATTAGCCAGATGTGATGGCATGCATCTGTAGTCAAGAGGCTACTCAAGAGGCTGAAGCAGAAGGAATCCTGAACGCAGGAATTCAAAGCCAGCCTGGGCTACATATGAGACCCTCATCTCTTAAAAAAAAAAAAAAAAAAAAGGAGGAGGTTTTCCAAGTGCTCTAAAGTTTTGTGTACTTTTTATCTTAGGTTGTAGATAACATTGAAACACCTAAAAATTAGATGAAAGCAAATTTATACAAGTTTGTGTATATATATAATTACATATATACAATTTATATATAATTTCTTATATAATTTCTCTACATGTAATTAAGTAAAAATGACTCTCAAAGAGAAAAATCTAAGTGTTCATAGAGTCCTTAAGTTTCCATGACCGGGCGCGGTGGCTCAAGCCTGTAATCCCAGCACTTTGGGAGGCCGAGACGGGCGGATCACGAGGTCAGGAGATCGAGACCATCCTGGCTAACACGGTGAAACCCCGTCTCTACTAAAAAATACAAAAAAACTAGCCGGGCGAGGTGGTGGGCGCCTGTAGTCCCAGCTACCCGAGAGGCTGAGGCAGGAGAATGGCGTGAACCTGGGAGGCGGAGCTTGCAGTGAGCTGAGGTCAGGCCACTGCACTCCAGCCCGGGCGACAGAGTGAGACTCCATCTCAAAAAAAAAAAAAGTTTCCTAAAATTCCCCAGAGTGGCCTCAGAATATGCCATTTCTGAAGGTCTTCTAAAGACAAGACCTATAGACAGCAACATTAGGACCCTAAAGTAACAGGCTTCAAAGATTCAAAAACTATCTTTAGGTACAACAATTCCATACAGAAAAGTTCATCTAAAAAGACAATACCACATTTAACTCCTTCCACAGTATCAGCTCTCATACAAGAAATTTCTTTACCAAGCAAAATTATTTTGGTAATTTTAAAAACAGGCTGGGCGCAGTGGCTCGTGCCCATAAATCCAGTAATTTGGGAGCCAAGGCGGGCAGATCACTTGAAGCCAGGAGTTCAAGACCAGCCTGGTCAACATGGTGAAACCCCATCTCTACCAAGAAATACAAACATTAGCCAGGTGAAGTGGCATGTGCCTGTAGTCCCAGCTACTCAGGAGACTGAGGTGGGAGAATCGTTTAGAACCCAGGAGGTGGAAGTTGCAGTGAGCCAAGATCGTGCCACTGCACTCCAGCCTGGGAGACAGAGTGAGATCCTGTCTCAAAAAAACAAACAAAAACACATTACATGGTAGCTGTTCATAACCATACTGTCAAAAGTACCTTTAATACTTCTTAAAAATCCATAAACATTTTAGTGGCTGGAGTGACATGCATTCTTCCAGGAAAAAAAATCACATCATTCACACAATGATGTATCTATTAAACCACGATGTTGACATAAGAACCTTACGTTCAGAGTGAAACAAACCAGAGATAATATTCATCCAAATAATCCAACACACATGACATTAAAACATCAAGATCAGGTTGGGCGTGGTGGTTCACGCCTGTAATCCCAGCACTTTGGGAGGCCAAGGTGGGCAGATCACTTGAGGTCTGGAGTTCGAGACCAGCCTGGTCAACATGATGAAACCCCATCTTGACTAAAACTACAAAAATCAGCCAGGCGTGGTGGTGTGCACCTGTAGTCCCAGCTACTTGGGAGGCTGAGGCAAGAGAATTGCTTGAACCCAAGGGGCAGAGGTTGCAGTGAGCTGAGAGTGCGTCACTGCACTTCAGCCTGCGTGACAGAGCAAGACTCCATCTCCAAAAAAAAAAAAAACCCAAGATCAATTAAAATACATTACTGAATCAATAAGGTCATCTGTTGTACAATAAAACCCAAAAGTCCTTACACAGAATTGGTGATAAAAAGCATATTTCTCAAGTACTGTGCTTTCACATGACTTTGAGCAGATAGCCTGCACGTGCACTTTCATACGGAGAGGTCTGGGGCTTTGTCAGGGTGGCCCGTTCATACCAGAAGGGGCAAGAGGAGGGTTCCTGAGCAGCCTGGAAGCCAATTATTAAATGGGATATATGGATATATGGATCCCTTACAAGGAAAAAAAAAATTATTTTAAGAAAGTCACACCGGGCACGGTGGCTCAAGCCTGTAATCCCAGCACTTTGGGAGGCCGAGACGGGCGGATCACGAGGTCAGGAGATCGAGACCATCCTGGCTA
>NW_012114677.1:67684-69601 GCF_000951035.1 Colobus angolensis palliatus
ACTAAAAATACAAAAATTAGCCAGTGGCATGGTGGTGCACACCTCCGCATGGTGGCACATGCCTGTTCCAGCTACTTGGGAGGCTGAGGCAGGAGAATGATGTGAACCCGGGAGGCAGAGTTTGCAGTGAGCTGAGATCCGGCCACTGCACTCCAGCCTGGGCCACAGAGCGAGACTCCGTCTCAAAAAAAAAAAAAAGAAAGTCACACTTAGTGGTAAACCATTTCTTTTATATTCAACAAAAGTAGTTTTACTGACTATAAACAAGGAAGGGCAGGTCAGAGGAAATGTGCGGTGCCTTTCACTAAGCAGCTTTAAAACTGGAGGTGCTACCAGGGCAGCCACTCACCGCAGCCCCTGCTGGGGTGTGAATGTGCACAACGCACTTCACGTCCGGGCGTGCAGCATAAATTGCAGAGTGTAAGGTGAAGCCGGCTTGATTTACTCCCAGATTAGTGCTTCCACGATCCACTACATCTCCTTGTAGATTGATCTTAACCTGAAAATTAAAAACAAAACATTTAAATACCAAGAGGACTTCATTTTTCTTTCCTTTTTTTTGATATGGTCTGGCTCTGTCACCCAGGCTGGAGTGCAGTGGTGCAACCTCGGCTTACTGCATCCTCCACCTCCCAGGTTCCAATAATTCGCCCACCTCAGCCTCCCAGGTAGCTGGGACTACAGGTGCGCACCACCATGCCCGGCTAATTTTTGTATTTTTTTGTAGAGTTGGGGTATCGTCATGTTGGCCAGACTGGTCTCGAACTTCTGGACTCAAGCAATCCACCCGCACGGACCTCCCAAAGTACTGGAATTACAGGTGTGAGCCAATGTACCCCACCGCAAGAGGACTTCAAATTACCCTAACTAGAAACTACTGAAACCCAAGGCTACAATATTTGTAACTTCTCTCAAAGGTTTTTCTGTAACTGAACACATGACATAAAACACTGGCTCTTTCTTGTTTCTTGGGTTTTATATATTTAGCTGATCTGAAGATGTCAAATGACCTAATATGACCTGCACATACAAGCTGCCAAAGAGAAGGACATTCTTACCAAACTGGATGCAGTCACTTCACTGTAAAGAAGCCCAAAAGGTACAATGAGGAAGTGTTCCTGCTCAGAGTTCACTCTGGTCTGTGGGGAAAATGACTGAATTAGCGCAAAGATCCAAGTGAAATTATTTGCAACTCTTTCAGGCTACAAACTCACAGGTTTGTTTAGAGTGAGCGATGCAGGGAAGGGTTCATGCACAATGCCTGTCACGAAGCTAAGGGGTACTGGAAGCTTTCCATTATTCTATTGTACCAATTTATCACATATATAAAGTGCTTCTTGCTCACGTTCATGGTTAACTGACTTTATACAGGAAAAAAACAGTTCCACACTAGCCTTCTGACAGGTCAATACATTACTGCTGGGTTACTCTATTGTACTTTCTGGTGGCTACCAGTGTCAAAGACAAAAAGGTCTCACCCTCTGGGATATTAACAATGAAAACCAAAACTTACAATTTTTTTTTTTGGAGACAGGGTCTCACTCTGCTGCCCAGGCTGGAGTGCAGTGGCGTGATCATGGCTCACTGCAACTTCTGCCTCCCAGGATCAAGTGATCCTCCCACCTCAGCCTCCCGAGTAGCTGGGACTACAAGTGCACAACACCATGACTGGTAATTTTTGTATTTTGTATAGAGACAGGGTTTTGCCATGCTGGCCAGGCTGGTCTCAAAAACTCCTGGGCTCAATTGATCCGCCTGCCTTGGCCTCTCAAAGTGCTGGGATTATAGGCATGAGCCCCTGTGCCTGGCCAAAACTTACTTTTGAAAAGTCGCCGGGCGTGGTGGCTCAAGCCTGTAATCCCAGCACTTTGGGAGGCCGAGACGGGCGGATCACGAGGTCAGGAGATCGAGACCATC
>NW_012114677.1:76961-78104 GCF_000951035.1 Colobus angolensis palliatus
ACAATAATTCTAGTTATCTCTGAAGCTGTTTCTCTTCCCTCATAACCCAAAAGTAACCACTATTCAGAATTATGTATTAAGCATTCCCTTTTTTTACAGTTTTCCCAGTCATCCCTAAGCAATTTATTGTTTAATTTTTACCTGCTTATTAACTTTACATAATTGAAATCATACTGTTTTTCACTGACTTTTTCTCAACATTATTTTTGTGATTCCTCCAGATTATGACCAACATGACTATAATTTATTTTCACTGCTGTATAGTATCCACTCAATGAATACACTAAAATTTATGAATCTATTCTTCCATAAGTGGATGTGGTTTCAGTCATTGCTATTAAAAACTATGCTGCCATAAACATTCTTGTACCTGTCTCCTACTGTACATATTCAAGTTTCTCTAGCATAATAAGCTAGGAAGTAACACCAAGTTATTTTCCAAAGAGCCTAATTGAAGATACAGTCCTCCAGTAGTAAGTACATGATAGTTCTGTGCATCTACAACCATCTTTTTTTTTTTTTTTTTTTTTTTTTTTTTCCTGTTTTTGAGACAAAGCTCATTCTCTCGCCTGGAGTGCAGGGGCATGTTATCAGCTCACTGTAACCTTTGCCTCCCGGGTTCAAGTGATTCTCCTGCCTCAGCCTCTGAGTAGCTGGGATTACAGGCACACCATGCCCAGCTAATTTCTGTATTGTTAGTAGAGACAGGGTTTCACCACGTCGGCCAGGCTGGTCTCAAACTCATGGCCTCAAGTGATGTGTCCACTTTTTCTGGCCTCCAAAAATGCTAGGATTACAGGCGTGAGCCACTGTGCCCAGCCTCCTTTATCTTAAAAAGCATGTGGACTTTTTTCTTTTTTCTTTTTTTTTAAATAGAGACAGGGTTTCACTACGTTGCCCAAGCTGGTCCCAAACTTTTGAACTCAAATGATCCTCCTGCCTTGGCCTCCCAAAGTGCTGAGATTACAGGCAGCAGTCACTGCACCTGGCCCATGCTGACCTTTTAAACTATTTAACACAAAAGTAAGCAGCTGTCTTAATTCCTAAGTTCAGTCAAAAAAAACATAAAACAAGGGATCTGTGTATATACTGGTTGGAATGAAGAAAAATACAGATGAAAATAAGAAAAGATTAAGTTTCAGA
>NW_012114677.1:78569-87106 GCF_000951035.1 Colobus angolensis palliatus
CCCGCCATCTCGCCCGGCTAGTTTTCTGTATTTTTTAGTAGAGAGGGGGTTTCACCGTGTTAGCCAGGATGGTCTCCATCTCCTGACCACGTGATCCACCCTTCTCGGTCTCCCAAAGTGCTGGGATTATAGGCGTGAGCCACCGCGCCCAGCCGATCTTTTTTAAAAATTAAAATCTGGTGTCTGGGACCAGGCGCGGTAGCTGACGCCTGTAATCCCAGCGCTTTGGGAGGCCGAGGCAGGCAGATCACGAGGTCAGGAGTTCGAGACCAGCCTGCCCAATATGGTGAAACCCTGTCTCTACTAAAAATACAAAAATTAGTGGGGTGTGATGGTACGTGCCTGTAATGCCAGCTACTCGGGAAGCTGAGGCAGGAGAATCGCCTGAACCTGGGAGGTGGAGACTACAGGGAACAGAGATCATGCCACTGACTCCAGCCTGGGTGACAGAATGAGACTCTGTCTCAGAAAAAAAAAAAAAGAAAAAAAATCTGGTATCTATGCCATTTGTGATATGAATTTATAATTTCCCGGTTACTAAATGATTTCAGTAACTTTTCATATTTTTATAAGGCATTCTTAGCTCCCGTTCTGTGAAACTCCTTTCTTGCCTTTTGTCCATTTTATACTGGTTTGTCTTTTTCTTACTGACAGTTATCTATTCCAGATATGATTTCTATTTTTTTTTTTTGTTTTGAGATGGAGTCTCACTCTGCTGCCCAGGCTGGAGTGCAATGGCACGATTTCAGCTCACTGCACCCTACACCTCCCAAGTTCAAGTGATTCCTGTCTCAGCCTCCGAGTAGCTGGAATTACAGGCGTGCTCCACCATGCCTGGCTAATTTTGTATTTTTAGCAGAGACGGAGTTTCACACGTTGGCCACATTAGTCTCAAACTCCTGGCCTCAAGTGATGTGCCCAACTTGGTCTCCCAAAGTGTAGAGATTACAGGCGTGAGCCACTGTACCTAGCCCCAGCTACACGCGGGACAAATCTTCCAGGTTGCAGCTTTTATTATTACTGTCTTTATGGTATCTTTTATTTTTTATTTTTATTTTTATTTTTTTGAGACAGGGTCTCACTCTGCCGCCCAGGCTGGAGTGCAGTGGCACAATCTCAGCTCGTTACAACCTCTGCCTCTAGGGTTCAAGCAATTCTCCTGTCTCAGCGTCCCCAGCAGCTGGGACTACAAGCATGCCGCCATGCCTGGCTAATTTTTTTTGTATTTTTTGGTAGAGACAGGTTTTCATCATGTTGGCCAGGCTGGTCTCAAACTCCTAACGTCTGGTGATCCACCCACCTCAGCCTCCCAAAATGCTGGGATTACAGGCGTGAGCCACCACACCTGGCCTATGGTATCTTTTAATAACGAAAAATTTTGTTTACTTTAAATGTAGACAAATTTAACCATCTTTTCTTTTATGATAAGTGATTTTTGTATCACAAGACATCTTTCCTTAGGCCAGAGGTTCAAGGCCAGTGATTTTCACCTATATTAGTCCTAAAATTGTTAAAGTATTACGTTTCACATTTAATCTTTACTTCACTGGGATTGCTTTGTAATTATGCATAGTATAGAAGTCTCATATAATTATTTCCACTTGTGACTTTTCTACCCAAGCGTCCCAACACCCGTCATTGCCAAGTCCGTCCCCCACTCTGCTGAGCTGCAATGCCGACCCCGGCATTTCTGTTTCAATGCATGCAATTCGGTCCCACTGATCCATCTGCATCTTCCTTTGCCCAAAGGACACTATATTAATTACCACCACTTTATATTAAGTTTGACATCTGGTAGGAAAAATCTCCTTGCCGAGCTGTTCTTCAGGAGTGTCTTAGCAATTTTTTTTTTTTTTCCCCAAGACGGAGTCTTACTCTGTCGCCCAGGCTGGAATACAGTGGCACGATCTCAGCTCACTGTAAGCTCTGCCTCCCGGGTTCACACCATTCTGCTGCCTCAGTCTCCCAAGCAGCTGGGACTACAGGCGCCCGCCACCACGCCTAATTTTTTGTATTTTTAGTAGAGATAGGGTTTCACTGAGTTAGCGAGCATGGTCTCGATCTCCTGACCTCAAGTGATCCACCCACCTTGGCCTCCCAAAGTGCTGGGATTATAGGCGTGAGCCACTTCACCCGGCCGAGTGTCTTAGCTATTCTTGGCCTTCTGCTCTTCCATCTTAATTTTAGGAGCATGCTGTCAGGTTCCACATTTTAAAAATATTACAGAGCTGTTTTTTTGGTCAGTCATTTCTCTTTTGTCTATGTATATATATGCACATATTTCATATAGCTGTAAACAGTATACATTTCATATTTTCTCATTTCTAATACCTTTCATTTTTCATGTTTCACTTATTCTACATAATTTTGTAATTGTTTTTCATAGTATACAACATTTTCTCAAATTGATATTGAATAACTGAGCCATTTCCTATCTACTTCTGAATACCTAAGGACTCTTAAAATATTTCATTATTGGCTGGGTGCAGTGGCTCACGCCTATAACTCTAGCACATTGGGAGGCCAAGGTGAGTGGATCACTTGAGGTCAGGAGTTCAAAACCAGCTTGGCCAACATGGTGAAACGCTGTCTCTAGTAAATATACAAAAAAATTAGCCGGGTGTGGTGGCAGGTGCCTGTAATCCCTGCTACTTGGTATCCCGAGACAGGAGAACTGCTTGAACCCAGGAGGCGGAGGTTGCAGTGAGCCGAGATCATGCCACAGCACTCCAGCCTGGGCCACAGAGCGAGACTCTGCCTAAAATAATAATAATAATAATTTCATTATTACAAATAATGCTGGGCTGGGCACAGTAGCTCACACCTGTAATCCCAGCACTTTGGGAGGCCGAGGCAGGCAGATCACTTGAGGCCAGGAGTTTGAGACCAGCCTGGCCAACATGACGAAACCCTGTCTCTACTAAAAATACAAAAATTAGCCAGTGGCATGGTGGTGCACACCTCCGCATGGTGGCACATGCCTGTTCCAGCTACTTGGGAGGCTGAGGCAGGAGGATCACTTGAACCAAGGCAGTGGAGGTTGCAGTGAGCCGAGATTCCACCACTGCACTTCAGTCTGGGTGACAGAGAGACCCTGTCTCAAAAACAGTAATAATAATGCTGCAATTAATATAATAATGTTTCCCTCTTTACTTATTTTAACATTTATTTCCAACTGTAAGCTTAACAGATCTATTAATACATATTTTAATTTTACAGGCTTAAAACATTCAATTCTCTGAATCTAAAGCAAAAAGGAGAAAGTGCAAAATTACAAACATCGAGTAAAAATAGAGAAGGACATTTTGAAGTCAGTCTCCTCTGCAGTGGTCCCTCCCCGTCAGACCAGCACTGCCCTCCGTGTGTGTGTCTCTTCCCACACGTGTACTGCCCTTCTCTGTGTACGAAGAATGAGACTCTCCTGTTGCAGACCAACGCAGTACCCAATTCAGTACCTCCAGAGGAAACCACTATCAGGTCCCTGAAGCACAGGGCACTGGTCACAAAGGTGGGTCCAGACCATCACCTCGGTGCTTAGCATTCTCTGGAATCCAGAATGGAGTTGAACGAGCACCAGCCAGGTTCTGCAGGTGTGAAGCCTTGAAGGTATTCCACTGACATCAGGACGGACAGGCCAAGCCATCAGCTAAGAGCCACCAAGAGAGGAAGCCCAGTACACTGTGCTAACTGGGCCACCCGGTCTTGTCCCCCTTCCCCCAGTCCCCACAAACACTTCTCCAAATCCAACGCAATCTTAAAACAAAGATCTGCTTCAGACAATCATCTCCAATCTTCTAACACCTACTAGCAAATTTAAATCCCTTTAGCAGAAAATCCCTATGACCCTCTTTAAAGGGCAGAATGACCTGCTGTCACTTTTTGTTGATACTGTTAGTATTGGCTTTTCTGTTAAGCGTCTGTACCATACCCAGATTGTAAATAAGAAATGGATGCCATAATAGTAAAACAAAATAAACCAACACCTTTCTTCCTTAAAGATTCTCTAGTTCTAGTTTATAAGACATAGGAAACATTTTAGGTAACTTCATTTCTTTTTACTTGGTATTAAGCGCCATGGAGATAATTTACAGAAGAGTAAACACTTATGTTTTAATTTTGCCAATTCTTAAACAATTAAAGGAGGAGAAAACAAACAATTTAACCAATTCAAACTTACTTAATCAGCGTTCAAAATAGGACTAGGCAAACAGCATTTTAAAACCTGCAAAGAATGTGAAGCTGTTATTACAGCTAGGGATTACATTTCCTATCACAGCTGTAACATTTTCATGGCACTAATATTCAGGCAACCATTTAGCATTAAATCTCCACTAGAGCATTCTGTCAAGTATAATTAGATGACAGAGGCCAGCAATTTCCCTGTAGCTACCAGGAAGGGAGCTGGCATTTGTGCTAGGCTAACTGGACCCACACATCAAATGTCAAAACGTCCCAGCGAGCTCTTGTTCACAATCTTACTGAAGTCACTTCAGTTGGGCAGGGGGTTTCATTCAGTTTTTCACCTGACATAGGTTTACTGCATGCCTACTCTGTGCCATGGGCCCTGGGGCCACAGCAGAGACCACAACAGAGGCTCTCCCTGTGGAATTTATATTCCTGTGGGCAGAGAGGGACAGTTACAGCTAAACATACAGAATGGATGGGGGTAACTGCTACAGGGAATAAAGCAGCAGTGACATTCTACACAGAGTGAGCGTGCTGCACACAAGAGCACGACATGGTAAGGCTTGCATTTTGAAAAGTTCATTTAAGCAGAAACAAGAACAGATGGATGGAAGCCAACTCAGTCTCTCTGGCAGAGACCAATATCAAGTCCCAGAGGCACAACACACTAACCACAAGGTGAGCTCCAGACCATCACCTCAGGAGGCTTAGCATTCCTCTGAGTCCAGAATGGAGCTTAACGAAGCACCGCTAGTTATGAGTCCACGTGTGGAAAAATCTACGTGCGTGTGAGTACGGAGGAAATGCTTCAGCAAACTCAACAGCGCACACACTGCTTGCCTCGAGGCATGCAAGTATTAGTGAAATTAGGCATCTGTATAAGGTACACTTGATACAAACAGCAGGCACTGTACTAACAACTTAAAATATCCTTTAAAAGAAGTGACATGAAAAAAAAACAGAAGACTGGAACAAGTTTCAAAACCAAAGGAAGGAAGCAGTTCAAAGGAAGAAGCGATCTCTACCAACGAGTGAAGGAACAGAAGAACCCTGGCAATGCACTGGGAATCTAAGAAGGCAGGAAGGGTGGAATTCCAAGTCAGGGGAGCGAAGTCTGGCCACAGGCAGAAGGCAGGACATTGTAACAGGTGGTCAAGCGTACAGAATGGCTACAAATGTCAGTAAGGGTACCCACTTTTTCTGTGACATGATGAGGTCATTTGGTGGAAGAAAGAGGTCAGGAGTCTCAAAGATAGTGGAGAAGGCTTGAATACTAGTGAGGCTGGAAGAGAGATGAGTTCTGGTTGCCAGGCTATCATGGGTCCATTTGAGATTTGGGTGAATCTATGGAGAAAGGCAATGGGTTCTGCTGGGAGGACTTCCACAGCAGGATTTGGCTACTCAGAAGCTGGGAGGGATAGTACAGGATTGGCAGAGTAGTACTGAAATGAGGGACCAGGAAATACAAGATGGACAAAGTAAGGAGTGAACAATAGGCTAATGGATTGGGATGAAGAAGTGACCATCCACAAGGGAAGGACTCATGTTGTCCACTGATAAAACCCCAGTTAGAACAGCACTTGGTCCAGAGAAAGCAGATACCCAGAATGAAGGAAAAGAGATCCTAATAATGTTGAAAAATAGTTAAAACTGGAGTAGCTGAAGAAATAAGTTTGAGAGATGGAAGGCTTTGGTCAGACTAAGAAAGAAAACATCATCATTCTTAGCTTTTTAAGCATAAAAATAATTTTAGAAACTGTGTATAATCTGGTAAACACTTAGTTGTTTTATTAGGTTAGCATGCAAGAAAGAAATTTTCAAGAACTGCTATTCCTGTAACTTTTAACCCAAACTGGCTGATTTTCAGGTTATTAGACTCTGTAGTCAGGAATCAGAAGAGGTATTCCAAGACTTATTGAAGCTCAGCCTGCTTTCCTCTTCTCCTAAACGGAAAGAGGTGATGCCAGACACAAAATATTTCATTTATCTTTCAGTTACTACCCCATTTAATACTCACTGTGATATGATTGTAGATAAGCTGAGACCACCCAAAGAGATCTGCTAGTCTATAAAACGCTGCCAATTTACACCGCAACAACTTCTCTCCTTTGTCATATGCAATCGAATCAGATCCTCTAAGATCGTTCACAGGAGTCACCATACCAAGACCTGAAATACAGAAAAACAAAACTCAGCCAGGTGCAATGGTATACGCCTGTAGTCCTAGTTACTCAGGCTAAGGCAGGAGGATCACCTGAAGCCATGAGTTTGAGGCTGTAGTGCTTATGTTCGCAGCTGTGAATAGCCAAGGCAACAAAGCCAGACTTATCAAAAACCCTCAAAGATTAACATTTCTTATCAAATGTAAATCAAATACTAATAGTTCTGAGATATTTATCTTCCACATTAGGCAATAAAGTCTTGACAACTTCAAAGACACTTTCATAATGACTGTTTTCCAATACTAACACAATTAAGTTAGAAATCAATAACAAAAAGATAGCCAAATTTGTGGGGTGCAGTAAAAAGTGCTTAAAAGGAAATTTACAGCATTAAACGTATACAGTAGAGAAAAGTGTTTTTAAGGCTTTTTGATTAAAGCAAAAGTTGAATCTTTCAGAAGATTAAAAATAAAATACAAATAATAAAATAAGATAAACCTCTAGCCAGACTTAATGAAAGACAGGAGATAGAAATAACCAATATGGGCCAGGCGCGGTGGCTCATGCCTATAATCCTAGCACTTTGGGAGGCCGAGGCGGATGGATCACAAGGTCAGGAGATCGAGACCATCCTGGCTAACATGGTGAAACACCGTCTCTACTAAAAATAAATACAAAAAATTAGCCAGGCGTGGTGGCGGGCACCTGTACTCCCAGCTACTCGGGAGGCTGCGGCAGGAGAATGGCGTGAACTCAGGAGGCGGAGTTTGCAGTGAGCGAGATCGTGCCACTGCACTCCAGCCTGGGAGACAGAGCAAGACTCCATCTCAAAAAAAAATAAAATAAAATAACCAATATGAAGAAGTGGAGAGAGGACATACTACCCATCCTACAGACATTAAAAAAATAATAAAGGGATTACACAAACAACTATACCAGCAAATTACTTAACTTAGACGAAACAGACAAATTCTTTCAAAGACAAAAGCTACCAAAGTTCCCTCCAGAAGAAACAGATATCCTGAAGCAAAACGTACAGTTAAAACATCCCCACAAAGAAAACTCGAGATCCAGACGACTTCACTGTCAATTCTGCAAAACATTTAAGGAAGGAATAATACCAATTCTACATAAACTCTTTCAGAACACCTTCCAACTTATTCTTTTTTTTTTTTTGAGACAGAGTCTCGCTCTGTGCCCAGGCTGGAGTGCAGTGGCGCGATCTTGGCTCACTGCAAGCTCCGCCTCCCAGGTTCACGCTATTCTCTTGCCTCAGCCTCCTGAGTAGCTGGGACTACAGGTGCCTGCCACCATGTCCGGCTAATTTTTGTATTTTTAGTAGAGACGGGGTTTCACCATAGCCAGGATGGTCTCGATCTCCTGACCTTGTGATCCGCCCACCTCAGCCTCCCAAAGTGCTGGGATTACAGGCATGAGCCACTGTGCCCGGCCACTTTCCAACTTATTCTATGAAGCCCAGTGTTATTTTGATAGCAAAACCACACACCAATATCTCTTATGAATAGAGACTAAAAAGTTCTTCATGAAATTTTAGCAAATAATACAGTAATATTTAAAAAAGCACACACCCACATCACAACCAACAGGCTTTATCTCAAGGATGCAAGGTTAGTTCAGCATTCAAAAACCAATAAACACTGGCCAGATGCTGTGGCTCACACCTGTTATCCCAGGACTTTGAGAGGCTGAGGCAGGAGGATCACTTAAGGCCAGGAGTCTGACACCAGCCTGGGCAACAAAGCGAGAGAAAAAAAAGAAAGGAAACAAAAAAAGGAAGGAAGGAAGGGCCGGGCGCGGTGGTTCACACCTATAATCCAGCACCTTGGGAGGCCGAGACAGGCAGATCACGAGCTCAGGAGATCAAGACCATCCTGGCTAACATGGTGAGACCCCGTGTCTCTACTAAAATTACAAAAAAATTAGCTGGGCGGGGTGGCGGGCGCCTGAAGTCCCAGCTACTCAGGAGGCTGAGGCAGCAGAATGGCATAAACTTGGGAGGCAGAGCTTGCAGTGAGCCGAGATCACGCCACTGCACTCCAGTCTGGGCGACAGAGGGAGACTGTATCTCAAAAAAAATAATAATAATAATTTCATTATTACAAATAATGCTGGGCTGGGCACAGTAGCTCACACCTGTAATCCCAGCACTTTGGGAGGCCGAGACAGGCA
>NW_012114677.1:87708-88932 GCF_000951035.1 Colobus angolensis palliatus
AGCCGAGATCGCGCCACTGCACTCCAGCCTGGGTGACAGAGCGAGACTCCATCTCAAAAAAAAAAAGAAAAGAGAAAAATTAACCAGGCGTGGAGGATCCCTTAAGCCCAGGAGTTCAAAGTTGTACTGAGCTGTGATCGTGCCACTGTACTCCAGCATGGGTGAAAGAGCAAGACCTTATCTCTAAATAAATAAATAAACACACAAAACAAACAAAAAAAATACCAATAAACATAATTCACCATATCAAACTAAAGAAGAAAGACTAGGTGATCATTTTAACAGAGAGAAAAGCAGCATTTCACAAAATTCAACATCCATTTAGAAGGAAAGTTCTCAACAAATCCAGATAATAACTGCAATGATGTGAAACACACTGACTGTTTAAATCATAAATTCAAATGATACTAAAAAAAAAAAACTAATTGTTCATCACTGAAGGATGATTGGAAACCAACTTATTATTTTGGAAAGGGATCCTGTCTTTCCTACACAAACTGTACCACCAGGTAACCGAAACAACTGAAGGGAAGTTTCTCCTGACAGAATATTCTTGCTAATTAATACAGAAGAAATAGGCCAGGTGTGGTGGCTCATGTCCGTAATCCCAGCACTCAGGGAGACTCAGGCGAGTGGATCACTTGCGATCAGGAGTTTGAGACCAGCCTGGTCAACATGGCGAAACCAGTCTCTGCTACAATACAAAAATTAGCCAGGAGTGGTGGTGCGTGCCTGTAATCTCAGCTACTCGGGAGGCTGAGGCAGGATAATAGCTTGAACCTGGGAGGTGGTGGTTTGCAGGGAGCTGAGATCTCACCACTGCACTCTAGCCTGGGAGACAGAGCAAGACGCCGTCTCAAAAACAACAACAAAATAAACAGAATCCACATGAAAACTTTACTGGTGGTGGCCATGTGATTTCAGGATGGAGGCTTCAGCTATGGATTAAATGTGATTCTTAATATTCTACAGATATTAATTACAATATATATCAGATCTGGTGAATGCTATTCAACTTCTAAGAATACCACAGAGGAGACAGGTAAAGAGCAAATGTCAGCAGATCTAACAGAAACCAGTACCTTATTTTGGGCACTTGGATTTGACTATCCAACCAGACCCATCCGAGACTAATCCTGTACAATACACGGTGGCTCAGATTACTTGATGCTTTGTCATGTTAAACATTTACAAACTCGATCGCCATGGCAAAGCTCCATTCTT
>NW_012114677.1:90028-95474 GCF_000951035.1 Colobus angolensis palliatus
AAAAAAAAAAAAAAAAAAAAAAAAAAAGTCATCTGCCTCGGAAATAACAGTCTCACTGGCTAAGAAAAGAGGAGCTGCAACATTCAAGACGATTTCAGAATTCCAGCCTATCTTTTACTATGACTAACGAAAACATATTAATTCTCAAAATACTCAACTCTGTCATGTTACACAGTTACATGCCCATTTATTTCACATGAGCAATCCTCAGGAAATTTTACCTGAAAACTACAGAACATACATCAAAAATCAGGAACTACTCACTCATGTTTAAGGCAGCCATCCCTCCTTGCGGAGCTGCTGGGTAGACATTTGGTACATTCGTGGTCATAAAATCTGCAATCTGCTGTAATGCCAATAGGCCTGTGGGGTTCTTCCCCTTCTTAAATTGCTCCTGTATCATTGATTCCAATTCTTCACAGAAAGCCTAGTAAAAAATATTAAAACACTGAGATAGCATTTATTTTCTGTTTCTTGGGCAGAGGGTCAGGAGTAGCTATCACATAGACCAATTTTTTGTTTTCATCCAGTGCTGGAAAGGCAAACGGATATTCTCACACATTACTGCTGGGAATATAAACTGGTACATTCTTTTCTAGAAAGAATTTAATACAATAAAAGCTTAAAACTCTGAACAGGAATTCTACTCTTAGGAATCTATTTTAAGGAAACAGTCAAGGAAATGCTCAAAGACTGATTCATTTGGATGTTCATTCCAGCATTATTGATAAAAGGGAAAAACATCCTACATTTCAATCAACAGAGGACTGATAAAATACACTGGGAATGCTATGCATGCGTTCAACATGGAAAGCTAAAAGAACTTAAACGGCATAAAATTGCTCTTGATATATGTTTGAGTGACAATGTTATCAAGCAGTATAACCACTCCTTATTACAGCAAATACATACCTAAAGATAGAAAAAGATTAAAAGTAAATACATTAGCTGGGCGCAGTGGCTCATGCCTGGAATCCCAGCACTTTGGGAGGCGAAGGCAGGTAGGTCACCTGAGGTTAGGAGTTCAAGACCAGCCTGGCCAACATGGTGAAACCCCATCTCTACTAAAAATACAAAAAATTAGCCAGGTGTGGTGGTGGGCACCTGTAATCCCAGCTACTTGGGAAGCTGAGAAAAGAGAATTGCTTGAACCCAGGAGGCAGAGGTTGCAGTGAGCTGAGATTGCGTCACTGCACTCCAGTCTAGGCGACAGAGCAAGACTTTGTCTCAAAAAAAAAAAAGTAAATATATCAAAATGTTCATTGTAATCCTTTTAGTCATAGAATTATTAGTAATTTTTCATATTCTACTTTATCCTTTGCAGTACTTCCTTCAAAATACTTTTCAAATTAGTTTTAAATGTGGAAAAAAAACCTAAACATCCATCCTTTATCAAATAATACTAAATCAGGCAAAAAAAAAAAAAGTGCAATTGGATTGATGGTGATTTTAATAGAAAATCACTATTATAACAATACAGATAATTTATACTCCCTACCTGCACTAAAATAATTTTTTCACATACCCTTAAATGAAATAAATATCGGCCAGGCACGGTGGCTCACGCCTGCCTGTAATCCCAGCACTTTGGGAGGCCAAGGCAGGCGGATCACAAAGTCAGGACATCCAGACCATCCTGGCTAACACGGTGAAACCCCGTCTCTACAAAAAATACAAAAAATTAGCTGGGCGTGGTGGCGGGCGCCTGTAGTCCCAGCTACTTGGGAGGCTGAGGCAGGAGAATGGCGTGAACTCAGAAGGTGGAGCTTGCAGTCAGCCGAGATCAGGCCACGGCACTCCAGCCTGAGGGACAGAGTGAGACTGCGTCTCAAAAAAAAAAAGAAAAAAAAAAGAGGCCGGGCGCGGTGGCTCACGCCTGTGTCCCAGCACTTTGGGAGGCCAACGTGGGCGGATCACGAGGTGAGGAGATCGAGACCATCCTGGCTAACACAGTGAAACCCCATCTCTACTAAAAATACAAAAAATTAGCCGGGCATGGTGGTGGGCACCTGTAGTCCCAGATACTCGGAAGGCTGAGGCAGGAGAATGGCGTGAACCCGGCAGGTGGAGCTTGCAGTGAGCCGAGATCGCACCACTGTACTCCAGCCTGGGCGACAGACCGAGACTCCATCTCAAAAAAAAAAAAAAAAATCTTGTCAAACAGTTATAAATGATATCCAATATGAACATGTAAATTCACTGGATGTTAATCCACATCAAATTTACTTCTAGTTTGTCACTGCTTGAGCTGAAAACATATTGCAGGAAATTGCCAAGAGACAATCTAAGAGTACCTA
Source organism: Colobus angolensis palliatus (assembly GCF_000951035.1). Lineage (NCBI taxonomy): Eukaryota > Metazoa > Chordata > Mammalia > Primates > Cercopithecidae > Colobus > Colobus angolensis. Next base: position 92,326 of record NW_012114677.1, read on the forward strand.
TCACTTGGGGGAAGCACACAACAAATACATGTACTGCTGTTAATTAAGGGTACAATAGAATGTGTCAAGAGCCCTCTGAGGACCCCCTATTTACCAAACCATGACAAGTAATGTCACAGATCATATTTTGTAGTCATCCATGAGGAAGGGAAAAGCTGAGAAGTACTCTGACTGCAAGCAAAAAATAAAGAAAAAAAGCAAAATATGGTGATTATTTAGCCATCTTTGTTATCAAAGCACAATGCAATCAGAGAGAAAGAGAGAGAAAGGGAGATATGTGCAAATACAGATAGGCCAGGCGCAGTGGCTTCCACCTGTAATCCCAGTACTTTGGGAGGCCAAGGGAGGCAGGTCACTTGAGGTCGGGAGTTTGAGACCAGCCTGGCCAACACGGTGAAACCTTGTCTCTACTAAAAATACAAAAGGCAGGCATGAAAGCTCATGCCTGTAATCATAGCTCCTTGGGAGGCTGAGGTAGGAGAACCACTTGAACCCAGGAGGAGGAGGTTGTGGTGCACCGGGTATGGTGGTGCACACTTGTAATCCCAGCTACTCGGGAGGCTGAGGCAGGAGAATCGTTTGAACTCTGGAGGTGGAGGCTGCAGTGAGCCAAGATCATGCTACTGCACTCCAGCCTGGGTGACAAGAGTGAGACTCCATCTCATAAAAAAAAGAGAGAGAGTAAAGAGATACAGATGGCATCTCCTGAACATCACTGACAGCGCTGGTCACAGGGAAAGCAAAAGCTAAAGCTCCTTGCCTTCAGGAGCCCTCAGTCTGAAAATTCAAAGGATCTATTTCAATGGTTTTCAAATCCACATACAGATCTGGGGAAAGTTCAATTCGACACACACTACTAAGTACCAGGGTGCAGTTTTAGGTGCTAAGGATATACATACTGATAAATAATATGGTCCTTGCCATCCAGAAACTTAAAGCTTGGTAAGGAAGACATACAAAGACGAAAACCACGGTACGGGAGCCCTATGCATAAACAGCATTTGAGATGACCTGTGCGTGCAGAAAGGACATGTGGCACAGAGCTGAGCTTAGTCCTGAGTGAGGGCCTGGAGCCACCAATCTGGATCTTAACGTCTGGCTCCAGCCAGCTGTCACTAGCCTAAGGACCTTGTGTGTGCCACTTTGATCATAACTCTTGCTGGTTCAACATCCATACTCTCAGCTTGGGACCCTCCCTACCTCTCTGCTTTTGGACCTTCTCTCCTCCAAAGATCCTGGCACCCAACCCACCTCAGGCTCCCACGTCCATGGTCAGCACTACACCTGCTCATTCCTAGTAACCATGCCCCCTCTTCAATCCCAAAGCCAAGTATGCACCCTGCAACCACCCCCTCCTAGCATCCAGCTCACTTTCTTCCATCCATTCATCACCCTAACACCTTCTCACCTTTGCTCACCTCCCCGTTCTGAAGTCCCTCACTGGCTTAGATCCATTGTAATGATTACATTGTAATCACTTTCCTGCTAACACCTACAAATCTACCAAACCATCTGGCAAAACCTCAAGCCCCAGGCTGGAGTTCAGTGGTGTGATCATAGCTCACTGCAGCTGCAAACTCCTAGACTCAACTGATCCTCCTATCTCAGCCTCCCAAAGCACTGGGACTACAGGTATGAGCCACCGCGCCCAGCCTTGATGGTTACTGTGTTCTAAACCATCTGTGGGCAAGAACTTTACTCTCTTCTCTCTGCATCCCCAGTGCCTAGAACAACGCCTGGCACACACTAGGTGCTACCAGTTTCTCAACTATCCCAAATCATTTTTACTTAGCTTCTTGCTGTTTTCATGTAAGAAAACTGCTCGAGCCAAAAGTCCAGGTGTTATCCTGATTCTTTTTTTCCCTTTCACTTCTTCCATCCCATCCATCAGCAAGTCCTATTGATACTACCTTCAAAATGAAAGCCATACAAATCTACGTCTTCCTCCCTCTACTATGCCATCTTGGCCCAAGCTGCCATGATCTCTCATTTGGAAGACAGCTTTTTCTCTTGCCCCAGCCAATTTTTACTCTAAACCAAACCCAGATTAATTTTCTTTAAAATTCTATTTGTCCTTTCCCTGTCTGCAGCCCTCCAATGACTCTGCCACACACAGAATGCAATGGAAACTCTCAATCTCAGCAAACACGGCCTTCCAGGATCTGCTCCCTCCTCTCTCCAACTTCACTGCACCTCACTCTGCCACTCCCAGGCTGAACCACATTGTCTGCCTTCTGCCTCTGTGGGCTCATCAAGCCCATCCCTATCCTAGGAATTTCATGTTAGCTGGTTCCTCAGCCGGGAACATTTCTCCTTTTTTTTTTTTTGGAGACAGGGTCTCACTCTGTCACCCAGGCTGGAGTGCACTGGCACGATCACAACTCACTGCAGCCTCAGCTTGAGTGAACCTCCCACCTCAGCCTCTTGAGCAGCTAGGACTGCAGGGGCACGCCACCACACCCAGCTAATTTTCACATTTTTTGTAGAGATGGTGTTTCACCAGGCTGGTCTCAAACTCCTGGGCTCAAGTGATCCACTGCCTTGGCCTCCCAAAGTGCTGGGATTACAGGCGTGGGCCACCATGCCCAGTCAAGCACCCACACCCGGCCCCCTGATTCTTGAAAGACTGGCTCCTTCCTGTCATTGAGTTCAGATGAAACCTTCCCATCTGAGAACGGCCTTTCTGAGAGTGTCACACTTAATCTAATCATCCTACTACTGTCTGCACTGCCCTTCTGCTTGTTCTTTATTGTTTATTTCCTTCAACGAGAGCGTAAAGACCGAGACTTGATCTGGGTAGCTACACAAGCAACATTTATGTCGAAATTCGCCAAGCTATATACTTAAGATTTGTGTGCGTTATGTAAGTTACACCTCAGTAACAACAACTAAACAAAATCTACTAAAGGCCTTGTATGTCTAGTTTACTGCTAAATCCCCAGTTCCTTAAACAGCACATAAGAGACGATCAACATTTTTTTTTTTTTTAAGAAGATCAGGCTGGGCGCGGTGGCTCACGTCTGTAATTCCAGCACTTTGGGAGGCCAAGGCGGGTGGATCACAAGGTCAGGAGATCGAGACCATCCTGGCTAACACGGTGAAACCCTTCCTGGATAGGAAGAATCAATATCGTGAAAATGGCCATACTG
>NW_012114677.1:97489-119339 GCF_000951035.1 Colobus angolensis palliatus
CAGGAGATCAAGACCATCCTGGCTAACACAGTGAAACAGTGAAACCCCGTCTCTACTAAAAAATACAAAAAATTAGCCGGGCGTGGTGGCAGCTACCTGTAGTCCCAGCTACTCGGAAGGCTGAGGCAGGAGAATGGCATGAACCCAGGAGGCCGAGCTTGCAGTGAGCCCAGATCGCACCACTGCACTCCAGCCTGGGTGACAGAGCGAGACTCCGTCTCAAAAAAAAAAAAGAAAAAAATCAATGATTTTCTGCCAAATGACACTCCCCTGATACGAAGGGGCATAGCGAGAACAAATCAGAAGACGGGACAAAAAAGGATGAAGCATACACAAAGGCAGCAGCATCAACATGAGAAAACTATGCAGATACAACTACTTGACTGAAAGGTGCAATCTGGAAAACACTCAGTTGGGCATGACTACGACTCAAAATGCTGACTCTAACTAAAGGTATCAATCAACAAGCAGGTACTGTTAAGGCCTACTATATACCCAGGACTGAGCTAGGGTTTTTTTGGTTTCTTTTGAGACAGTCTCACTCTGTTGCCCAGGATGGAGTGCACTGGCACAATCTCTGCTCACTGCAAACTCCACCTCCCGGGTTCAAGCGATTCTCTTGCCTTAGCCGCCTGAGTAGCTGGGATTATAGGCATGCGCCACCACGCCAGGCTAATTTTTGTATTTTTATTTATTTATTTATCTATTTATTTATTTATTTATTTATTTGAGACAGAGTCTCACTCAGTTTTTATTTATTTATTTGAGACGGAGTCTCACTCAGTTGCCCAGGCTGGAGTGCAGTGGCACAATCTTGGCTCACTGCAAGCTCTGTCTCCCGGGTTCATGCCATTCTCCTGCCTCAGCCTCCGGAGTCACTGGGACTACAGGCATCCACCACCACACCTGGCTAATTTTTTTTTTGCATTTTTAGTAGACACAGGGTTTCACCGTATTAGCCAGGATGGTCTCAATCCCCTGACCTCGTGATCCGCCTGTCTTGGCCTCCCAAAGTGCTGGGATTACAAGCATGAGCCACCACGCCTGGCCAATTTTCGTATTTTTAATGGAGACAGGGTTTCACCATGATGGCCAGCCTGGTCTCGAACTCCTGACCTCAAGTGATCCACCCACCTCAGCCTCCCAAAGTGCTGGGATTACAAGCGTGAGCCAACGCACCCAGCCTAAGCTAGGTATTTTTTAAATTGTAATTTAAAAATTGCCCCAATATATAGAGACCCTCTGGAAAAGTCGCAAGAGTAAAAAGGAGAAATTAACATTTCCTATCCTTTACGACACTGAAGATCTTTCATTTATGTTGTCTGATAACATAAACTAAACTGAATTCTTTCAACAACCATATACATATACTCAAGGCACTGACTTCCTGTGATAGGATCAATGAACTATGCCACTTATACAAGAGGGCATAAGACCTGAAGTATGAGAAAAGGAAAGATGACATTTGGTCAGAGAAAAGACTTCTCTTCTTACAGGGCTTTGCAGAATCATGGACACCCTTTTCTTTTGCTCCATCATGTTGAAGTCTTGGCGAAGGTCTGGTGCCATGTTCCTCTCCCTCAAGTACTCTGGGTTGTTCTCATCCACCCGGTCGAAGTACCTCTCCTTGTGAGGAGCTGTGGTCAGGGGTGGTGAGGTCACCACCGCGGCACGAGAATCACCATTCATTGTACAATCTTTCTAGGTTCCTACAGAATCAAAATAAAAGAAATTATTGTTTTCAAATCAATGTCTAACAGTGTTTCATGATGAGCACATGAGCCTGGTAAACACAATCTTCAACAGGAGGATGCAATGACCAACTGACAGTGGAAACCATGACCTATGAGGCTTCTTTGTGGCCTCAGAGGCACATGGCTGATCAACCACCTCCCACCCTCCCACTAACCAATGGTATGTTTTGTCCTAGCCGTTGTTCCAAAGAAGAGAACAAGAGAACAATCTAACAAAGCAATTAAGTCCTCTGAAAAATCCAAAAAGAACTAAACAGTAAACTTTTGACCACGTGATTCTTTACAGACATGATTTGTCCCATACAGACAAGATCTGCACAGTTTATTCCAAAAGAACTTGATTTCTGATTTTTTTTCCCCATAAGGTACCAGCAGTGCTTTTGCAAAGGATCCCCCAAACAGATCAACAGAAGAGAAGCCGCTCACACACAACTCACATAATGGTAAATGTTCCTCCCTAACAGCTCCTTTCATTGCAGGTACTGGCAATGTCAAGATGCTCAGTTTGTTAATAACACAAACATGCCAAGATGGCTCAAATTTAAAATTATGTGAATATGGCTACTGACATTACATTCTTTTCTTGGGGGCAGGGGAACAGGGTCTTGTTCTGCCACCAAGGCTGGAGGGCAGTGGCCCAGTCACAGCTCATTGCAACCTCAACCTCCCAGGCTCAAGTGATCCTTCCACCTCAGCCTCCCAAGCAGCTGGGACTACCAGCGTGCACCGCCATGCCTGGCTAATTAAAAAAAAAAAGTTTTGTAGAGATGGGGGTATCCCTGAGTTGCACAGACTGGTCTCAAACTCCTGGCCTCAAGCAATCCTCTCACCTTGGCCTTCCAAAGTGCTGGGATTACAGGCATGAGCCACCACGCCCTGTTAGCTTTCATATGTGCATATGACCCACCTGGGAATTAAATTAGTACACAAATTAAGATTCATTAGGTCTGGAGTGGGGCCTGAAATTCTGCATGGCTCACCAATTCCCAAGTGATACCAATGCTGCTGAACTTGAACCACACTTTGGACAGCAAGCCTATAGAGTAGAGCTTGTTAGGCAAAAAAGATGTTTTTATTGTGGAACCAACAGCCAAAGAATCAGCTGAAGAAATTAGCTTTTTTTGTTTAAAAAAAGATCAATTTGATATTTCTGTTCTAAATGTGAAAGATAAAAATATGCTTAAAGTGGCAGTATTTCTTTTTTTCTTTTTTTTAATTTATTATTTTTTTGAGACAGTCTCACTCTATCGCTCAGGCTGGAGTGCAATGGCATGATCTCAGCTCACTGCAACCTCTGCCTCCCAGGTTCAAGTGATTCTCTCCTGCCTCAGCCACCCGAGTAGCTATGATTACAGGCGCGTGCCGCCACACCTGGGTAAATTTTTGTATTTTTAGTAGAGACGGAGTTTCACCATGTTGGCCAGGCTGGTCTCGAACTCCTCACCTCAGGTGATCCGCCCGCCTAGGCCTTCCAAAGTGCTGGGATTTCAGGCATGAGCCACTGCGCCCAACCACTACTTCAAGAACTTAAAGGCAAAACATGAAAACAACTGGGAACTAAACATCAAAATAAAATAAATGAACTAACGACCTCAGTGGGATCTTTTTTCTCTTTGTTTTTGAGACAGAGCCTCATTCTGCCACCCAGGCTGGAATACAGTGGTGCAATCATAGCTCACTACAGCCTGGAACTTCTGAGCTCGAGCAATCCTACTGCCTCAGGCTCCTGAATAGCTGAGACTACATGCCCACGTCGCCACAACTGGCTACTTTTTTTTAGTTCTTTGGTAGATGCGATCTCACTATGTTGTCCGGGCTGGTCTCAAACTCCGGGCTCAAGTGACCCTCCTGCCTTGGACTTCCACAGCCTGAGTGGAATCTCTGAAACTTACTCTTCTCTATCTATAGCCTTTAAATTGTTTAATTTAATCTGGCTACTCAATCCATTTATTGTAAAGCTTCTGAAAGAATGACCAAAGAACAAAACAATAAGTTATCTGGCAATATTTCATCAGATGTAGTTCAAGCTGAACATTCTGAGCCAATAATAAAAATGTTCTGCTTCAGTGTTTCAAAAAACAAGACCAAAGAAAATCACTGAGTCCCGATTGTAAGCCATCTTCATCGGTAAATAAGGATATGGGGTATATTTTAGAGGTAACTATAGCCATTTCCTGGTTCCCAGAAGATACTGAAAGACAGGAATCTTTGTAAAAACAACATATTTGAGATAAAGCAGGTATTACTTTCCCCTAGTTACAAATTGCTGTGTGAATGGGATAAGATAAAGACTGCACGCCAGGTATATACATGCTCCATTCCAATAAGGAAGTCTATAAACTTAAATCAAAATCAAAGTATACACATTCTGAGCCCATTATCAAGATTAAGCACAATTCCACTTTGAAGTACAAACCTGTCCTTCATTTTTATAAATTACGGCTTCAGGTTTCATCAACTTCATTTTCAAGTAAAATCTCTACAAAGAAATTATTATTTGCTGGGCACAGTGGCATATGTCTGTAATCCTGGCACTCTGGGAGGCTGAGGCAAGTGGATGCCTGAGCTCAGGAGATTGAGACCAGCCTGGGCAACATGGTGAAACCCCGTTTCCACTAAAAATACAAAAATTAGCTGGGCATGGGGGTGCGCGCCTGTAATCTCAGCTCCTCAGGAGGCTGAGGTACAAGAATTACTTGAACCCGGAAGGCAAAGGTTGCAATGAGCTGAGTCGTACTGCTGCATTCCAGCCCAAACAGAGTAAGACTCCGTCTTAAGAAAAAAAAAAAAAAAATTAATCAAAAAGTTAAAAAGAGAGAGAGAGAGAAAGGGAAAAACATGCAAAAAACAAACTTCTGGAACATTTTTCGTAGTATCTTAAAATAAATTTAAAATAAAATAAAATAATTTTAAAAGTAGGAACAGGTCAGGTGTGGGGGCTCATGCCTTGTAGTCTCAGCACTTTGAGAAGCTGAGGCAGGACGATCACTTGAGCCCGGGAGTTCAAAGCTGCCTAGCTTACATAGTAAGGACTGCATCTCAACAAAAAAATCAAAAAAATTAGCCAGGAGTGATGGCACACGCCTGTAGTCCCAGCTACTCAGAAGGCTGAGGAGAGAGGATCACTTGAGCTGGGAGGTCAAGGTTGCAGACAGCCATGAAGGCACCACTAAACTCCAGTCTGGGTGACACAGCAAGACACTGTCTCAAATAAATAAATGTAACATAAACATTAAAATCTGCTCAATATAATATCATGTAACTATAGGGACTCTTTAGCATAATACAGATAAAAGAGTATAAAACATATTAAGGGGGGCCGGGTGCGGTGGCTCAAGCCTGTAATCCCAGCACTTTGGGAGGCTGAGACGGGCAGATCACGAGGTCAGGAGTTCGAGACCATCCTGGCTAACACGGTGAAACCCCGTCTCTACTAAAAAATACAAAAATCTAGCCGGGCGAGGTGGCTGGCACCTGTAGTCCCAGCTACTCGGGAGGCTGAGGCAGGAGAATGGCGTAAACCCGGGAGGCGGAGCTTGCAGTGAGCTGAGATCCGACCACTGCACTCCAGCCGGGCGACAGAGCGAGACTCCGTCAAAAAAAAAAAAAAAAACATATTAAGGGGAAAACTATATTTCTTATTCTATTATGTAATGCTATAATTATACACTGGCAAGATGATATAATGGCAAATAAGTTGGAATAAATTTGAGTAAGTTGATTAAAGTACGGATGAATGTTTCTTTATCTCAGTATTCTATAATGTTGCTTTAATTTTACTTATGTAATACATTTTAAGGTTTCACCATCAACAATATATTGACAGCTAAATTAACGAAATCTTTGGGAACAATATTTTCAAATAAACACAGACAACAGAAAACAAAAGTCTGGATGAACCATGACAAATAAGCATGACCTGCCCAAGTGACATCTGCTTCCTCCACATCTCCCATCCCCCCAGATGTCACTCAAATCCAAGTCGTCATCACTCACCTCCCTGGACACTCAACAGCCTCCTAATTGGTTTCTCTACTTCCAGCCTCTTAACAACCCCCCACAGCAATCCAGTCTCTAAAATTTGGCCCTAGAGAGTTTTAACGTAAGTCAGATCACGTCACTCACTCCTCTGCTTAAAATCTGAGAACTAATATGTGGACCTCAGTAGGATCCTGGTTGAAACAAACTGTAAAATAAAAATCTAAAAGTGACATTTGAGACAACCAGAAATTTGAACACTAGCTAGATTTTGATGGCATTAAGAAATTAGTTTTACATTTTAGGTGTAGTATTATTATGATTATATTAGATACAGAAATGTTTCTGGATAAAATGACATCTGAAATGCACCTAAAACGTATGTGGGGGGAAGGGGAAATGAAGTTACACAAGACTAGCCATGAGCTGATCACTGATGCTGGATGAAGGTTGGTGCAGGACTCATCACACTGTGCTGTCTACTTCGTTTGTGTTTGAAATGCTCTATGATTCTTCTTGCTCTCAGAAGAAAGCACCTCCAGACCTTACATGAGCTGGTCTCTGCCTGCCTTCAGATGAATATATTTCAGCATGCTTTTTCAGACTGATACTACTGAGATCAGGATGAACAGCTATCTAAGATTAACATCCCTTTTTAAAAAATTTATTTCCATTTTTATTTAATATTTCCAAATATAAAAAGTCAAGACACTTACACCAACTATCTTAAATGACATAAAAGTAATTCAATGTGTTTAACAATCATTTTTCCCCTTCAGTTCTGCTGCTTTTGGTATGATCGACAGGTAAATTGGATGGCATGTGCCTGGTTAGAAAACGTCATCTGTTGGCCAGGCATGGTGGCTCACACCTGTAATCCCAGCACTTTCGGAGGCCAAGGAGGGGGATCATGAGGTCAGGAGATCGAGACCATCCTGGCTAACATGGTGAAACCCCATCTCTACTAAAAATACAAAAAAATAGCTGGGCCTGGTGGTGGGCACAGGTAGTCCCAGCTACTTGGGAGGCTGAGGCGAGAGAATGGCGTGAACCCAGGAGGCGGAGATTGCAGTGAGCCAAGATCGCACCACTGCACTCCAGCCTGGGCGACAGAGTTAGACTCCCGCAGAAAGAAAATAAAGAAAAGAGAGAAAGAGAAAGAGAAGAGAGGAAAGAAAGAAGGAAAATGTCATCTGTTCACAAAAACCGGAATGCAGCACAGTTCCTATTTTGTCTGCAGTCACTTCACAAACTACTTATTTTGATTTTTGTTTAGGAGGCACATGGAACTGAAAATTTTAACTGCCCAATTTTATTCAACTACCCCACAAAAAAACACAAATGACAATCCTAACACTCTTCAATCTTTGGAGGGTTGAGATAGTAGACATTATTTGTTATCTTTAGTAGATTCAACTATTTAGCCTGAAAATGTTAACTTTCTCTCTTAACAGAGATAAATCTCCTTAGGGCCTTTCCTCTAATTTTGCTAGACTGGGTTCCAGGTGCCTGGTGAAGAACCCCTCATGTGATATTTGAAGTGTGAAAACTGTAAAGTACCCTGTTGCATTACACAAATTCTTGCTAGCTGGACAGACAAGGACAGTTGGTTTGCTAAATGGCACTGAAGAAAATCCTGACGGAACAGCACTATTTAGTCCAAATAACATCCCTTTTCTAAAATCCCAGAAAACACCACTCTGCCTAGTACATTATTTACTGACCCGGAAATAACAAAGTACGGTACGCTGGAGTATTTTTCTTAGCAGACGTACTGCAGCCCCAGGATGATCCATCTTTATTAATGTGTAACTAAACCTCAGGTCAGAAACCAGACAAATGTTTGCTTCTCTAAAATATATAATGAAGGAATTCTGAAACTTTTGGACAGATTCAATTATTTATTGGCATCTCCCTTCTGGCACAGACATCTTTGCTAATGGTAACTATTCCCAGCATTCACATGATTTACTTTTGAGTCCCTAAAGCTGGAACATGAAAACCTAAGGCTGAAACAAGGAAGAAGACAGCCAAGTGAAAAAGGCCTGCTAGAGGACCCAAAGGATCTTGTCCATTAGAATGCTCTTTGATTGTCAGCTAATAATGAATTACTGCTCCGTGGGAAAAAAGTCAGGAGATAATGAAAGTGGTATCCCCTGCTAGTGCCTTGGCCACCTGGCACCCAACTCCAGAGAGCCTTTGGAATTGTCAATAGGAGACCAAGAAGAGGGGTGATCTCTACAGTACCTTCCCTTATTTCTACTAACTCCTGACACACAATATATTTGCACTGGAGACACTTTCCACATTACATGCAAGGCACCAGAGATTAAAAAATACAAAGAGTAGGAGATGACAGACAAAATTCTCTTAGTGCATGACAGAACTCTACTTACAGTATATCAGCAGGGGAAAAGTGTCCATGTGTGGGAGGTAGAAAGAAGTGAGAGAGGATGTTATGAGTTGAATTGTGTCCACTCCAAAATTCACATGTTGAAGCCCTAACCCCCAGAGTTCCACAGAATATGCCCTTATTTGGAAATAGGGTCGCTACAGATATAATTCATTAAGATGGGGTCCACAAGGCAGACCTAATCCAAAATGACTTATGTCCTTATAAAATGAAAAATGTGGACAAAGAGACACACACAGGGAGAACTAAGTGTAGATGAAGGCAGAGGTTGAGGCAGTGCTTCCTCAAGCCAAGGAATGCCAAGGATTGCCAACTACCAAGCTAGAGAGAGGATGGGGCCCATTCTCCCTCAGCCTCGGGAGGAACCAGCCCTGCCCACACCCTGATCTTAGACTTCCAGCCTCCAGCACTGTGAGATGACACATTACTGTTGTTTAAGCCCCTGGTCTGTGGCACTTTGTTACAGCAGCCCTGGGAAACTCATACAGAGGGGCTGCCAGGAAAGCTTCACAGAGATGATTTCAGAGGTAAAACATGTGTCTGCCAGGTGGCTTGGGGAAGGCAGCAGTCACCTGGTGAATAAACACCTGTTGAGCTTTAGGGAGTAGCACAGAAGAGACAGCAGAGTGAGTGCAGTCAACCTTCCTCTGATTTTACACACAGTGCCTGGCACCCAGCAGGTGTTCCACACATTTTTAATGACCTAATTTAACTATTCTCTCTATTCTAAATCTTTCAGCCCCCACTCATTCTCAATATCCAACTCAAATGCTTCCTGCTCTATGAAGGTTCCCCACGCCCGAAGCCTGGCACCTGGCCTCCTGTGTGTCAACATACACCATTTCCACCTCTCCCATGGCCACTTTCAAACAGGACCAAATCATATGCGGATAAATTATCTGGGTACATGCTTGCTCCATCACTGGTCTGTGGGCCTGTGAAATACAGGAACAATACATTTCTAACTCATGTTTGTACAAAGGCCCTGGGGGAGTGTTTTATACATAGCAGGGGCTCAACTGAGACTCTGTTTATTCCTGAAGTAAGGTATTTGCTACAAGGAACATCTAACCTCCCTGGGACAAAGGGCTCCAAGAGGTCTGCATCCAAAATGAAACTGCATCATCAGGAAACAGGCAGTGAAACAGAAGGTGGAGACTTCGCTGGAAAGAGCAGCGAGATTGTAAGCAGACTTGGGGGCTCCAACACTGATGACTAAATCCAGTTAGAGGGCTGGAACAGTGTAGCAGTCAGCACACACCCTGGCCAGCACCCTGAGCAGAAGAGACATGGACACCCTGGCCAGAAATTCATTACAAACACTTGGAAACCTGCAATAATGGAAGGCTGCAGCACCAGCCAACGCAAAGGAAATCCCCGTTATCTACTGGCAGGAGAGAACCCAACATCTGGCACTATCTCCCAAATCAAACAGCACAAATGTAGTAAGTTCTAACCCCGCACTGCTTACAGTACTAGACTAATGACGCGGTTCTCCACTACCCTAAAAGAGAACACCTACCTTATGTTGAAGATTTTTCTTCACAGCTTTAGGCTGACTGAATGTGCCCTGTTTGGGACCTCAAAGCTCAGTAAAAGCCTTTAATTACTCTGATCGGATCATTTCTATTCCTGTGTCTCCGGATGTCCTCTTGCAGAAGAAGCTGCTCAAAAGGTACCTTTCAAATAATCACAGCTGAAGTTATCACTGTTTACTATGTGTGTATTAACTCATTTTTTCTGCAGATAAGGCATGACACAGTTAAGCAGCCAGTCAACAATGGGGTTGCTGGAGTCTGAACTCGGGCTGCCTGGCTCCAGAGCTCCTCCTCCTCCCTCCACTTCACATTCTGACAATCAGGATGTCTCCAATTAGAAACAAAAGCAAAACGTAAAACTGAACCACAGCAAAGTGTCCCAGCCTACTCAAGTTGGTCCTCTTGCTTCCTCGCTCTTTAATGATGAATGGTTAGTTAACGGCTTCCCAGCCTAAATTGTCTACATTTTATTAAGGCTTTTATACAATTATATAGCTTGTGTTTTTCTTTTAACTACAGCATTAATTCATCCTATGGTATATTATGAGAGATATTTCAGTTACTTGCTTAAGGTTGAGAAGGCAGTAAGAGGAGAAGCAAGAATTTGAAATTAAGACTGTGGTTTGGAGACTACACTCTTAATTGCTTCTCATTAAACTGTGTTCTTGTTGCTGACAACAGGACTCTCCAGTCCAAGGGTCAGTACTGAGCCAAAAATCAGAGGCTGGTTTCACTCACTCCTGTAAAACTTCAACACGTACGGAGTTACCTCTCCTGTAAAGTAAAAACAGCTCCCCTCCCAAACTCCAGACCTAATTTTTCCCAAACCCAGTTGAGGAAAATGCAGCTAGAAAATGCGAGGGATCCAGAAAAGTGACCATGAATTGTATAAGGACACTATAAGGACCACTGCAGAGAACAAGGTTCTCACACACACTAATTAATCCCAACCACCCTAACAAGATGCCTCCATGTGCAGATCAAAGACTGACTCAGTGTTTTTGTGGGTTTTCTTTCTTTTTCAGACTGGGTCTTGCTCTGTCACCCAGGCTGGAGTGCAGTGGTGTGATCTGGGCTCACTACAACCTCCGTCTCCTGGGCTCAAGTGATCCTCCCATCTCAGCCTCCTGAGTAGCTTGGGACTACAGGGGCATGCCACCATGCTCAGAAAATTATTGTATTTTTTGTAGAGATGGGGTTTCGCCAAGTTTCCCAGGCTGGTCTTGAACTCCTGGGCTCAAGCAATCCACCCACCTTGGTTTCCCAAAGTATTGGGATTACAGGTGTGCCTGGCTCACAGTTTTAAGTTCCAGAGGTCTCACAATAAATAAATAGCTGGCTTTTTCAAAACCTAAATCCAAGACTACTTACTCTCAATGCCAAGCTCATCTACTGTACTGCAGCACAGAAAATCAAAATGTAAATACGGGAAGAGCTAGCAGGCACACTGGGGTTCTTCTGTCTAGTTCAGCACCATCTCCCCACCATTTAGCACAGAACAGGCCTCAATAAATATTTGGTAAATGAATGAATGATAAAAAAACACAAAATCATTCTGTATTACTAATTTTCACAAAATTTGTTTTCATTCCCCCCAAAAATACTATTTAAAATAACCTCCAGGCCAGGCACAGAGGCTCACGCCTGTCATCTCAGCACTCTGGGAGGCCAAGGCGGACAGATCACCTGAGGTCAGGACTTCGAGACCAGCCTGGCCAACATGGTGAAACCCCATCTCTACTAAAAATACAAAAAAAAAAAAAAAAATTAACTGGGTGCAATGGTGCGTGCCTATAGTCCCAGCTATTCCGGAGGCTGAGGCAGGAGAACTGCTTGAACCTGAGAGGCAAAGGTTTGCAGTAAGCCAAGATCGTGCTACTGCACTCTAGCCTGGGGGACAGAGGGAGACTGTCTCAAAAAAAATGAAATGAAATAAATAAAATAAAATAAAACATCCAGAATTTTCAGATGGCCCATGAACAAATATCAATCAGTATACTCTTAAACAAGTTTTTTCAAGAAGAAATTCCACAAAGCAGACTGCAGTTAAGATTTCAGGAGAGGAATCTAGGAGAAATAATTTTATATATCTGCTATCTCGCACTTAAGCAAATAACAGAACCCAAGAGAGACCCTGCTGTAGTTACCATACTAATTCACATATTCTGAGCCACATGTCCTGAACAATCACATGTGGGAAAAAGCAGAACTCGACTTATCTTCTGGCAATGTCAGCTGCTTTCTCTATTTTTGCTCCCTCATTATACTGTTACTGTCCTTCAATTAATATAATATTTTAATTTTTTAACTATACTTTTGTTGAAGTGATTAAATCTTTCAAAATCTTTTTATTGAAACAAAATTTTTTTCTGAATTTTACTCTGTGAGAGTGGTTTGCTAAATAATGGTTTGAGTTGGATTTTACTTTTCTAGAGGGAAGGAAAAGGTGGGGAAGTTTGGCAGGATTGCAGATAAGGGAGATTAAAATACTGACCACAAAAAAAACAGGCAGTTTTGACAGAATTTAATAATCAACAACTAAAAGTTCCTAGTTGTGAAGTAGCTGGTTTATCTGGAAGACAAATGACAAAAGAAAGCTTTGAAAATTAGAGTAAGGGCTCATAAACTGAGACCACAATGGGTAAGTGTACTGAGAAAAATATTCTGTACACGCAAAGGCTGAAACATGAGATACTTCATTAACTCTGAAACTTCTGAAGATGGTGCCAGGTTTTCCTTTTAGAGCTAGGCAGGAAGCATTTAAAATCACAAAAATAAGCCTAAGAAGACTTGCCAAAGGTATGTTCATTGAAAATTAATTATGTCAGCTTATGGAGACTTGAAAGTCTTTATGCTATCAAGTAATTATGAGTACACAAAATTTTAGACGGTCTAGTCTTCACAAAAACAAGGAAATACTGTCAGGCAGAAAAAAAAAAAAAAACAAGAGAAAATAGTGTGTGTATGGTACCTTTTGTGGGGGGGAAGGAAGAGAATAAGAAAAATATTCACATTTGCTTGTATTTGCATAAAGAAATGCAGGAAGAATATACAAGAAACTTACAATGGTAATTTACTTGTAAGGAAGAAGAGGGAGCTGGGTGGATGGGGCCAGAGATGACCAGGAGATCCTTTATTATTCATAGATACACACACACACACATTTTTAAAGATTAATTTATAAAAGGTAAATTTACAAAATAATAAAATTTGAAAAATGAAACAAGTGAGGCACAATGGGGCCCGGGAGTTAAAGTCCAGCCAGGCAACAAAGCAAGATCCCATCTCTTAAAAAACCAAAAACTCAAACCATTAAGAACGTAAATAAAATAATAAGCATCACTGAGAGCAATAGGCCCCCCATTCCCTGCAGGCATCAGCTCCCACCCCACCTCCTGGAGAGGAGACTCCACAGGGAGCCAGGGACCCTGACCAGAAAGGGGAAGGAAGGAAGTGTAAACACCTAAGAGTGCTCATGAGTGTAGGGTCACCTGGCAGACGGGCACACAGAGCAGGACTCCAAAAATCTCCTGAGCCTGGCATCTCAGATACATTCGAATAAATAAAATAATAAGCATCACTGTGGGTATAAAATGAACAGAGGACACTGTTGGAACACTGTATTTTCAGCAGCATAATGATACCAAACATTTGTTTAAAGTTTTATATTTTACAATATAAATTTTTTTTTTTTTTTTTGAGACGGAGTCTCGCTCTGTGGCCCAGGGTGGAGCAATGGCACACACGATCTTGGCTTACGGCAAGCTCCGCCTCCCAGGTTCAAGCAATTCACCTGTCTCAGCCTCCCAAATAGCTGGGACTACAGGCACACGCCACCACGCCCAGCTAGTTTTTTGTATTTTAGTAGAGATGGAGTTTCACCATGTTGCCCAGGCTGTTCTCGAACTCCTGAACTCAGGCAATCTGCCCGCCTCGGCCTCCCAAAGAGATAGGATTATAGGCATGAGCCACCACGCCCGGCCATAAATTCTGTTATTTAAGTGTTTTAGCAGGATAGCCTTATCCTGATCTCACAGGTCATAAAATGTAGGTCCTCAGAGACTGTATCTTACCTTAAGGTAGAGATAGTAAATTAACCAAACTCTCTAGTTGACAATGTATGGCAGTTAAATGTGCCCCACATGGTCTCCAAAATGATTCTGTTCATATCAGAACAGAATCTTTTCTTTCTTGCTTATCTTTTCTCTGGAACTCAGTATTTCAATCTATAAACAGGCTGAAGTAGCCAGGCACAGTAACTCATGCCTGTACTCACAGCTACTTGGGAGGCTGAGGCAAGAGGATCACTTCAGCCCAGGAGTTTGAGATCAGCCTGGGCAACACGGTGAGACCCTATGTCTTAGAAAAAAAACAAACAAACAAACAAAAAAAAAACAAGGTGTAGTAATGGCAACCATGAGTGATATTGTAAAAGCAAAAATGCTGTCTGGAAAGCATTTAGTGTGTTTGGCAGACAGCAGACACTCACTGTAGGGTGGCTAAGATTACTGAACAAACCTAAAAACCAAGTATCCTGGCTTCCAAGACTATGAACTTTCCACAGCACCAAACTGCTTCTTGCAATGATTTTTACTGTCAGTGACAACTGAAAATTTCTGATCCCTGTCATAACGCTTGGTTTCCAAAATATATTCAATACTGTTTCTCATATATGTAATTTACTTCTAATTATTACTACCACTTTCCTATATTAACATTCAAATAATTTCTGAAGTCTTTAAAAATTCCAAGTAAAGCCTGGTACAGTGGCTCACAACTGTAATCCCAGCACCTTGGGAGGCAGAGGTGGGCAGATCGCTTCAGCCCAGAGTTTGAGACTAGCCTGAGCAATATGGCAGAACCCTATGTCTACAAACACAAACAAACAAAATACAAAAATTAGATGGGCATGGTGGCATGCACCTGTAGTCCCAGCTACTCGGGAGGCTGAGGTCAGAGGATCACTTGAACCCAGTAGAGGCTGTAGTGGGCCACGATCATGCCACTGCACTCTAGCCTGGGTGATAGAGTGAAGCTCTGTCTCAAAAAAATTAAAATAATAA
Source organism: Colobus angolensis palliatus (assembly GCF_000951035.1). Taxonomy (NCBI): domain Eukaryota; kingdom Metazoa; phylum Chordata; class Mammalia; order Primates; family Cercopithecidae; genus Colobus; species Colobus angolensis. Next base: position 112,236 of record NW_012114677.1, read on the forward strand.
CATGAAAATTCCAAGTGATATTTGGAAGGGAAAATCATGAAAAGTCTTAATAGCCACAAATGGCAAAAAAAGGCCAAACATAAATTTAAACAAAGGAAAATTATGATTCAAATTGCATACATATGTATTAGTTCTTACTTATATGGCACCAAAATGGAGTCATTTCAATAGGCATGACAGTACAGAGGTAGAGGGGAGAGGCCACACTTTAGAAGTCTCTATAGTTGGGTCATGGAGAGAAGTGGCAGATCCCATGCAACTTTTCAAAAGCAATGGAGCAGAGTCAAAGGATGACAATCACTGTCATGGAGTCAGCACTCAGTCACCAAGTATCTACCAAGCACCAACTGTGAGGCTGCTATAGACCAGGCACTGCTCAGCAATCCAGATTCTTGGGGGACATCAATGAACAAAACAAAGATTTCTTACATTCCTGCAGGGAGGCCAGGCAGTAAACATGATACATAAGTAAATCACACAGTCTGTTAGAAGGCGACAAGTGCTATGGGTAGGGAACTGGGAGTCCACCGGGTGGGGAGGTGAGTCACATCATTAAGTAGGAAGAGCAGAGGAAAGCTCCCAGAGAAGGGGACAGCTGAGGAAGGACTCATAGACAAACAGGTGGTGAGAGCACTGGGCCAGGTGGCCATATATCCATATACCCAGAAAGGCATTCCAGGCAGAGAGAAAGCTAGAGCCAAAACCCCAGGTAAGAACTGCCTTTTGTCTGGGAATGGGAGAGGGGAATAAAGCTGTCTGTTTATCATCTCCTTTCTTTAAGCATTGAGATTGTTCAGTCACATTTTGGTAAATAAGCAAAGATAAAAAGAAGCTAAGAGTTGAGCATCCTGTTTAATTTTACATAGAAAACTAGTGGCAGGGGTAGGATTTGAATCCATAGCTCCTAAAACCCTGGTTTGAACCTCTGAGACCCACTCCTCAGTGACGCTGGTTTCAACTCCCTTCTGACCGCATTCACTTTACTAGCTCTCAGCAACATCTGGCACAGCTGCTCCCACTTTCAGGAATCACTGTCCTCTTCTGGTTTTCAGACATCAGTTTCTGGTTTTCTTCCTACCTCTCCAGCTACTGCTGGGAGTCTCCCTTGCTGTTCTACCTCTTTTATCCAACTTCTACCTGCTGGGGTGCCCAGTACCCTGAGCTGCTTCTCTTCCCTAGCTATCCCATTGCCTTAAGCCAGGGGTGTCCAATCTTTTGGCTTCCCTGGGCCACTCTGGAAGAAGAACTGTCTCGGGCCACACATAAAATACACTAACGATAGCTGATGAACTTAAATCTCAGTGTTTTAAGAAAGTTTACAAATTTGTGTTAGGCTGCATTCAAAGCTGTCCTGGGCCACACGTGGGCCACAGGTTGGACAAGTTTGCCTTAAAGGATTACACTGATCCAGGTCCATCCTTGGCTCTAAACACCACCTCCTCCAGTGGTTCTCAGCCCTCGTCATACATTAGAGTGACCTAGATAGCTTTAAAACAAACCATGGCTAGACCCAAACCCAGAACCACGGAATCTGAATCTCTAGGAATGGAGCCTGGGCATCAGCATTTTTAAAGGTGAGTCAAATGTGCACTCAAGAGTTGAGAACCACTGATTTATATACACTAATGGACCCCAAATTTTTATCTCTAGCCCTAAACTCTTCCAAGTCCAAACTTGCATGTCCAAATGCCGACAAAACATCTGTTTGAATATTTAAAGTCCACTCAAACCTAACTTATTCAAAATAAGACTCAATCTCTAGTCTTGTCTCTCTGCTTCTAAACTCGTAAACTCTTAATAATTCATTCTCCATAAAGGTATTACTATATTTAAACGTCACACCCTACTTAATTTGGCAGTGGTAGTTCATGCCTCTAATCCCAGCACTTTGGGAGGCCAAGGACCACTTGGGGCCAAGAGTTCAATGGCTTCCCACAGCCCCTAGAATAAAATCTGCACTCTTGACCCCAACATGCAAGGGCCTTCCCAGTTTGGTCCCCAGCCCCCACGCTCCCTTGCTCACCATCTCCCAGACACACCAGTCTCCCGTCTGTCCTCAAACACCCCCAGTCCCTTCCTGCCTCAGTCTTTGTACTTGCTGTCCTCTCTGCCTAGAACAAATAATTTATTCCAGCTACTCTGAATGCGTTAGTCCTTATCAGTTTGGCTGCCGGTCAAATTTCACCTCTAAATTTTGAAGTCTGCTTCCCTGCCCACCCTATTTAGAATAGTCCCCACTCCCAGCTCTCTCAAATCACCTTGGACTTTTTGTGTTTTCTCACCCTTCAAAGCACTTACCACTATCAGGGCACAGACTCTGGAGTTAGACTGCCTGAGTTCAAACTCCAGCTCAGTCACTTACTGACTCTGTAACCTTGGCAAGATTTCTTAACTTTTCTGGTGGAAGTTTCCACATGTGAATTACGAGTTTAATAACAGGTTAATGCATGTAAAATGCTTAGAGTAAGTGGCTGACAAATAGGAAGTACTTAAGTGTTAACTCTTAGTATTACTGTCAGAAATAAACTATCTCCCCCAGTATAATAAAACTCCCAAGAGGACAAGAAACTTGTCTGTCTCATTCACTACTATATTCACAGAGCTGTCACCATAATAGTCTCTCAATTAATACATATTAAAGAACAAATACATTTCCAGATCTAACATTTTGGACTAACAATGCTAATCTAAGTTTGGTTTCTAAAGGCATATGACTAAGAAAAACCTTTGCTTTGCTTCATTCAATCACAACTGACATCCCACTGAAGAGACCCTTAGGGGACAGCGGCAAACTAAAACACTCCAAATTTCACTCACAAGTTCGCCACTCACAAGGAGATTCTAGACTGCAAATGGACAATCTGCATATCAAACGGGGTTTTGTATCTCTGAATTAAGAAGGTCTTATGTTTCCAAGAATTACGTCAATTCCCAAAGTTGGCCGGGCGCGGTGGCTCAAGCCTGTAATCCCGGCACTTTGGGAGGCCGAGACGGGCCGATCACGAGGTCAGGAGATCGAGACCATTCTGGCTAAGATGGTGAAACCCCGCCTCTACTAGAAAATACAAAAAACTAGCCGGGCGAGGTGGCGGGCGCCTGTAGTCCCAGCTACTCGGGAGGCTGAGGCAGGAGAATGGCGTAAACCCGGGAGGCGGAGCTTGCAGTGAGCTGAGATCCGGCCACTGCACTCCAGCCCCGCGACAGAGCGAGACTCCGTCTCAAAAAAAAAAAAAAATCCCAAAGTTGATAAAGCAAAAGTAACTATCATGTCTGCCTCTTGATGGCTAGATTTGGAGACTAAAGCTCACACAAACAACTCCCAGAGGTAGGACAATAAGAAAAGAAAGAAAAGGAGATTTCTAGACCTGAGGGAAGTTGTAACTAAGTGAGCCTGGTACTACAGAGAAACCCCATAAAGACTGCAGGAAGACTCAGCTAAGTCAGGAAGCACAGGTTGACTGGACACAGTATAGAAAACTCTACGTAAGATTTTACAAGGAAGGAAAAAACTAACACTCTATAATCTAATTAAACACGTAAGGAGGCATTAACAGTACTAACCTGAGAATGTTTCTCCTGAAAAAAAAAAAACAAAGGAACAATACCAGGGGAATCATTTAATAATTATAAAACAGTAAGATGGAAAAGTATGCCATCATAAAGTGATCTTATGAATAACGCAGCTGCTAAATGAAATGGTGGTAAACAATGTGTCTAAAGTGGTAACTGGGTGAAGGGTAAGCCTGACACTGGAAAGAAAAACTTTTACAGTAAAGAAAACCTCCAAAATGGGCGAGGATTAAATAAAAAGTTTCACTTCGTTTTTGGCTTACATACTCTGAAAAGGAAGCAGAGGCTATCACTAAAATTTCTCTGTTTTGGTAGATGGTAAATGTCTGCTTTGTTTTGGCTTTTTTCAGACAGGGTCTCAATGTCACCAAGGCTGGAATGTAGAAATGTCTACTTTATTTGACGTTTCTCTCAGTAGGTGAGCATGAATTTTTTTATATGCTTATTTACATTTAAAATTTCCCATAGTCTATTATTTCCTTTGTCCACATATCTGTTGAGATCTTCATGTATTTATTTCTACACACACATCTGAAAAAAAAATGGTACAGGTATTGACCCTTTTATCATATTTGTCATTCTCAGACTATTATCTTCTATAATTTTATTTTTCAATAAGAAAATATTTTAACATTTTGCATATTTAGGTCAACAAACCTTTTCCTTTGTGATTTCTTCTGCTTTTAAAAAGAAGTTATTATTCCTTCCCAAGCACACATCTAATAAAATGTACCAAGAAAATGTTAAGGCGTTATCTCTGATAAACATTTTATTTTGCTTTGTCTCCACAGTGCCTCTATAATTTTAAACATTTCTTTTTAATACACCTGGGATTGATGTTGATGAATGATATGTTTTCTAGCTATCACATCATCAACAATCCCTTCTCCCCACAGACAAAGAGGCGCAAGGTCCAAAGAGGCAGGTTTTGACTTTGTACCAGCAACGCCCTACTATCACTTCATAGGCTTATTGTCTTCTGTACGTCAGTTTCCACATTTGTAATAAAATACACTCGGTCATATGTTCCCAGGTTGTTGGGGCAATTAGAACTAATAAATGTAAAATGCCTAGCACAATGTCTGGCACACAGCTCTCCCATGATAGTAAATATGTTTATTATTCATTGTTTGTTGAGCCATGGTCTCACTACATGGACAAGGTTGGTCTCAAACTCCTGGCTTCAAGTGATCCTCTGACCTCAGCTTCTCAAACTGCTAGGAATACAGGCATGAGCCACTGCCTGGCCTTGGGTGTGGTTTTGAAAATGACTCTGAGTGAAGCAACGAAAGATAAATCAACCATCTGTCTAACTGAACAAATGCGAGTGAACTTTAATGCACCCTATCCTGTTTATATTTCCACAGTATGTCTAGTATCGCTGGTGCAGAAAAGAACCTGGTTTGGGTCTTTATCAAAATTCCATTAGCCTCGCAATGCTGATCAATAAATGTGCTCAATTCCTATCTATGGTTTATAACTCTAAGGCCAGACAACCCAGGTTCTGATCCCAGTTCACTAAACTATGTAACCTTAGGCACATTTTTTCACCTCTCTCTATTTCAGTTTCTTCATCTGTAAAATGAGAATCATTATCTACTTCCTTGGTTTAAGATTAAATGAGTTAACTTATGTCAAGTGTTTAGTACAAGGTACATAGTAAACACTCAGTAAGTGGTAGCTATCACTATTATTATTAGCAGTAGCAGCAACAGCATTATCTTTAAAGACTGACTGAATCTCTCTAAAAAGGACACCAGAACATCATTCTGTAATAGACAATAATTAACGGTCCGGCTGGGCGCCGTGGCTCAAGCCTGTAATCCCAGCACTTTGGGAGGCCGAGACGGGCGGATCACGAGGTCAGGAGATCGAGACGATCCTGGCTAACATGGTGAAACCCCGTCTCTACTAAAAAATACAAAAAACTAACCGGGTGAGGTGGCGGGCGCCTGTAGTCCCAGCTACTCGGGAGGCTGAGGCAGGAGAATGGCATAAACCTGGGAGGTGGAGCTTGCAGTGAGCTGAGATCTGGCCACTGCACTCCAGCCCAGGCAACAGAGCGAGACTCCGTCTCAAAAAAATAAATAAATAATTAACGGTCTTTCCTGGTATTTGCAGAGGGACACATATCTCTACCACATAGTACAGCTCCCTCTTAGAGGCTGTATCACTGCTGCGTATGGTCATTTTTTTAATCCAACTGCCAGACTGCGAGCTTACTGAAGGCAAGAGCTATTACAATGCTTTACTTCCAATACTCCTAACATAATGCTCTGAACACAGATCTTAAATAAACGCTTATTAAATTATTACATTATAATTTAAAAAAAAGCAATGAGACAGAACCTTAGAAGCATGTATTTTCTGCCCCAGAAGGAACCTTAGAAGTCACCCAGTCATTTCACAGATGCTAAAATCGAGTTCCAGAACAAAGTAATGATTTTACCAAAGTCTTGTATGCTGGCCACACTGGAGTCAGTTCCCCTGTATCATGGAAAACACCAACAACACACCTCACTCGCTCCCTGGGCTGTCAAACCGTGCACTTTGGAACCAACCTCACACTGAATACACCTTTTGTATGTTTTAAACTAGTTCCCAATCACTATTTCCATTTGGAGACCTCAACTAACACAAATACTTGAAAATCCCTACCACTCAGATTTTCTCTGTGAGACAGGCTCTCGCTGTGTCGCCCAGGTTGGAGTGCAGTGGTACAATCTCAGCTCACTGCAACCTCTGCCTCCTGGGCTCAAGCGATCCTCCCACCTCAGCCTCCTGAGTAGCTGGGACCACAAGTGCGCCCCATCATGCCCAGCTAATTTTTGTATTTTATGTAGAGACGGTGTTTCGATTTGCCCACATTGGTCTCAAACTCCGGGGCTCAAGTGATCCTCTAGCTTCAGCCTCTTGAGTAGCTGAGACTTAGACTACAGGAGCACCACCATGCCTGCTAATTTTTAGAATTAAAAAAAAACTTCTAATTGAATTTTTAGGTCAAAAAATGAATAACAGCTTAGACACAAAGAGGAATCTGTGAACTAAAACATAGCTTTGAAAAAATTACCCTGGCCAGGTGCGGTGGCTTACGCCTGTAATCCCAGCACTTTGGGAGGCTGAGGTAGGCAGATCACGAGGTCAGGAGATCGAGACCATCCTGGTTAACACTGTGAAACCCCGTCTCCACTAAAAATACAAAAAAATTAGCCAGGCGTGGTGGCAGGCACCTGTAGGCCCAGCTGCTCGGGAGGCTGAGGCAGGAAAATGGCATGAACCCGGGAGGCAGAGCTTGCAGTGAGCCAAGATCAAATCAGTGCACTCCAGCCTGGGCGACAGAGCAAGACTCCATCTCAAAGAAAAAAAAAGAAAGAAAAAAAGAAAAAATTACCCAGAAACCAGTACAAGGAGAAAAAGAGATGCAAAATATGAAAGAAGAGATATAAATAACAGAATAAAGGCCGGGCGCGGTGGCTCATGCCTGTAATCCCAGCACTTTGGGAGGCCGAGACAGGTGGATCACGAGGTCAGGAG
>NW_012114677.1:120325-121026 GCF_000951035.1 Colobus angolensis palliatus
CTTGAACCCGGAAGGTGAAGGTTGCAGTGGCTTAAGATCCCACCACTGCACTCCAAGCTGGGCAACAAAGTGAGACTCCATCTCAAAAAAAATAAAATATAAAAAACAATAGAATAAGAAAGTTGGCTGGGTGTGATGGCTCAAACCTGTAATTCCAGCACTTTGGGAGGCTGAGGTGGGCGGATCACCTGAGGTCAGGAGTTTGAGACCAGACTGGCTGACATAGTGAAACCCCGTCTCTATTAAAAATACAAAAATTAGCCAGATGTGGTGGTGCACACTTGTAGTCCCAGCGACTTGGGAGTCTGAGATGGGAAAATCACTTGAACCCAGGAGGTGGAGGTTGCAGTGAGCAGAGTTCACACCAGAGCACTCCAGCCTGGGCAACAGAGCAAGACTCTATCTTAAGAAAAGAAAAACAAAAAACAAAACAGTCTAGGAACCATTTACTTGAGTTACATGCAGAAATAATAAATAGGGAAGGGTAAATATTCCAAGAGAAAATGGCTGACAACTTCCCAGAGCTGAAAGACATGAATCTACAAAAACCAAGCAAAATAAATAAAGATAAATTCATACCTTACACACATTGTAATAAATATGCACAATAGCCGGGCGCGGTGGCTCAAGCCTGTAATCCCAGCACTTTGGGAGGCCGAGACGGGCGGATCACGAGGTCAGGAGATCGAGACCATCCTGGC
>NW_012114677.1:125016-129438 GCF_000951035.1 Colobus angolensis palliatus
AAAAAAAAAAAAAACTCCCAGTTGTTTAAAAAGGCAAGCATGGGGAGAAAAAAAAGAAATAGAACACAAAACCTAAGATGATAAAGAAAGGACAAATTTATCAGAATCATGATAATATAAATGTACTAAATTATGCCAGTTAAGACAGAAATTATAGGTAACTTATAAGAGGCACTATTCTAGTAAGCTGAGTAACAGTCCCCAAGTTAACAGGTCCAAATAATGCCTAGAACCTGTAAATATTACTTATATCTGTAGTCTTTGCCATATAAAGTAAGTATTTTGGGATTGTGAGACTATCCTGGATTACCTGGGTGGGCCCTGAATGTAATCACCAGTAGCCTTATAAAATTGAGGTGGGGGACATTTAACCACACAGAACACAAGAAAGCAATCTGACTCGGGTCACAAAGATTGGAGTGATGCAGCCACAGCCAAGGAACGTGGAAGCCATGAGAAGTTGGAACAGGTGAGGAACAGATTCTCCCATACCACCTCCAAAGGAAGAACGCACAGCCCTAGCGACACCTTGATTTTGGTCCAGTGATATTGTTTTCAAACTTCTGGCCTCCAGAACTATGAGAGAATAATTTCTGTTGTTTTAAAGCACCACGTAGGTGGTAACTTGTTACAGGAGCCATAAAAAAACTAATATACCCATGAAACAGAACACAGTCTGAAAATAAATGGACAAAAATACTAACACCAGTCAAACACCAACCAAAACAAAGCTGGAGTAACTATATTAATATCAGACAATGAAGACCAAGAAAATAAAAGCATTTATTCAGAATGGAAAAGGCCTCAAACCTAAGTACGATTCAACAGGAAAATGAAAAGTATAAGGTTATGCACACCTAATAAAATACTGTCAACATATATGAACCAAAAATCGCTAGAACTCACAGAGAAATTGACAAATCTACCATAATGAGATTACCATAATAATCTACCACATTGCTCAAATCAGTAACAGTAAATAGGAAATATGAGCAATGCAAGCAACAAGTTAGATCATTAGAGATATATAGAACTTTGCACCTCCCTGCTTTCTCACACAAATTAAATACATGTTCTTTCTTGCTTGCTTGCTTGTTTTTTTAAGATGGAGTCTTCTGTCGCCCAGGCTGGAATGCAGTGGCATGATCTTGGCTCACTGCAACCTCCGCCTCCTGGGTTCAAGCAATGCTCCTGCCTCAGCCTCCCTAGTAGCTGGTATTATATGTGTGTGCCATCACGCCAGGCTAATTTTTTTGCATTTTTAGTACAGATGGGGTTTCACCATGTTGGCCAAGCTGGTCTCGAACTCCTGATCTCAGGTGATCCACCCACCTCAGCCTCCCAAAGTGCTGGGATTATAGGCATGAGCCACTGTACCCAGCCCATATTCTTTTTTTTTTTTTTTTTTTTGAGACGGAGTCTTGCTCTGTCCCCCAGGCTGGAGTGCAGTGGCCGGATCTCAGCTCACCGCAAGCTCCGCCTCCCGGGTTCACGCCATTCTCCTGCCTCAGCCTCCCAGAGTAGCTGGGACTACAGGCGCCCGCTACCTCGCCCGGCTAGTTTTTGTATTTTTTTAGTAGAGACGGGGTTTCACCGTGTTAGCCAGGATGGTCTCGATCTCCTGACCTCGTGATCCGCCCGTCTCGGCCTCCCAAAGCGCTGGGATTACAGGCTTGAGTCACCGCGCCCGGCCACCCAGCCCATATTCTTTAGAATACAAGGAATGTTTATAAACATTCATGTCATATCTGGCAATAAAGAAAATCGCAACAAATTCAAGGGAATCAGCAGCACACAAGCCATTTCTCTGGGTGCAATGCAATTAAAACATAGTAACGGCCAGGCGCAGTGGCTCACGCCTGTAATCCTAGCACTCTGGGAGGCCGAGGCAGGTCAATCACCTAAGGCCAGGAGTTCGAGACCGCCCTGGCCAATGTGGTGAAATCTCATTTCTACAAAAAATACAAAAACTAGCCAGGTGTGGTAGTGGGCACCTGTAATCGCAGCTACTTGGGAGGCTAAGGCAGGAGAATCACTTGAACCTGGGAGGCGAAGGTTGCGGTGAGCCAAGATTACACCACTGCACTCCAGTCTGGGCGACAAGAGCAAAACTCAGTCTCAAAGAAAAAAACACAATATAATAACAGAAGAGTTTCTTAAAACCATATATTTAGAAATTCAAAGGTACATTTTAAAATAATTTATGGGTCAAACAAGAAATCATAATGAAAATCTAAACATACATTATTTAGTAATAAAAATATTACAGTTGGAAACTATTGGCTTCACTAAAGAGATGCTTCTACAGAGCTATATATCTTTAAACACTTATATTAGAAAAAGATGTCGGTGGCTCACACCTATAATCCCAGCACTTTGGGAGGCTAAGGTGGGCAGATCACCTGAGGTCAGATGTTTGAGTCCAGCCTGGCCAACATGGTGAAACCCTATCTCTATTAAAATTACAAAAATTAGCTGGGTGTGATGGGCTCCTATAATCCCAGGTACTGGGGAGGCTGAGGTGAGAGAATTGCTTGAAACTGGGAGACAGAGGTTGCTGGGAGTCAAGATCGTGCCACTACACTTTAGCCTGGGCAACACAGTGAGAACCTGTCTCAAAAAAAAAAAAAAAAGTGACCAACTTCTAAAAAGTTACAAAAAGAATAGAGTAAACTCCAATCTAGCAACCTGTACATTCATTATGCTTTAAACACTGTATGTAATTTGTATTCTTAAAACAACTCTGATGGTTAGATTACAGCTATTTCCACAGCTACAAATGTCCTGGTTATCTGAGTTTAAAAGCACCTTCAGGCCTGCCTGGGCAACATAGCAAGGCCTCGTCTCTACATAAAAATTTTTTTTTAGTTAGCTGGGTGTGGTGGAATGGGTCTGTAGGCCCAGCTGCTCAGGAAGCTGGGTGGGAGGACTGCTTGGGCCCACGAGATCAAGGCTGCAGTGAGAGCCAAGATCGCACAACTGTACTTCAGCCTGGGTGACAGAGCAAGACTCTGTCTCCAAAAAAAATAAAATAAAAATTTCCTGCTTTACAAAACAATCAAACACCTAGTACAGAAAATAGAAGACACTGAATGCTGCAGACACCCTAGGTCAGCGACATTGCTGGTGATTCTGTTGTCAAAGCATGTGTGCTTCAGTCCCTGGAGATGATGCTCAGACAAAAACTGAAATGGAGTATCTGCGAAACCCCATCTCTACAAAAATCAGCCGGGTGTGGTGTGTGCACCTGCAGTTCCAGGTACCCAGAAGGCTGGGGCACAAGAATCACTTGAACCCGGGAGGCAGAGGTGCAGTGAGTCAAGATCGCACCACTGTACTCCAGCCTGGGCGAAAAAGTGAGACTCTCTCTCAAAAAAATAAAATAAAATAAGAAGAAGAAAAAAGAACAAAAAATGAGTATCTGGATCGTGGGGGTCATCTATTTCCCCTAAAGACTGGTCAATCAACATCACATCCCTTCCTACTGAAGTAGACAGACACTCAAACGAAAAGGGAGTTCATTCTATGAGACTAAAGACCATTCCTAACCTTGCTTCCTGCCTGAAGCCCTTTGCGACAATAACTTGATTAATGGTATCATCTGGCAACAAGGTTGGCCTCTTAAGAAAATCTTAGAAAGCATGGTTTAACCACAAAGTTCCTACTAAACTGCAAACATACTCAGCTGTATCAGACAAAAAAATACCTCTACATAGGCTTTATTTTGAGAGAGGGAAAGAGAGAGAGAGACAAAAAAAAAAAAAGAGCTACAGGGCTCTCTATTACATCTTCTGTGTCTTTTTCTCTTAAAGCCTGATCCTCCATCCTCTGGAAAAGAAGGAAAAAAAGCACACTGACAGAATCCTCACATATTGTAAGCACTGTAAGTTTGCTTGCCACAGCCTCACACCTCCAGTTAGATATGACTGTTACTATTATTACTCTTATTTCCACAGATGAGAAAAATTAGTTCAGAGAATTTCACCATTTTGATCCAGGGCCACACATTTTGAGTGGCAACATTTTTAAAAATCACCCAGCTGTGGTAGTATGCACCAGTAGTCCTAGCTATTCTGGAGGCTGAGGTGGGAAAGACTACTCAAGCCCAGGAGTTCCAGTTTACAGTCAGCTGTGATTATACCACTGTTCCCCAACCTGAACAACAGAGCAAGGCTCTGCCTCTAAATGAAGTATACAGAGTTCAGCAGTTTTTAGTGTATTCAGAGTTGTGTAATCATCACAATCTAACTTTATAACATTTTCAACACCCAAAAAGAAACCCCATACACATTAGCAGTCATTCCTCATTCCCACTCCACTCTCCCCGGCTGGAGCCCCAATCAACCCCCAATCTACTTTCTGCCTGCCTACTGGGGGTCAGGTACAGTGGTTCACACCTGTAATCCCAGCACTTTGGGAGGC
>NW_012114677.1:130378-132619 GCF_000951035.1 Colobus angolensis palliatus
AGGATGGTCTCGATCTCCTGACCTCGTGATCCGCCCGTCTCGGCCTCCCAAAGTGCTGGGATTACAGGCTTGAGCCACCGCGCCCGGCCCAGTGCTCCTTTCATAACACCACACTGCCTAATGTGTTAATGGCTCTGTCTCCTTGAAACAAATTTCAAGCAACAGTGTGCAGATAAGGGAAAACATCTGTTAGGTAACGAACTCCCTAAATCATTCTCAATAAGTTAATTCACAAAGCAAATTTAAATTAAGCCCTTCAGAGTAAGAGAAGGAGAGAAGTGTTTGGGATGGGGTATTCTAAAGGTCCCTCCCAAATGATGACTTTTTCCTCCCCATGCAAACAGCCAAAGTTGCTATTCCAGGCTGCAGAGGCACACATGCAGTTACATCTACTGTGCCCCATTCCTGAGGGATGCCCTTTCAAGCAAAATCTGAGATGTATCTGTGGGCTCTGTCCCCTAACATCAGCCCCAGATGCCAGACTCCCCGGCCCCAAGGCCTAGACGCAGAGCTCATTTGTTCTAACACAGATAACAGTATTTTGGAGGCATATATTGCTCAGATCAATTGTATGAACCCTCTTTCCCAACCTCAAGAAGCACTGTCTAGGGTTATAATATTTCTGGTAATAAAGTTCAGAAAAAAACAGTAGTTATATTAATAAGTCATTTGCTGATAGCTTAGTAGGCACCTTTTGGCATTTACCTCATTTAATCCTCACAATAACCATGTAAAATAGGTACTATTGTCACTTTAGTGTCCATACTTCATTACGTGGAGAATATACGCAGTTGGTAGGAGTATAAACTGATATAAGTTCTTAGGAGGATAATGTGGAAACATCTACGGAAAGTAAAAGTGCAATTACTCTTTGACACGGCAATCTCACTTCTGAGAATGTATCTATAGATATACTTCATAGGTGCCCAAAGATGGAAATGTAAGAATATTAACTGGGGCCAGGAGGGTAATTTGGAAATGTCTATGCAAATGAAAAGTGCAATTATCCTTCGACATAGCAATTTCACTTCAGAGAATGTATTTATAGATGTCCCTCATAAATGCTCAATACGGAGATGTAATATTAATTGGAGCACTGCTTATAACAGTAAAAACCTGAAAGCCGGGCGCGGTGGCTCAAGCCTGTAATCCCAGCACTTTGGGAGGCCAAGACGGGCAGATCACGGGGTCAGGAGATCAAGACCATCCTGGCTAACACGTTGAAACCCCGTCTCTACTAAAAAATACAAAAAAACTAGCCGGGCAAGGTGGTGGGTGTCTGTAGTCCCAGCTACTGTAGTCCCAGCTACTCGGGAGGCTGAGGCAGGAGAATGGCATAAACCCGGAAGGCAGAGCTTGCAGTGAGCTAAGATCTTGCCGCTGCACTCCAGCCTGGGTGACAGAGCGAGACTCGTCTCAAAAAAAAAAAAAAAACCCTGGAAAAAGGTCAAGTGCAGTGGCTCATGCCTGTTATCCTAGCATATTCAGAGGCTGAGGCAGGAGGATCACTTGAGGCCAGGTATTCAAGATCAGCCTGAGCAACACAGCAAGACCCTATCTCAAAAAAAAAAAAAAAAAACAGCCAAGCCTGTTGGCATGAACCTGTACAGTCCTAGCTACTTCTGAGTCAGAGGTGGGAGAATGATTTAAGCCCAGGAGTTCAAGGCTGCAGCAAACTATGATCACATCACTATATTCCAGTCTGGGTGACAGAACAAGAGTCTGTCTCAAACAAAAAAAAAAATTAATTAATTAAATGTATACTCAACACACTTAAGCTAACAGTTACCAAAAACAGTGTTACACGCTAGTTATAACAACTGTTTAAAAAGGTACTTCTAGAAAAATTAAGCTCAAAAGGCAAACTGTATTAAATGTGCTTCCCCTCATTCCTTTAAACTCAAGGTTCCTCAATGTACAAAGGCCAGAATAAGCATTAACAATTAAACAACTCTGTTAAAGTTTAATATTATGCTATGTTAAGATTCCTTTTTTGGGGGGTCGGAGTCTCACTCTGTCCCAGGCTGGAGTGCAACGGCATGATCTCAACTCACTGCAACCTCCACCTCCTGGGTTCGAGCGATTCTCCCGCCTCAGCCTCTTGAGTAGCTGGGATTACAGGCACCCACTACCAGGCCTAATTTTCGTATTTTTAGTTGAGATGGGGTTTCACCATGTTAGCCAGGATGGTCTTGATCTCCTGACCTCGTGATCTGCCCACCTCGGCCTCCCAAAGTGCTG
>NW_012114677.1:133321-134628 GCF_000951035.1 Colobus angolensis palliatus
GAGATGGGGTTTCACCATGTTAGCCAGGATGGTCTTGATCTCCTGACCTCGTGATCTGCCCACCTCGGCCTCCCAAAGTGCTGGGATTACAGACCTGAGCCTCCGAGCTCAGCCCCCCTTTTTTTAAAGAGACAGAGTAGTGCAGTGAAGTGATCATGGCTCACTGCAGCCTCGACCTCCCAGGCTCACAGGTTCGTACCATCTTAGCCTCAGGAGCAGCTAAGATTACAGGCCCACCCTAGCATGCCCAGCTTCATTGGCTACTTTTGAAGGATGTTAGCGAACCAATTCATTATGTGAAACCTAGCAAGTAATGCAGAAGAATTAAGAATTTATCCTTCCTTTTCTATAAGAGGTATACAATACTTCAAGATAACCAAATAGTGGAAGCATGAAAAATTCTCTTTATAAAAATATTCTATTTAATAAAAGAAGTTAGAGAATTCAAATATCAACAATTTCAATGCTTACTGAAATGACTGTAGGCACTGACAATCAAGGGCTGCGAACAAAGACTACTAATCATTTCTGCCTACTTACCTATGAAGTTTTCTTGACAAAAATAAAGCTGAATTTGATCACACCTTTAGACCTAACGACCAGTTTTCAGTAAATTCTGTATTGTTAAACTACGCCACAGAGTAAAATCAAGATTGTGCATAACTCCACATGACAAACTACCAGGTTTCATCAACAAATAAATTATAGGAGAAAACTAAATATGGAGGGGGAAACTACCACAAAACTAGTCACACTATATGGATAGCATGTGGATCCAGATGGAAATTGTTTAAAAAAAAAAAAAAAAAAAAGAGACAATTCTGAAAATTTTAACACTGGCTGGATATTTGAAAGTATTAAGGAATTACTCATTTTCTGTGATAATGGTACTCATGTTTACCTTTTTTTTTAAGTCTTTAAGATATACATATTGAACTATTTAACGGTTAAATGATATCTAGGACTGCGGGGATACGATGAAGCAAGATTGTTGAAACTGGATGAGAAAAGGGGTTTATACTATTTTCTCTCTACATACGTGTGTATGTGAAGATGTAAACATGGAAGGAAAGAAAGGAAGGGCAGTCAACTTAATTCTTAAGTTTCGAGTAATAAATAACTACTTTATCTTTAAAAGCATTTCAGTATTTACTTTTCTTATTCAAGTCAAAGACTATAAGAAAGAACTAAAAACTAATAATCATGTAAAAAAACAGTTTAGGTCAGGAGATCGAGACCATCCTGGCTAACACGGTGAAACCCCGTCTCTACTAAAAAATACAAAAAACTAGCCGGGCGAGGTGGTG
>NW_012114677.1:139153-139861 GCF_000951035.1 Colobus angolensis palliatus
AAAAAATCATAACTTACCAGTAATGCATACAGCTATCAGCTATGTTTTTGGTCTTTGGAGATATGATCATTGCTTTCTGCCATTCTAGGCATAAATTATGCTCAAACCCACAACAGTTTCAGGAGAACCAAAATATGTTTTTCAAGGTGGGCATGCAGAAAGTGAATGCAAATTACCTCCCAACTATCTTGAGCCATTACAAGAACAAAGATAAAAGTCATTATAATAGGGAAAGGCCCTCTGACATCTCCCAAAAACGAAAATAAAATATTAAAAAAAAAAGAAAAGAGAAGGAGGGCAAAGGTGACCCACAGCCCCATCGCTGATAAAGTTCCAGGATTATCTCCTGAGCTTCCGTCGGCAGATACGGCTTTTCTCTTTTGGCAGAAGCCGTCGTTTTTAAATACGAGAGCCGACAGGCAGTACCCAAACAGGCGTCCGTACACAAACCTTGGAGCCACCAGCGCCGCGGACCGCGGACCCCGTCTCCCAAGCAGGATGCTGACCAGCCTCCGGCCAGGGTCCTCCTCCTCCGCCCCGACCCCTGCAGCCCACCAGCCGGCCAGGAACGACCGGCCAGGGAGAAGGCTCGTCCCCGGGGTCCTATCACGCTGAAAGACTCGCGGCGCCCTCGCTCCCAGGCTCGGCCCAGGCCGACGGCCCCGCAGGGATCCCTCCAAGACGCCCTCGGCGCCGAAGCCAGCTCCC
>NW_012114677.1:140471-149775 GCF_000951035.1 Colobus angolensis palliatus
GCTAGGCCAGCAGCTTTGGGCGCCACGTCATGGCTTCACGATGGTTCGGTCGGCTGCGACGAGCCCCAGCCGATTCCGCTGGACACGGTTTCATTGTGATTGACCTCGGCTGGACGGGCTGTCGGAGTCCGGGGACCCTGCCCCCCGCTGCCCACCCCGCGCACTTCCCCAGCAGACGGGCCCTGCCCCGCTTGGCCCCGCCTTGTGCGGCCCCCAGGCCGAGTTTCGGGGCCCGGGTGGGGTGGAGGCAGTAGGGCCTGTGGGCCCTGATAAGGCTCCACAGAGGACAACTGCCTGGCATCCGGGCCCGGCCTGTGGGTGCTGACGGGACGAGCGAGCACCAGCACCTCCGCACAACCAGGGAGTGAGCCTGCAGGGCTTTGGCGGGACCAGCCTCAGACCAGCACCTTCCCACACACTGTCCCTCCTGCTGGCGCATCTGACACCCAAAAACACCAGCAAGACAAATGGGCACGGCTGCTTGTCCTCTTGACACCCACAGAAAGCTGAGGTCCAGAACTGGGCAGTGGCAGAAGAGTGTGGAATCCAGACCTCCCTGCCCAGCAGGAGCCTCTGTGACATTGCCCCACAAGGGTCAGGGATACCGCCTGGATGGGAGTCAGCGACCCTTGTTCTAACCATTTCTTTTGGACGTTGGCTTTTCCAAGATGACTTTTCTGACAAGATCACAATTCTGTCTCATTCACTTCTGCTTCCCCTCGTTAATCACTAGGGAAACACAAATCAAAACCATTGAATTGGATACCACTTAACATTCATTAGGATGGCAGTCGAGGAAGCGGGAGAGCCAAGTTGGGCGCAGTGGCTTCAGCCTAAAATCCCAGCACTTAGGGAGGCAGACAGGAGGATAGCCTGAGCCCAGGAGTTGGCAGACTTGACCATGTTACCTGGGTGTCCTTGCTCCCAGAGGTCCAAAGATGGTGGCAGACCACTTCCAAGATGGTGGTGTGTCCGGAATTGGTGGGTTCTTGGTCTCGCTGACTTCAAGAATGAAGCCGGAGACCCTCGCAGTGAGTGTCACAGTTCTTAAAGATGGTGTGTCCGGTGTCTGTTCCTTCAGATGTTCAGATGTGTCCGCAGTTTCTTCCTTCTGGTGGGTTCGTGGTCTCACTGACTTCAGGAGTGAAGCTGCAGACCTTTGCGGTGAGTGTCACAGCTCTTAAAGGTGGCACATCTGGAGTTGTCCGTTCCTTCTGGTAGGTTCCTGGTCTCGCTGGTTTTAGGAGTGAAGCTGCAGACCTTCTCAGTATTACAGCTCATAAAGGTGACATGGACACAAAGAGTAAGCAGCAGCAAGATTTATTGCAAAGGGCAAAAGAACAAACCTTCCACAGCATGGAAGGGGACCTGAGGGGGGGTTGCCACTGTTGGCCCAGGCATCCTGCTTTTATTCCCTTATCTGACCCCACCCACATCCTGCTGATTGCTCCATTTTACAGAGAGCTAATCAGTCTGTTTTACAGAGAGCTGATTGGTCCATTTTACAGAGAGCCATTGGTCCGTTTTACAGAGAGTTGATTGGTCCATTTTGACAGAGTGCTGATTGGTGCGTTTACAATCCCTGAGCTAGACACAGAGTGTGGATTGGTGCGATTACAGTCCTTTAGCTAGACACAAGAGTGCTAGACAGAAAGGCTCTCCAAATCCCCACTAGGTTAGCTAGACACAGAGTACTGATTGGTGTATTTACAAACCCTGAGCTAGACACAGAGTGCTGATTGGTGTGTTTGCAATCCTTTAGCTAGACAGAAAAGTTCTCCAAGTCCCCCAGCTAGGTTAGCTAGATACAGAGGACTGATTGGTGTATTTACAAACCTTGAGCTAGATACAGGGTGCTGATTGGTGTATTTACAATCCCTGAGCTAGATATAAAGGTTCTCCAAGTCCCTACTAGACTCAGGAGCCCAGCTGGCTTCACCTAGTGGATCCTGCACCTGGGCTGCAGGTGGAGCTGCCCACCAGTCCTGCGCCCTGTGCCCGCACTTCTCAGCCCTTGGGAGGTTGATGGGACCAGGCTGTGGCACAGGGGGCGGCACTCATCAGGGAGGCTCTGGCCCTCATCAGGGAGGAGCCCACAGCGGGGGAGGGGACGCCTGGGCATGGCAGGTTGCAGGTCCTAAGCCCCGCCCCGCGGGGAGGCAGCTGAGGCCTGGCGAGAATTCGAGCACAGTGCCAGCGGGCCAGCACTGCTGGAGGGTGTGGCGCACCCTCTGCAGCTGCTGGCCTGGGTGCTAAACCCCTCACTGCCTGGGGCCGGCAGCACCGGCCAGCCGCTCCAAGTGCAGGGCCCACCTAGCCCACGTCCACCAGGAACTCGGGCTGGCCCACGCCATGTGCAACCCCGGTTCCTGGCCACACCTCTCCCTCCACACCTCCCTGCAAGCAGAGGGAGCCGGCTCTGGCCTTGGCCAGCCCAGAGAGGGGCTCCCACAGTGCCATGGTGGGCTGAAAGGCTCCTCAAGTGCCACCAGAGTGGATGCCAAGGCCGAGGAGGTGCTGAGAGCGAGGGCTTTTAGCATGTTGTCACCTCTCAGTGGCAAGCCTCATGTTCTCTGACCTGGGGTTCTTGGCCTCACAGATTCCAAGGAATGGAATATTGGGCTATGTGGAGAGTGTTATAGCTCTATTAGAAGCCGTGAGTCACAGAAGAGAAACGTGGAACCCAGTGACTAGTGTTCAGCTCGATTAGGACGAACCCAGGCACTTAGCCATGCAGGAACAATGGCAAAACTTTAGCCTGATTGGGAGTGGCAAGGGGTGCCTTGCTGGATCAGGAGCACAGCAGACACCCTGCTGGATCCGGAGGGATGGAAGTCAGCAGTGGGTCTGCAATGGTGGCAAACAGCAGTGGTGGACGGCGAGCGAAAGCTCAGCTCAGGCCGTAACAAAACACGGACGAGAAGAGTGCAGTTGCAAGATTTAATAGAGTGAAATAGAGTGAAAATAGACCTCCCATATAAGGGGAGGGGACCCAAAGAGGGTTGCCATTGCCAGCTTGAATGCCTGGGTTTATATCCTGATCCCTGTCCCTCCCGCTGTGCTCTCGGGCAATAGATGATTGGCTATTTCTTTACCTCCTGTTTTTGCCTAATTAGCATTTTAGTGAGCTCTCTGATTGGTCGGGTGTGGGCTAAGTTGCAAGCCCTGTGTTTAATGGTGGATGCAGTCACCTTCCCAGCTAGGCTTAGGGATTCTTAGTTGGCCTAGGAAATCCAGCTAGTCCTGTCTCTCAGTCCCCCTTCTCGATAGGAAAACTCAAGTGCTGTTGGGGAGGTTGGCCAACGGCCGTTCTAACTGCTTCCTGCTGAATTGGGGTGTAGTAGGGGTTGTGCAGTTGAGATTTCCTTGGGAGGTGTGCCTTCGATGTCATTAACATTGGAGCACGGGCTAGCAGGCTGGTCCAGGGGTCCGCGGTAGATCTTAGTCATGGACTGCATCTGGGGCTCCATTTGAAGAACTATTTGTAGTTCTACAGCTTCGATTCCAGAAGAGACAAACTTAACAAGGAGGTTAAAGATACAGGGATTGAAATGTATGGCCTGCAGTGCAGGGGATTATTTCTTTGGCACGCTTTACAGGCCCCCACTATCTGCTTGATACTTTTGAAAAGGCCTGGTCCAGTAAATGATTTGGCCATCTGATGGGTGCTATCAATGCCTAACTGATAGTTTTGGTGAAGGGTTTTAAGTAATTGCCATTGGTTAGCTGCAGGCAAAAGTATTTTTCCTTCTTCGATGGCTAGCCATCCTGAGGGGAGGAAACTATGTCCTCATGAGGTTCCCTATTCTATTTCTTTGTCTGAGTACTGGGGCTTGGGTTAGGGCCTTCTTTAGGGCCCAGAAAGCCACTTCTGCTTCAGGTGTCCATGTTATTAAATGGGTATTGGCTTTCTGAGTTTCCTTAATTAGCGTATATAATGGTCTGGCTATTTCACCGTACCTGGGAATCCATATTCAGCAGAATCCTGTTATGCCAAGGAAGCTTCTTAGTTGCTTTAGGGTTTTGGGATGAGGATAAGTCATATAGGCTGGATACGTTCCTCACTGAGGGCCGTGGTGCCTTTGAATAATTTTAGCCCTAAATATTTAACCTGCTGTGAGCCGAGCTGAGCCTTTGGTTTGGAAACCTTGTAGCCACAGGTAGTGAGGAAATTTAAGAGCGCCTGGGTGGGCTGATGGCACAAGGTTTCTGAACAGGTGGCTAAAAGTAAATCATCCACGTACCGAAGGACAAGAGTGTTCAGGTATGAGAACTGGCTCAAGTCTTGGGCTAATGCCTGGCCAAATAGATGGGGGCTATCCCTGAACCCTTGGGGTAAAACGGTCCAGGTGAGTTGAGACATTGGGTATGAAGGATCTTCAAAGGCAAACAAGAATTGAGAGTCAGGATGTACAGGGATGCAGAAAAAGGCATCCTTAAGGTCCAAGACTGTAAACCACTCTGCTTCCTCTGGTATTCGGGAAAGCAGAATATAAGGGCTAGGTACAGCTGGGTATAGAGGAACAACAGCCTCATTGATAATCCTGAGATCTTACACTAACCTCCACTGTCCGTTGGGTTTCTGTACTCCTAAAATTGGAGTATTGCAGGGGCTACTGCATGGTTTTACTAGGCCTTGGGCTTTTAGGTCCTTAACAATCCTTTGGAGTCCTTGTCGGGCCTCGGGTCTGAGGGGTACTGTCTTTGGTAGGGAAAGGAGGCGGAATCCTTTAGTTTAACTTGAGCAGGAAGGGCATTTTTTGCTCATCCATATTGTCCTTCTGTTGCCCAGACTTCAGGATTAATTCCTTCCTCAAGCAGGGGACAACCAACGGGTGTTCCTTCTCCTATCTTCAGGTGTATAATGGCCCCTGCTTTTGCCAGAATGTCTCTCCCTAACAAGGGAGTGGGGCTTTCAGGAGTAATTAGAAAAACATGTGAAAAGAGTAAAGTTCCCCAGTCACAACTTAATGGCTGGGAGAAGTATCTAGTGACTGGCTGTCCTAGGATCCCTCAGATAGTGACAGATCTGGAGGACAGTTGTCCGGGACAACAGAGTAAGACTGAGAAGGCTACACCAGTGTCCAGGAGACAGTTAACCTCCTGGCCCTCAATGCTCAAGCATACCTGGGGCTCTGTGAGGGTGATGGCATGGGCTGACGCTTACCCCAGGCGCCTTCAGTCCTGCTGCTGGATCATCTGGTTAGTGGCTTCTGACTCAGAGGACCTTCATCCCCTGGGGCAGTGGGCCTTCCAGTGATTCCCTTGACATAAGGGGCTTGGATGAGGGGGCGGCTTACTTCTACTTGGACAATCTTTTTTAAAGCGTCCTTGTAGATTGCACTAGAAGCAAGCCCTAGTAGGCATTCGATTTGCCCAGCTTTTCCCTTTTCCAGAGCCTCCAAAGTCCGCTTGCCTGAGGGCCATGACTAAAGCGGTGGCCTTTTCTTAATCTCATTTGTCCTGTTCCGCCTGCTTCTCCTGATCTCTATTATAAAAAACCAAGGTTGCCAAGTTCAATAGGGTTTTTTCTAAGTTTTTCTCAGGGCCTAAGGCGGACTTTTGAAGTTTTTTCTAACATCTGCAGCTGACTGAGTGATGAACTTATCCTTTAAGATTAGTTGGCCTTCAATGGAGTCAGGTGACAGAGAGATATGCTTCCTCAATGCCTCCCTTTGTCTCTCCAGAAAGGCAGTAGGATTTTCTTCCCTTCCCTGTGTCATAGTGGACATCATTGAATAATTCATAGGCTTCTTCCTTGTTTTCCTTAGTCCTTCTAGCACGCAGGTTAGCACATGTCTGCGGCACCAATCTCCATGTTCTGATTCTGTGTCCCAATGAGGGTCTACACTGGGAACTGCCTGCTGGCCTGTGGCGAATCGTTCTCTTTCCTCTGTTGTCATCCTATCATTGACCTGACTGAGATACCAGAGATCGCCAAACTCTCGGGCTGCAGTTATGGCGGCGCTTCTCTCATTTGGGGTTAGTGTCTGATTTAGCAGTAACTATATCTCTCCATGTCAGATCAAAGGATTGTCCTAACCCTGGTAAAACATCAATATAGCCATCAGGGTTATCTGAGAATTTAGCTAGGTCTACTTTAATTTGCTTTAAGTCTGAGAGGGAAAAAGGTACATGCCCTCTGGCTGAGGCGAATTCTCCTCCTCCCACTGCTTGGAGAGGGCATAATTGGGGAATACTGGCACTCTTTGGTTCATTGTCTACCCCTTTGTCTATCTCCTTTTGGACCGTTTGGGTTGAAGGGGGGTCCTTATTAGTTGGGGAAGGAGTCGGGGGGACGCTGAGGTAGGGAGGTAGACTCTGAGGGCTTCCTATAGGGCATAAATCACACTTTTTACATAATTGCCAGTTGTCTCTTAATGAAAAGAAAGTTTGTACATATGGCACTTCACTCCATTTGCCTTCTTTTCTACAAAAGAGGTCTAGCTGTAAGATGGTGTTATAATTTATACTTCCCTAGGAGGCCAGGTTTCTCCCCCTTGAAGAGGATATCGTGGCCAGGTGGTACTGCAGAAGAACATGTCATTTCTTTCTTAGCATTTGAAGGTCAAATTGATCCTAATTCTCCAGAATACATCTGAGGGGCGTTTTTGCCTTGCGGGGGAAACGTCTCCCATCTGAAAATAGAACATAGGGACGCCAGCACCCCTAGTCATTTTCCTGTGAGCATTAGTCCTAGAGCATCCTCTAAGGGCCTAATGCTTATTCCTTTCCAGGGTACATAACCACCCATGGACCTCTGCTTATCGGATTAGTTACTCTCACCGATGTAGCAGTCCTGCACCTGTTTTCCCACCTCTCTTGACCACAAAGAAAGGGGTCTGGGCTGCCGGATTCTAGCGGTCCTTTACCAGCGTGCCCAATATTGCCTTTGCGCTCAGGGGTGAGTTCCTTTCCAGGGTGCGTAACCACCCATGGACCTCTGCTTATCCAATTAGTTATGCTTAAGCTGTAGCAGTCCTGCACCTGTTTCCCCGCCTCTCTTGACCACAAAGAAAGGGATCTGGGGTGCTGGATTCTAGCGGTCCTTTACCAGCATGCCCAATACTGCCTGTGTGCTCCGGGGTGAGTTCTAGAGCTGGACTGGGCTCCTGAGAATTTCACAACCACCCAGCTGCCCCATCAAAATGCATTCCTATGAACAACAGTTCTTATGCAAATTCGTTTCAGAGAGGGTGTAGCGAACCTTTTGAGTCAGGATTGAGATAGTCTTTTGATTCTGTACTTTAAGGCTTGGCTGAGTGCAAACAGCTCGCACGTCTGAGGAGACCAATTACTAGGCAATTTTTTAACTCTGCTTCCACAGGCGTCTCCATATCAATTACTGAATACCCATTGGGTTTTTTTCTCAATCACCTGGGAGGAACCATCTATCATCCTGTCCTGAAGGGAGTTCCTCCTAGGTCTGGTCAGACCTTGTATGGTAATTAAGATTTAAATCCCCTGTTAGGAAATCTGCTCGGTTAAAGATTTTTGATAGGAAAGCTCCGGGTTGTCAGTGGCCTCAGTGTTTTCAGGCTACGCCGTTGTTTACACTGACAACAAGGTAGTATTGGAGTGTTATAGGGTCACAGAGAAGACCTTCAATAATTAGTTACAGATTTTAAATTTACCCTGGCTTTTAAAGGAATAGGGCACACTTTTTTACTACTTCTTTTTCTTTCTTTTTCTCTTTGACTCCCTCTTTGTCTCTCCCTCCGTCTCTCTCTCTCCCTCCATCTCTCTCTCAGCCATTACAAACTTGGGGCCCTGGCAAGGGTGGTGGGGAACAGGTCCTACATAACTGCCCATGTCGAGAGCTGTATACCTAAACCGGGAGGGACACCAGGGATAAGACTCCCTGGGTTTACAGCCTAGATGCCCAAGGACACAGCCTAGAGCTTCCTTAGATCCCTTTGGAGATACAACTTGCTAGAGGAAATGAAAGTCTGAGCCATTAGTACCTAGGAGGCAGGCATCAGAGGAAGTAGATTCAGTGGTAAGGAGAATTTGGGGGCTATACTTTCAAGAAAGTCGTGGTCGGGACCTAGGAAGTATGGGTCAGAAGGAAAGGTAAGGGCACACGCATGGGCGACTGTTGAGTAGAGACTTCTGGCTGCGCCATGATCTCAACCAGCCAGAAGGGTTGGGGGTTGTTAGGAAGCCCTTCCCCAGATAGCCTCACACGTGAGTCTTAACTCTGGCGGCCACGCTAATCGTTTTTAACTGGCTGACAGGTGCCAGGTATTTTCCTCCAATTCTAAGGAAGGATAGGACAGAATAGCAAGCGAAAGTGGTCCAGTATTACTCACCGCTTTGGAGGTCCCTTCGTGGTCGCCAAAATGGTGGTGGGCCTCGTGTTCTCTGACCTGGGGTTCCTGGCCTCACAGATTCCAAGGAATGGAATCTTAGGTGGCGAATGTTATAGCTCTATTAGAAGCCGTGGGTCGCGGAAGAGAACCGTGGAACCCAGTGACTAGTGTTCAGCTCGATTAGGACGAACCCCGGCACTTAGCCGTGCAGGAACAATGGCAAGTCTTTAGCCCGATTGGGAGTGGCACGGGGCGCCTTGCTGGATCAGGAGCACAGCGGACACCCTGCTGGATCCGGAGGGATGGAAGTCAGCGGCGGGTCTGCGATGGCGGCACACAGCAGTGGTGGACAGCCAGCAAAATTCGCTCAGCTCGAGCCATAACAAAACACGGACCAGAAGAGTGCAGTTGCAAGATTTAATAGAGTGAAATAGAGTGAAGACACAGCTCCCATATAAGGGGAGGGGACCCAAAGGGGCTTGCCATTGGCAGCTTGAATGCCTGGGTTTATATTCTGATCCTTGTCCCTCCCGCTGTGCTTTCAGGCAATAGATGATTGGCTATTTCTTTACCTCCTGTTTTTGCCTAATTAGCATTTTAGTGAGCTCTCTGATTGGTCAGGTGTAGGCTAAGTTGCAAGCCCCATGTTTGAAGGTGGATGCGGTCACCTTCCCAGCTAGGCTTAGGGATTCTTAGTTGGCCTAGGAAATCCAGCTAGTCCTTTCTCTCAACTGGACATAAGGAGACCCTATTCTCTATAAAAATGAGAAGAGGCTGGGCGCTGTGGCTCACGCCTGTAATCCCAGCACTTTGGGAGGCCGAGGTGGGTGGATCACGAGGTCAGGAGATCGAGACCATCCTGGCTAACACGATGAAACACTTTGGGAGGCCGAGGTGGGTGGATCACGAGGTCAGGAGATCGAGACCATCCTGGCTACACAGGTGAAACACCGTCTCTAATAAAAATATTTTTTAAAAAAATTAGCCAGGTG
>NW_012114677.1:149845-153614 GCF_000951035.1 Colobus angolensis palliatus
AAAAAAAAAAAAAAATGAGAAGAAAAAAAGTTTCAAGGGCGGAGGGGAAGGAGGAAGAAGAGAAAAAAAAAAGTGTTGGCAAAGATGCAGAGAAATTGGAACCCTTTCTGCATTGCTGAAGGGAATGTAAAATGGTGTCGCTGCTGTGGAAAACCGTAGAGTGGTTCCTCAAAAAATTAAACATAATTACCACATAATCCAGCAATTCCACTTGTGGATATACATGCAAAAGAAAAGAAAACAGCTATCTGTACCATGTCCATAGCAGAATTATGCAGAGAAGGAAATTCTATTTATTGGGGTTTTGTGCTTTTTTTTTTTTTAGACAGGGTATCACTCCATCACCCAGGCTGCAGTGCAGTGTTGCAACCATGGCTCACTGCAGTCTTGACCTCTTAGGCTCAAGGGATCCTCTTACCTCAGCCTCCCAAGTAGCTGGGACTACCAGCACATGCCAACATGCCTGGCTAATTTTTGTCATTTTTTGAGATGGGATCTCACTATGTTGCCAGGGCTGGTCTCAAACTCCTAGGTTCAAGCAATCTTCCCAAATCCAAACTCAGTCTCCCAAAGTGCTGGGATTACAGGCATAAGCCCATAAACCATGATGCCTAGCCAAAAGGAAGGAAATTCTGACTCATGCTACAACATGGATGAACACTGAAGACATGCTATGTGAAATATGCCAGTCACAAAAAGATAAATGTATGATTCCGCTTGTATGAGGTGCCTAGAGTAGTCAAATTCAGAGAGACAGGAGGTAGAATGGTGGTTGCAAAGGGCTGGAGGAATGGAGATTTAGTGTTTAATGAGTACAGAGTTTAAGCTTGGGGTGATGAAAAAGTTCTGGAGATGGATGGTGGTGATGACTGAACAATAATATGAATATTTGCAAAGTCACAGAACTGTACACTTTAAAATACGTAAAATGATAAACTTTATAATATGAAAATTTTACCATAATAAAACAATTTAAAGCTATTAAAATATTCCTTCCTTTTCCAACTACAAAAAAGAAAAAAGGTCCAGGCACGGTGGCTCTTGCCTGTAATCCTAGCAATTTGGGAGGCCAAGGTGGGAGGATTGCCTGAGCTCAGGAGTTAAGAGATCAGCCTGGGCAACATGGCAAAACACCATCTCTACTAAAAATACAAGAAATTAGCCAGGAGTGGTGGCGGGCACCTATAATTCCAGCTACTCAGGAGGCTGAGGCACAAGAATTGCTTGTGGAGATGGAGGTTGCAGTGAGCCAAGATGGCACCACTGCACTCGAGCCTGGGTGACAGAGAGAGACTCTTCTCCAAAAAAAAAAAGGGCCGGGCGCGGTGGCTCAAGCCTGTAATCCCAGCACTTTGGGAGGCCGAGACGGGCGGATCACGAGGTCAGGAGATCGAGACCATCCTGGCTAACACGGTGAAACCCCGTCTCTACTAAAAATACAAAAACTAACCGGGCGAGGTGGCGGGTGCCTGTAGTCCCAGCTACTCCGTAGGCTGAGGCAGGAGAATGGCGTAAACCCGGGAGGCGGAGCTTGCAGTGAGCTGAGATCCGGCCACTGCACTCCAGTCCGGGTGACAGAGCGAGACTCCACCTCAAAAAAAAAAAATACTGTCTTGGGTGAGAGTTTTAAAACATATTGAGTTAGAATTAGATATATACAACAATAATATCAAGTAATGAGGGAGACACATGAAAGTCACCTGAGGTCCTTAGGTTGTCCAGGAGGAGGATAAAAATATTTATTAGTTAACTCTAGACTTCAATAAGAATAGAGAGTGTTTAACTGTCTAACTAGGAGAAGTGGGGAAATGAAATGATTTATTTTAAGTTGTTCAATCCCAAAGAACGGGAAAAGGAGAGAAAAGGGAGGAAAAAAACACAAACACAAGTGAGACAATATGTAGCATATAAAACACACCTTGTCTTTTAACTGGAGCATTTTGTCCATTGTTTTATATGCTATTAACAAACAAAACAATGAAATTAAAAATACACAATTTACAATAGACTAAAAGAAACATAAAATATTTACAAATCAAACTTAAGATGAGCAAGACCACAATGGACAACATTATAAAATCCTATTGGCAAACCTTAAGGAAGACCCACATGGATAGAGAGGTAGACCATGTTCATGAATCAGAAAACTCAATATTGTAAAGATGTAAATTTTCCAAAACTGACTGATAGCTATAATAAATTCCCAAACTATCAAGTGCATCATTGTTGGAATTGACAAGCTGATTTTAAAATTTATATGGGAGAAAAACCTTACATGAAAATACAAAGAGCCAGAATACTCAAGACACTCTCAAAGAAGAAGAATAAGGTGGAAAGGACTTACTTTATCAGATGTCAATACATAATTGATAATAATGAAGACAGCTTGATATTGGCACAAGAACAGACAGATTAATGGAACAGAGGAAAGAATCCAGCAACAGATCTACATATATGTGGACAAATGACAGAGGTGGCATTGCAGATGGGCGCAGAAAGTCAGATTATATATAATGATAGGATAGGTGTGTAACCCTATGGAGAGAAAAAAATGAAAGTGAATCCTTACCTCACACCGTATGTGAGAAAACAAATCCAGATGAATTAAAGGCGTAAATATAAAATTAAAATTTATAAGGATTTCAGAATATAATCTAAGAGACTACCTTCATGACCTTGGAGTGGAAAATATTTCAGTGTTTTTTTTGTTTGTTTTTGAGATAGGGTCTCACTCTGTCTCACAGGCTGGAGTGCAGTGGCACAATCACAGCTCACTGCAGCCTTGACCTCCTGGGCTCAAGCAATCCTCTCACCCCAGCAGCCCAAGTAGCTGGGACTACAGGCACGCACCACCGTGCCCAGCTAATTTTTATATTTTTTGTAGAGATGGTGTTTCGCTATGTTGCCCAGGTTGGTCTCAAACTCCTGAGCTCAAGTGATCCTCCTGCCTCTGCCCCCAAAGTGCCTGGATTACAAGTGTGAGCCACTGTACCCAGCCTGGAAAGGATTTTTTTTTTTTTTTTTTTTGAGACGGAGTCTCGCTCTGTTGCCCTGGCTGGAGTGCAGTGGCCAGATCTCAGCTCACTGCAAGCTCCGCCTCCCCGGTTTACGCCATTCTCCTGCCTCAGCCTCCCGAGTAGCTGGGACTACAGACGCCCGCCACCTCGCCTGGCTAGCTTTTTGTATTTTTTAGTAGAGACGGGGTTTCACCATGTTAGCCAGGATGGTCTCGATCTCCTGACCTCATGATCTGCCCGTCTCACTCCCAAAGTGCTGGGATTACAGGCTTGAGCCACCGTGCCCGGCCAGGATTTCTTAAGTCACAAAAAGCACTAACCAAAATGAAAACACTGATCAGTTCAACTGCATTAAAGATAAGAACTGGCAGGCACAGTGTCTGATGCCTGTACTTTCAGCACTTTGGGAAGTCAAGATGGGAGGCTCATTGAGCCCAGGAATTTGAGACCAGCTGGGGCATAGTAAGATCCTATCTCTAAAAAAGAAAAAATTAGCTGGGCAGGGTGGTGTGTGATTGTAGTTCCAGCTCTTCGGGAGGCTGAGGTGGGAGGACTGTTTAAGCCCAGGAATTGAGGCTGCAATAAGCCATGATTGTGCCGTAACACTCCAGCCTGGGTGACAGAGCAAGACCTTGTCTCAAAAAACCCCAAAAAACAGGGCCGGGCGCGGTGGCTCAAACCTGTAATCCCAGCACTTTGGGAGGCCGAGATGGGCGGATCACGAGGTCAGGAGATCGAGACCATCCTGGCTA
>NW_012114677.1:160971-163967 GCF_000951035.1 Colobus angolensis palliatus
TCTTTTGGCTTCCATGGACCTCACTGGAAGAACTGTCTTGGGCCACGCATAAAACACACTAACACTAACTATAGCTGATGAGCTAAAAAAAAAAAAAAGCAACAAAAATTTCATAATGTTTTAAGAAAGTTTACAAATTTGTGTTGGGCCACATTCAAAGTCATCCTGGACTGCATGCACTGGACAAGCTTGACTGACAGTAAAATGAATCTGTGAACTATGATATAGGCAATGGAAGTTTTTAGCAATGAACATGCAACAAACTATGCTACACACAGCAACATGAATACATCTCACAGACATAATAATGAGCCAAAGAAGTCCGCTGCCAGAACTTGCATCTGTATGATTCAAGGGGATAAAGCACAGAAACAGGAAAATACTGCAATGGCTGCATAATTGAGTGTTGAAGACTTAGAAAAACAAGAACATGAGACTCACATAAGCCAGGGCGGAGAGGCCGGAAGTGACACTGTGAGGGGAGGGCATTTGGGTGTTGGCAAACCTATTTCCTGACGGAGGCTGCACAGATGTTCACTTCCTAACCGTGTGTGAGGTTGTGCATTTATGTTTTATTCACTTTTCTGTATGTTGTTTGATTCTGCAGGAAACGAATGAAAAAGGGATTCTGCCTCAGCTCTGAGCCCCTCAGAGCGCGGCCACGGATGAAGCTGACGGTAACGCACGGGCGGCTGTCCAGCAGCCTGGAATGCCTGCGGAGTTTCCTAGGGGCCCAAAGGAGGGTACATGGGTAGGGGTCTGCTCTGTGCCCATCAAATCTCCCGCCAGTGAGAATGGCTGGAAGATGGCTTAAAAGGGATCACCACTTACACACTTCTGAGGTGGTGGGGGTTGTCTGTCAAGCATCTTCATGGGGTCACTGCCCCCCTTCCTCAAGGACAGGCGTCCTCCTGGCACCGCCCCCTCGGGAGGCAGTCTATTTAGGTGGAGGGAACAGGGCGTGCAGGCGGAGATAGGGCAGGGTGTGTGTGCAGGGTGCCCAGCGAGGGGCTTGATACTGCTGGGTTACAGTCAAAGACAAAGGCTGCGACCCTTCCCCCATTCCCCTCCTCTAGAGATGAGCACGGCCCTCCCACGTTCCTGGTGTGACGCTGGTGTCCTAGGCCATCCCTCCAGGGCCTGGATCACCCTCAAAAGCCTCTTCCCTGCTGAGCTTCAATCTGCCTTTCTATGAAATGGCCCCAGTAAGCCCTGCCTGCCTCAGGGCACTGAGCCGCAGGCCCCAGGACCCCTCTCTCCCGATGCCCACCCTCGCCCATCCTGAGGTGCAGGAAGCACCTCCCTGGGGCTGCACTGAGCCCCAACCAGCAGGGGAGCTCCGCACAATGTGGCCCAGAAGCAGCAGTGGGAACCGAGGCTTCTGGTTCTAAAAACATCTTTTCAAGGCTGGGCGCAGTGGCTCGCGCCTGTAATCCCAGCACTTGGGAGGCAGAGGTGGGCAGATCGGTTGAGGTCAGGAGTTCAAGACCAGCCTGGCCAACATGGTGAAACCCCGGTTCCACTAAAAATGCAAAAATTTGGCAGGCACCTGTAATCCCAGCTACACAGGAGGGTGAGGCGGGAGAACTGATTGAACCCAGGAGACAGAGCTTGCAGTGAGCTGAGATCGCACCAATGCACTCTAACCTGGGTGACAGAGTGAGACTGTCTCAAAAAGAAAAAGAAAAAAAAATCTTTTCACAATAAAAATCTTTATTAACAGAAGGCACGGGGCTCACCACAGTCCTTCGGATGGAACCACAGTAAGAGAAGCAGCATGTTTCATCCTGGGCTCGGGGTGCTTCCCAAAGCCACTGGGTCCATTTTCCCAAGCCCCAGAACTGAGCCCACCTGAAGTTATCTTGAAGGTAGGCAAGTCAGTGAGTCCTCTTGAAGCCTAGGTTTCCCCACCTAAAAAATGAGGAAGCAGGACTGTCCCTAGGGCAGGGCCTAGGCCTCTTGCCAGCCCACCCTCACAGACCCAGAGGGCAAAGCAGGGTGAGGCGGGGCAGTTTCACTCCCCAGTGCTGTGGCCCCCTTGGCTGAGTGAAAGCACCCCCAGAGCCCTAACCCTAGCCCTGGAAGGCAGGCAGAGACCCCCACAATGACCATCAGAGGCCATGAGGGGTGGCAGGGAGCAGGCAGGAGCCAGGGTCTAGGCTCAGAGCAGTGAAGGCTGGATAGGGTCACATGCCAGTTAGTGGCAGAGATGGGACTTGAACTCAGGCCTCTGTAAGACTTGGTTCTCTCACCTATAAAATGGGTCTAATAGCAACCGCTTCTCCAAGCAAATGATGTCAAGTACCCAGCTCGGCACCTCACAGATGTGCTCAGTAAATGGTAACTCCAACTCTACCCTTATATGTGGACTAGAACATTTACGGCAAGTCTTGGGAGGTCGTGGGAACCCCTCATGGCTCCTTCTTCATGCTGGAGGACCATGGCCTGCCCCCTACCCCACCCCAACACTCTTGCAACTGAGGCCCTAGACCTAGAGCAGCTCACACAGAGGTGGGCAGCTATGCCAGCAGGTGCAGACTCTGGGAGGCGAGACTGGGCCAGGGCCCCAGCTGGGCTTTGCATAGCCACAGGCCTCAGCTGTCCAGTTGGCCAGAGGGACCTATCACCTGGCTCTGGGCCCCAGGATGCTTTGGCCACTTGAGCTGGCTCCAGGTGGCCATGTAAGTAAGATAAAGCAAAGGTGTCCCGGAGTGCACCACTAGCTCAGCACTCCAGGCACCAGGCTGGAAACCACAACTCTCACCCAATCCTCCATTTAAAAATTTTACAGGAAGTGGCCGGGCACAGTGGCTCACGCCTGTAATCGCAGCACTTTAGGAGGCTGAGATGGGCAGATCACCTGAGGTCAGTTCGAAACCAGGCTGGCCGCCGGGCACGGTGGCTCACGCCTGTAATCCCAGCACTTTGGGAGGCCGAGATGGGTGGATCACTAGGTCAGGAGATTGAGACTATCCTGGCTAACACGGTGAAACCCC
>NW_012114677.1:165402-182330 GCF_000951035.1 Colobus angolensis palliatus
GGAGGCTGAGGCAGGAGAATGGCGTGAACCCAGGAGGTGGAGCTTGCAGTGAGCCGAGATCGCGCCACTGTACTCCAGCCTGGGAGATGCAGCGAGACTCTGTCTCAAAAAAAAAAAAAAAATCCAGCCTGGAAGGTGTGCCAGGGAGAGTGACCCGCTGGAACTCCATGGCAGAAAGTAAGGGGACCGATTGGGGCTGGGCCTGAGTCAAGTATTGCCTGGAGGACTTGGGCATCTGGGTACCACCGTCCCGACCCACCCTTGGCCTGCTTAGGGTCCACTGTTCCCGTCCCATCATAGCTGTCACTTCCTCCAAAAAGTATTCCTGAAACCCCCAGTCCCTGCACACCCAGCTGCCCTGGACACTGTGCCATAAGCACCTCATACCCAGCTGTCCCCAGACTGGGATGTGAACTCAGCCAGGCCGGAGGCCCCTGTCTGGAACGGGACCAGGCATGCAGGAGGTACCAGTAACTGCTCGCCAATGCAGGGAGTGAATGGGCTGTAGCTGCAGGGCCTTCGAGCTCTGTAGCCACTCAGTGTATGCAGGTTCTGGAATGGGGACAGCCACTCAGGAGGTACCCAGTAACCATGCACTAATGCAGGGAATGAACCAGCTGTAGCTGCAGGGCCTTCTAGCTCTGCAGCAGCACTGCCCTGGCCTGACCCAAGGCAGTAGAACTGGTGCGTGGGGTGTGGGCTCCCAGCCCAGACTGCCCAAGTTTGGGTCCTGATCTGTGACTCGCTGTGCACCCTGGAGAAGTCACTCGGTGACCTGCACCCTAGAAGACAAGACAACCAACTCTTGGGGTTCCTGGGTACCGCTGCAGTCACCACTTGGACATTAGTGTGGGCACCCAGGAAGCTGGTAATCCCCTCCTTCCCAATCAAGCCCCAGCCACCAAGGCAAAGCTCACTGCTGCTTTATTGGAGGCAACAGCCCCTACTGGAGCCTGTGTCTTAGCGTTCCTCGGGGTCCCAGGGCCAGCCCCGGCCCCCACCCAGCTGCCCTGGCCCTGCCTGGCTCCCAGCCCACTGCGGGGTGGCTGTGATGGGGGGACCACTGTTCTTGTCCTCGGAGCCCAGGCACGACTTGGTCCTGGGTTTCTGGGGTTGGGACAGGGCAAGTTGGTGTGGGGCAACAGAGTCCCCTCGTCCTCTGGAGCCTGGAGCCTGGTCCAGCCTTGGAACCCAGCCTGCTGGATGAGACTGGCTGGGTCCTACGAGATGTCCATCGCAGAGGCCCTAGGCAAGCACGGCCTTGCTCCTGCACACTCTCCCATGTGGGCCCGTGTCCATCTGTGTGGCCTGGGGTCAGGGCCCCTGGGACTGCCTTGGCCTGGCAGCCACACGGGCAGGCATCACCTAGGCCTGGTGTAGCCGTAGGGGTGCCGCAGCAGCAGGCTCTGGTGGCTGGGCAGCACGTGGGTGTGGTAGTGCTCCACCATGCCGCCCACACTCACAAACAGGAGGTCGCCCTCCAGGTAGAACTTAGAGTCCTGTGGGGAAAGAAAGGGGGAGCGTCAGCAGGGCCAGGCCACTCGGCGGCTCTAGGCCTCAGTCTCCCTGTCTGTAACACAAGGCGGCAGCAGCAACAGCGGCATCCCCAGGCCGGCCCCTGGCTGTTGGTGGTGCCCCAGGGTGGCCTCTGCATCGGGCCTGTGCTCTCCACGTTCCCGCCTCACTTCCCCTCCGTCCCCCGTGTCCAGGATCCTGCACCCAGAGCACTGCAGACCAGGACAGGGAATGAACCTAGGGACCGGGCCAGGCCTGTAATCCCAGCACGGCGGGAGGCCGAGGTGGGGGGATTGCTTGAGCCCCAGAATTTGAGACCAGCCTGAGAAAGACAGTGAGACCTCTGTCCCTGCCTGAGAAAGACAGTGAGACCCCGTCCCCGCCTGAGAAAGACAGTGAGACCCTGTCCCCGCCTGAGAAAGACAGTGAGACCCCGTCCCCGCCTGAGAAAGACAGTGAGACCCCGTCCCCGCCTGAGAAAGACGGTGAGACCCCGTCTCCGCCTGAGAAAGATGGTGAGACCCCGTCCCCGCCTGAGAAAGACGGTGAGACCCCGTCCCCGCCTGAGAAAGACGGTGAGACCCCCGTCCCCGCGAAAAGAAAAAGACAAGACGAGCAACCCAGGGTCTGGCGCTGACCACCCATCCCCACTAGGGTGCGGAGGACAAAGCCAGGCCAGGAGAGGAGGGAGGCTGGGCAGGAGGGGGGAGGCTGGTATCCCAGAGGTGCCAGTCTCAATCTACCTGCTGCCTACACCCAATCAGGGAGATTCTGCTCTGCCTCTTGCCAGGCCATGCAGCCAGGGTCCCTGTCCCACTGGGAGCCCTCTCACCCCCTCACCCCTCTCACCCCCTCACGCTCTCACCCCCTCACCATCTCCCCTCTCACCCCCTCACCCCCTCTCCCTCTCACCCTCTCACCCTCTCCCTCTCCCCCCTCCCTCTCTCCCTCTCCCCCTCTCACCTTCTCAAAAATGCGATAGTTCCTCACTTTGTTGGAGGCTTCATCCCACACAACCAGGACCTACAGGAGGGAAGCAGGAGACTGATGGCTCCCGAGAAACAGCGGGACCAGCCTCGGGAGACCGTGGGCTGGGGACAGCGGGGCAGAACCATCAAGGCTGGGTCCTGTGGCCCTCGGGGGGTGGGGAGGGGCTCCAGACCACCTGCACAGGGACAGCGGGGATGACACTGGCAGCCCTCAGAGCGCCTCTGATGAGCAACAGCTCATAACCACCAAAAACCACTCCGACACGCCCGGGAGAGCATGGCCCAGTGAGGCCACAACTTCACGCTCGGAGGGACACGGGCAGACCGGGCGTTCCCACTGGCCCATGCGGCCTCCCCCACCCCGGAGCATGAGCCCTACCCCACCCGAGTCCTGGCCCGCACTGGGAGGTGGCCATCATCGCCCCCAATTTGCAGATGGAGATCTATTAGGGAATAGATTAGGGGCTGCTGCTGGGCAGAGAACTTAGCTGAGACACTAAGTAAGAGTCCACAAGGGGAGTGGTCTAGGAACTGGGGAGTCCTGGGCCCGCCCACAGCCTGGGTGTGTGCAGAGCCAGAGAGGCCAACCCAACCGCATGGGGCCTTGCAGCGTCTTCCCCCGGTGCCTACCTTCCCTGACTTGGTAGAGGAGTTCCGGATGCAGTAGAGTCCATCCTGGGGCTCTCCCCGGGGGCTTGTAGCCTTGAACAGCCTAAAATAAGACAGTCATATTGGCAAGTGAGCCCTTCTCGGGCAGCTTTCACAGGGACCTTCCCACCCCGCACCCAAGCCCGGCTTTCTGCCCTCTCGCTGTTATATGTCTCAGGCGCTGAGTGTGTCGGGCTGCCGTGAAGCTGAGGGAAGCAGCCCAGCAGAGCCCGGGCCAGCCAGGGTGCCAGCTGGGCATGGGACAGAGCAGGGGGGTCCACTCCTCCGGTTCCTTCTGCACGCAGGACCACGTACTTATGCCAGCAACTCCCCAACACAGAAGCTAGTGAGAGGGACACTGAAGCAGGAAGCCGGGGCACAGCGGGGGACCCAGGGCATCCAGGGCTTGGTGCTGACCTTTCCACTTCGCACGATTCCGTGGTGTTGATGAAGACCGAGCTGGGCAGTGGCACCTGCAAGAGGCTGACGGTGTCAGTGCCAACGTCAGAGCGATCCACCCGCACCACCACGCCCCGGACCGGACGGCGGCCACCCAGTGCCAGGATCTGGGGCTTTGCATGGTGCTGTGTCCCCTACTAGGCTCCCGGGTTCTCGGAGGGTCCTTGCTCAGGATGGTCTGTGAGGGGCCACCCTGGCCTATGGCTCTCCCACCACCTGTCCCTCTGTTGGCCACTGGGACCTGGGCTTGCTGCTCAGCCTTGCCTTCTCATAGTCCTCATCCGAGTCGTCCCCGCCAGCATCAGCCTGCAAGGGTTGCCGGGGCTTTTCAAAGGAGAAGCTCCTGAAGCTCTGCCCATCGGGAGGCGATCGCCTGGAGGGCCAGCGAGAGGAAGGCAGGACCATTTCACTGTCAGACACGGGGCCAGCCACCCTCTGCTCGCCTCCCCACTCCCCTCTATGTGAGGATGGCAAGCTGCCTGCTATGGCCCCTGTGACCATAAAAGGCCCAGGACAACAGAGATCTGCGTAGGGCTCATGCTGACTGGCCTGGGGTAGCAGGAATCGCCTGACACCTGAGTCGGGGGTCAGGGCTGCCACGGATGCTGGTAAGGGGGCCCCAGAGGCCCGAGTTCAGTGTCATCGCACCGTCAACAAGTGCTCTGGATGCTCGTGGGGAGGGGAGGTCTGGCCATGGCCAAATCACAGCCCACTCAGAGCCGCAGGGGAGTGGACGACGTGAACCGGATGAACAACGCAATGTGACCCCGAGGGACGCCCATGGCAGAAGCCTGCAAGCCTCCCTGTGGCTAGGTGGTCCCGCTCAGCAAAGCCTCCCGGGCTCTAGGGAGGATTAACGGGGCCACGCCAGCATGGGCGGCCAGCCTGTGGGTGAGGCTGAGCCCTGGAACCGCTATCCCCACAGTCATGGAAAACAGTGACTTCCGAACATCTGCACCTCTGCAGCCCTTGGTGAACCAGAACCACGAGTGTGACAAGGGCTGCTCACAGGCACTTCCACGCAGGCAGCAGGCATCTCAGAGGTGTTCACAGAGCCCTGGGAGAAGGGCACCGTGGGCATTCAGGGGTGCGCGTGCGACCAGCACACCCATGTGAAACCTGCCCCTTTGCCTTCCAGGCAAGGCAGGAAGCCCACGGGGGTCCCGGATGCCTCTGACCACAGCCATTGGTGTGAATAACTCTGTGGGAGGGGGCGATAGACTGGTCTCCTGGCACTTCCCAGAAATAAAGCAGAAAGCATTTCAGCCAGACGCGGTGGTGACTCACACCCGTGATTCCAGCACTTTGGGAGGCCGAGGCAGGCGGATCACTTGAGGCCAGGAGTTGAAGACCAACCTGCCAACATAGTGAAACCCCGGTCTCTACTAAAAATACAAAAATTAGCCAGGTGTGTTGGCAGGCGCCTGGAGTCCCAGCTACTCAGGAGGCTGAGGCAGGAGAATCACCTGAACCCGGGAGGCGGAGGTTGCAGTGAGCTGAGATCGTGCCACTGCACTCTAGCTTGGTTGCCAGAGTGAGACCCTGTCTCAAAAAGAAAAAAACCCAAAGCATTCCAGCAAGCTTCAGGGCTGAGTCATGGACATGCTTCATGTTCCACCAAGGCAGACTGGAGGCATCAGGGAACCTTCCTACCCCTGCACCTGGTACCCCATTGTGGGCTAAGAGTGCCAGGGGAGCAGAGTGGGCAGAGTGCCCATCAGAGGCCAGGCCAGGGTCTCTGTAGCTGGAGGCAGCGCTTGCAGCCGCAACACAAACTCACTGGAGGTGGGGAAGCTGCGGCTTCTCTGGCCTGGGCAGGACTGCGGGCCGTGCCGTGGCCTCAGGCACTGGCGGCTTTAGTGCAGGCCGGGGAGCCACGGGGGGCACAAAGAGTCCGGGCATGGCTGCCTCCCTCGGGGGGTCCTCTTCAGCTGTCTTCAGGAACTTGGGCTTGTTGGCTGGCACAGGTGGGGGCTCAGATGTGGGCGGTCCTCGGGGGGACAGGTGGAAGGACTTGAGTTTGTCACAGTTTCTGGAGGTGGCAGTGGCCATGACGGTAGCACTGGAAGCGGAGCAGGCCCCGCGGCTGGCGCTGGCACTCTCCCCGAAGCAAGGGGGTTTCCGGAGGGCGGGTGTGGTGGGCATGGTGCCCAGAGGGGGGTCGCTCATCCTTCGGGGGGTAGCAGGTACCCTGGGGCAAGGCTCAGCCCGCCTCGGGCCCAACGGCTCCCTCTTGGAGTCCTCAGCAGCTGGGCCAACATCTGGGAGGCCGTGCTTAGGGGGTGGGGGTGGCAGCAGGGGACCGGGGCCCTTGGAGGTAAAGGAGTGGGCCCGGGGCATGTCGGAGAAGGCTGGCTTCCTGGGCGTGGGCACTGGGGGTGGTGGGTAAGCCGGTGGGTGCGTCAGGGCATCTGTAGAGCAAAGAGACCCAAGTTGGACCCTGACAGAGACTGAGCTAACACTACTCTCTGCTGGCAGTGGTCAGCCGGGCCAACCAGGAGTGCAACCCGTGGTAGGCCCACGCCACAGCCTACCCACCCCTGCAGCCCAGCATCCAGGACTCGCATCCTGCCTTCCCCAGGGTCCCAGACCACCCACCACCCCCAGCCCTCCCCATTCATCCTCCCTATGGCAGCCTGTGGACACTTCCTGAAGCCTAGAAGACACCTGAGGAGCCATCAGGTTCACAGAGGTGGAAGGAAGAGAAAGGAGACAAGTCAAGGAGGATCTCCGGGCTTGGCCGGAGCGAGAGGGAGGCCGCAATTCCCAAGGACAGGGGACGGGAGCAGCTGGGAGGGAGGTGAAGGCCTGTGTTTGCTCAGAACATGTCCAGAAAGCTGGGAGACGCCAGGGAATGAGGGGTCAGGGAACATGTGCAGAGTTCAGAGGTCCCAGCTGGACATGAGTCAGAGTCGGCAGCCTGCAGATGACCCAGGCTGTCACCCAGGAAATTCGGGAGAGGAATGAGGCCTGAGTCCCGGGCATCCCTCACGGGGCCAGCACAGCAAAGAGGGCCCCGGGAGCAAGAGGCGCCTGGAGGACGGGCAGGCAAGGAATAGGGCGGGCGCCAGGCTGGTGTGGCTCAGGACTGAGCGCTGGAACTGGGAATGGGGAGGCCACAGGGGTCCTGGACGAGAAATGTTTTGGGGAGAGGATGGAGGGGGTCCGGAGGGAGGACGAGCGGAGCAGTAGCATGCGGGAGCACTGGTGGCTCCCCAGGCCCATCTCTAGCCTCACTGGGCCACAGCTCAGGGCTGGGCAGATGGAGTCCAAGCTCACCAAGGCTGGGCCAGCCAGGCTAAGATGGGAGGCAGGAGTGTGTGGGTGAGGGGATAGGCATGGTGAACACTGTGAGACGAGAGCTCTGCACGGAGGGAAACTGAGGCAAGCAGTCCACAGATCCTGGTGGCACTGGGGCCCCAGAGGGAAGGAGGGAGAGAGCGGCAGGAGAAGAGGGGCTGGACCTGGGAGCCTGAAGGTGGGAGGGGACGGGCGGCAGAGAGGACACGGGGTCGGGGACTGGGGTCGGCAGAGGCCAGGTCAGTGAGGACAGGAGGCCGGAAAACAAGGAGGCAGGGGCGGACACAGGGAAGACGGAAAGATCAAGGATCAGCCCCAGACATGAGGAAATTGACAAGATGAGGGGCTGGAGAGAGAATGGATAGGGAGGAAGGGAGGGAGGGGACAGAGGAGGACAGAGGCACATCCTCCCCACCCAGCTCATGCTTCCGTCATCCACATGTGACCACCTGTATCAGCCTGTCTCCATGACTAGGCCGTGTGCTGCAGGAGGTAGGTAGACACTGGGATGGGATGGGGTGTGGTGGGGCAAGGACCTGGTCTGCAGCAGTGTCCACAGAAGCTGGCAGCCATGGGAACATGGACCTGCCCTGAGTCTGCGTGCTCCTCAACGTCCTTCCTTCCCCATGCTCATCCCCCAGCGCCGCCCTGGCTCCCCCTGCCACTTATCGCCATGTGCCTGTCCATCCTCCTGGGAGGTGGGAGGAGGAAATAAGCAGGGCCGGCAGCGGGTACACCTCTTCTGCTCCAATCCTCACAATACTTGGGCCACCACAGGGAAACGGAAGCCACCCAGAGTGGTACCTGGGCCAACATCCCTAGCCTCAGAGGGGCTCTGCTCCCAGTCCCAGCCCCTGCTTCCCACGCACCCAGAGCTCCCCAGGCCCACCCGCCCCACCTACCCTCAAGCCTTCTGGGCTCCGGGGAGTCGGGCTCCATGTAGGAGTCGTCTTCGTCGTCGTGCTCATAGTCTGCATGGGAGGCGCGGGGGGTGAGAGCCAAATTGGCCCAGGCCCAGTCTCCGAGCAATGCTCCATGCCTGGGGCTGAGTCCAGGAGGCAAGGGGCGAGCACCCACTGGGAGGACTGTGAGTCCAGACCCTGCTGCTGAAGGCCAGAGCCCAGGGATGCCACTGCGCTCTGCCAAAGGGCCAGGGCAAGGAGCACAGACGAACACACCTCCCTCTCCTCCACAGCGGCCAAGATGGAGGGCTGGGCCCCTCACCGTCAGAGGCCAGGCGGGGAGAGGCGGATGGAGAGTGGACATGGAGAAATTCCTCACCTTCATTGTCTGTGGGGTATGGGGAGAGGCTGATATCCACAGGCCGCTCGACTGCGCCGTAGAAGCTGTCTGTGTCTGAGCTGGAGTCGCTGCAATGCAGGGTGCGTTGGGGCGGACAGTGAACACCAGGCCTGGGCGGTCCCTTGATGCTCATACAAAGGTACACACAGGCACACGCAGATACACGGACAGATACACAGACGCACACACAGATACGCTGACAGACCTACGCACACACGGATAGGCTGACAGACACACAGATGCACACAAGGATACACTGACAGACACACAGATGCACACGTGCACACACATGCACACGCAGGAACACAGACACACAGATATGGATATATATATACACACAAAGACATAGGGACACGCACAGACATGTGGACACACAGACACAAGGACTCCGTCACACAGACACAGAAGTACAAGGATAAACACAGACACAGGACAAGCACAGATGTTCACACGCAGACACGGAGCAACACACGGACATGCACACACACGGAGCAACACGCAGACATGCACACACAAACATGGAGCAACACGCGGACATGCACACACAAACATGGAGCAACACGCGGACATGCACACACAAACATGGAGCAACACGCGGACATGCACACACACGGAGCAACACGCGGACATGCACACACAAACATGGAGCAACACGCGGACATGCACACACAAACATGGAGCAACACGCGGACATGCACACACACGGAGCAACACGCGGACATGCACACACAAACATGGAGCAACACACGGACATGCACACACAAACATGGAGCAACACGCGGACATGCACACACAGTTACAAGGACAGACAGGAGAACTGGAGGCTGTGGTGCCTCCTCTAGGTGCCCCTCCTGGCCCACAAGGATGGCCACCCTGACTGTGCCCACATCTCCACCTGCTCCTGCCTCAAGAAGGCTTGGGCAACTCTGGGCTGGGTCCGAGGCAGGACAGGCTGGACCAGGGGCCAGGAGCTCGGGGTTAGGCAGGGACCTGCAGGGCAGCCTTGGGTGTGCCCAGCCCTCCCTAGGCCTCCTGTCCCCACCAGTGAAAGGACAGGAAGGTTTGTTCCCTCCACATCGTCTTGGGTCAGGCAGTCCCAACCCAGAGAGTAACGGCTGGGCATTGGGCCAGCTCACGGGGGAGGCTGCCAAGGCTCAGAATGCCCAGCAGTGACCCGCCGGGAGATTCATTCTGGTCTCACTCCGGGTGAGCCAGGGTAGGTGGAGGGGGCTGGGAACCCAAAGTGCCCAGCTGCTGCCACGCTGGGCCCCCCTGGTGGCGGATGTATAAACACACATGATCCCCTCACAGGAACTATCCATGGCAGCAACACGGGAACAGACGTGACAAGACAGGGCTGGAGGTAGACAGAAGCAGAGAGATGCATGCACACTCATACACGCGGCCCGGCTGGCATCTCCCGGAAACATTTTTTTTTTTTTTTTTTTTTGAGACAGAGTCTCGCTCTGTTGCCCAGGCTGGAGTGTAGTGGCCGGACCTCAGTTCACTGCAAGCTCCGCCTCCCGGGTTCATGCCATTCTCCTGCCTCAGCCTCCCGAGTAGCTGGCACTACATTAGCTGGGACTACAGGCGCCTGCCACCTCGCCCAGCTAGTTTTTTGTATTTTTTTTAGAAGAGACGGGGTTTCACAGTGTTAGCCAGGATGGTCTTGATCTCCTGACCTCGTGATCCGCCCGTCTCGGCCTCCCAAAGTGCTGGGATTACAGGCTTGAGCCACCGTGCCCGGCCCACCCAGAAACTTTTAAGGAGAGAATTCTATGCCAAGCCCGGGGCTGGGAGGCGGACACCCGGGTCAGGCTCAGGCGCCCCAGGGGCCCTCACTGCCTGGCACGCCCCAGGCCCGGGCTCACCTGGTGTCCAGGGGCGGGTCCCTCTTTTCGTGGAAGTGGCCGATCTCCCTGCGCAGCAAGGCCATCCAGCTCTGCAGGTCAGCGGGGCTGTGGTGGGCACGGTGCCACCAGAGTGGGCCCCACCGCACCCCTCCACCATCACTGCCCTGCCTGCTCTGCTGTGACTCCCAAGGTCAGGGGAGAAGACCCAGCTGGATACAGCATGGCTGTGTGGCTCCCCTCAGCCCACAGGGGCACCTCCCAGGACAGCACGTTCCTTGTGTGGGCGCTGGCACCAGGCTCTCAGCATGGGGATGGGGCTGGGGTGGCGCCCACCCAGCTGCCTGTGTCCTGGCCACACCTCCTCCTTGCTCAGGGCTGAGAGGCCAGAGTCCCGGCACCAGCGAGCCCCCGAGGCGAGTCCAGCCTGGTGCCTGCAGGCCCATACCCCCAGTCACCTTGCGCTCGTCCTCGGAGGAGGCTGAGAAGAACCACGTGCGGTGCTTCTTGCTGATGTGGATGATCTTGAAGGGGAAAACGTTGTTGGACGTGGTCTCCTCGGCCGCCCGCATCACCCTGGGGGCATAGCACCAGGGGTCACGGCCTGGTTCACAGCTGTAGAGATGGCCTTCCCACAGCCCCCACCCGTGAACGCATCTCGGCACCAGCACCACGCCCCAGCGGAAGCGGGCAGATCAGGGTGGGCCCCGGCTGCTGATGCTCCCGGTAGTGAGCTTCATGCCCAGGCAGGCATAAGGGGACATGGAAGGGGGGTGGAAGAGGGGTGCTGCGTGGGCTTCCGAGAAGCAGCAGTGCACAGGAGACAAGGACACACCCGCCTCGATGCCCGCCAATGCCACTTTACATGGACGCCACCCTCCCACCTCTGGCCCCACTTGCCCAGGCCTGCTTGGCCTGCCTGGGGGCCCCCACAGGGCTCCATGCCCCTGCGGCCCAGCAGCAGCCCTGCATGCATTTCAGGGAATGACTCATGGCTGCTCTGTGGCCCACTCACACAGCCAGAATGTGGGGTTTGCACTGAGATCACAAAGTGTATCATGTGGGGAGCCCTGCTGGTCAGGCACCGGGGCAGGTGCACTTGTATGGCCCATAAGAGAGCCTGGCCAGAACCCCTCAGGCCCAGGATTCCCTGATGGGCTAGACAATTCCCTGGGGCATGACTGCATCTGCCACTGGGCCCAGGATTCACGGCACAGCTGGCACATGCTAGAGGCCAGAAGGTACTGTGTCTGTCTGTAGAAAGGGAATGACTTTCCCCAGGGGACTCCAGAGCTCTGTGCCAGCCTGGGGACCTGGCACTGGCCTGGGTGCTCTGGCAAGGCTGCCCTACCAGGCCTGTGGCCAGGGTGCAGGCCGGGGCCTAGAGTCACTCCAAAGGCCCCAGTCCCGCTACCGACACCATGTGACCCTTGATTCCTCACAGGCAGGAGGGGCTGAGCCCTTAAGGGGTGCTAAAAGGCATAGTTGAATGCTGTGGGGTGCAGGGCTCTGGTGGGGCAGCACCCAGAACCAGAGCTGGGTGCCAGCATTAACTCTCTGCGTGGGCCCCAGGCCATAGGCTGTGCCAATGCACTGCCCCACCCACCTGCCACCTGGCCACCGCCCACCTGTCACCTGGCCACCACCCACCTGCCACCTGACAACCGCCCACCTGTCACCTGGCCACCGCCCACCTGCCTGTTAGTGCAGAAAGCCCTCCAGGGCACCTCACGGCCCATCACTGGATAGAGCCCAGCGCAGGACATGTGTGAAGCTGGAAACTGATCCCAGCCCGGGAGGACCCTGAAGCAGGGAATCCTGGGGCCGGGTCTGAGTTTGGGACAGGGCCTGGGCTGGCTGGGGTCTGGGCTGCCTAGAAAGAGGCCATGGTGGGTGAAGGGGCAAGGTTGGCAGGGGGGAAGGATGCAGAAGTCACTGGGTGGTGGCCAAGTGGAGACTCTGGAGAGCAGGCTGTCCAGGCCCCTGTGGCCTGTGCACCAAGCCACAGGAAGACCCTGGCACACCCAAGGTCCTAGGCCTGAGGGCAGGACCTATGGAGAGGGTGAGGCACCATGGAGGCTAGGCAGGGAGGGCAGGGGATGGGCACGAAGGCTGCTTCGGGAAAGCACCTTCCTTTAGGCCCAGCGGGGGCTCTGCTGGGAGGGACCCGCTGGCTGTGGGGGCCCGAGGTCAGCAGGCAGGTCGGGTTCTTACCGGTTATAGCCACTCAGGGAGAAGGCACCCTGCGGGGAGGCGGAGGTGCTGCTCTTGAAGTAGTAGACGCAGCGTTTGTGGATGATGACAAAGCGCAGGGGCCCTGTGGGAGGTGGCAACGGCAGGAGGATGAGCCTGGAGGGGTGGTTGCCA
Source organism: Colobus angolensis palliatus (assembly GCF_000951035.1). Taxonomy (NCBI): domain Eukaryota; kingdom Metazoa; phylum Chordata; class Mammalia; order Primates; family Cercopithecidae; genus Colobus; species Colobus angolensis. Next base: position 177,833 of record NW_012114677.1, read on the forward strand.
AGACCCCCTGTGAGGACCCTCCCCAGGGCAACTTGGGGCCAGGCCTCCTGTCTCCAAGCCTCACCAAAGGGAAGAGCAGGGAGCAAGGTAGGCATGCTGCCCTCTCCCCAGGAGCCCAATCTGGGACCAAATAAGGAAAAACGTGTGGGCACACTGGCTAGCCCCAGAGCGCCACCCGAAGGCAGGCCTGGCTGCCCACAAAGAAGGGGTAGATGTGGGAGGCTGTGTGGAGCCACCACGAGGAAAGGCAGAGCCAGGACCAGAGGCCCAGGGAGGCCACAGCTGACTTGCTAGGTGCTGCAGGGCTGTTGGAGGCTCCCTCTACATCAGAGCTAAAAGAGGGGGACTAACGCTGGGTGCGGTGGCTCACACCTGTAATCCCAGCACTGTGGGAGGCCAAGGTGGGCAGATCACCTGAGGTCAGGAGTTTGAGACCACCCTGGCCAACATGATGAAACGCCATCTCTACTAAAAATAAAAAATTAGCCGGGTGTGGTGGCACATGCCTGTGATCCCAGCTACTCAGGAGGCTGAGGCAGGAGAATCACTTGAACCCAGGAGTCAGAGGTTGTAGTGAGCCAAGATCGTGTCACTGCACTCCAGCCTGGGTGACAGGGTGAGACTGTCTCTAAAAATAAAAGATGGGGTGAGCCTAAGCAACACGTGAAACCCCATCTCTACAAAAAATACAAAACTTAGCCGGACATGGTGGCATGCACGTATAGTTCCAGCTACTTGGGAGGCTGAGGTGGGAGGATCACTTGAGCCCAGGAGGTCAAGGCTAGAGTGAGCTATGTTCACGCCACTGCACTGCAGTCTGGGTGACAGAGTGAGACATAAAAATAATAAATAGGCCAGGCACAGTGGCCCATGCCTGTAATTCCAGAACTTTCAGAGGCGGAGATGGAATCACCCCAGGTCAGGAGTTCGAGGCCAGGCTGACCAACATGGTGAAACCCAGTCTGCACTAAAAATATAAAAATTAGCTGGGCATGGTGGCACACGCCTGTAATCCCAGCTACTCAGGAGGCTGAGGTAGAATCGCTGGTACCTGGGAGGTAGAGATTACAGTTAGCTGAGATCACGTCACCGCACTCCAGCCTGGGCAAAAGAGCAAGATTCCATCTCAAAAAAAATAAATAAATAAATAATAAAAATAAATTAAAAATAGGCTGGATGTGGTGGCTCACACCTGTAATCCCAGCACTTTGGGAGGCCAAGGTGGGTGGATCGCTTGAGTTCAGGAGCTCCAGGCCAGCCTGGGCAACATAATGAAATTCCATCTCTACAAGAAACTTAGAAAAAATTAACAGGGCATAGTGGCATGCCTGTAGTCCCAGCTGAGGGGACCACCTGAGCCTGGCAGGTTGAGGCTGCAGTGAGCCATGATCGTGCCACTACACTCCAGCCTGGACAACAGAGCAAGACCCTGTCTCAAAAAAACAAAGTAAAAGAGAGAGACTCAGGAGCCCAGAGAGTTTGCCAGTGAGGGCCACTGGTATGGGGCCACCCCTAGGTGGAAAGTTACACTGAAACCAACCAGCTCCACTGCCCCAGCCCTGAGCAGCGCCTCCCAGGCTGGGTGACAAGCCAGTTATAGCTCCTCCAAGGAGGCTGTCTGTGCAAAGAGGAGAGCAGCTCAACCAGTGTCCTCACAGGAACCAATCAGTCCAGCCTGGACATCTCAACCAGGTGGCCCGGCCAGGGAGTCCCCGGCAGAGAGTACTGCTACTGCAAAGGCACGCAGCACCTGCTGCTCAGGCCCTGATGCTCTCGGCCTTCAGTATCTCAGCATTTGGGCATCTCCTGAGCCTGAGGGCTGCTTCTTCCTCTCAGCCAGCTGTCCTGGGGGCCAGAGCCTGGGGCTTGTGCAGCTCCAGAGGTCCAGCACCCAGCCAGGACTTGACACATAGGTTCACTGTGGGCCAAGTGACCAACGAACTCGCTGAACACTCACGGATTCAGTGAGAGCAGCACCAGAGGCCAGACCTACCTGGCCACCTGTGGTCCCCGGGTCCTGGCTGCAGGCTGCAGCTCCCCTTGCCAGCTGGCCAGCAGTGTGCACCACCCTGGACCCTGCTACAGTCCTGGGGGCTACGGAGGTCAACCTCTGGTTCTCCAGGGGTGCCAGCCACCAGAGAGGGAACGGGAAAATCCAGAGGGCCCACCACGTGAGGAAGCAGAGGCTCAGAGAGGATGCTCACTTACATGGCCAGCCCTGCCCCCATGCCCTCCCTCTGTGCTCCCTGCCACCCTGGGGACTCACATTTGAGCAGCTGCAGCTGGGTACCGCCCTTCTTGTGCAGGTAGCCAGCCTTGGCCACGCCCCCAGGCATGGTTAGCAGGTTCTGGGCACCAATGGCCTTCATAGGGACAGGCCAATGCATCTCTTCAGCCGCCATGAAGCTGCAATAAAGAACAAAGGCACGCAGCTCAGCTACGGTCAGGCAGGAGATGGCTGAGCCAGGGCGCTCATGGGGACATTGCCAAGATCTAGGACAAAGCATGGAGGGTGGGGCCGTGACAGGCAAGGAAACCCCTTTTCTGAAGACCTTGGGCTTCCGGGTGGGACCCCAAGGAGAGACAGAGCCACCTGGTCCACTCAGTCAGCCGCTGGTCCACTCGGCCACACACCCGACCCCAGGATCCTGAGCGCTACGTGCAGCCCTTTCTCTCCACTGGTTCATTCTGCACACAGCAACTGAGTACAAGGCCCCGTGGGGGCTGGGTAGAGGTGAAAGAACTCAGAAAACCCCCAGCCCAGGTAAGTCAGACCTCAGGCCATAACTACTGCAAGTCCCAGTGCCAGATGAGCCTATAAGGAGCCTAGACAGGAAGAGGGCAAGTGAGCAGCCAAGAGCCCCCAGTCCCCAGGTCAAACGACCCGGACTCCCATCCTGGGAGAACCCGAGACTCAGTTGCTGGAGGACAGAGTGGATACCCAGCTCAGCACACAGCACACTGTGGTCAGCAGTGGCCGTGACCACCATTTGGTGGGTTGGTTGCTATTCATCCCACCAGCCCAGGATATCACTGCCATGCCCTCTGAGCCCGAGCAAGGACCACACAGTCAGTGGAGGACCAGTGACTGCCTCGGGGCTAACCCAGACCCACCAGACCCAACGTCATGCCCTGCCCCCTCCTCCAGCCCCCCTTACTCATGCTCCAGCTGCTCTCCTTGAGATCCACCATGCTGTTTAATGCTTCTTCCTCTGCCTGAAATGACCTCCACCCCTTCCCATGCAGAGAACTTCTACTCATCCATCAAGACCCAGATTGAGAGTCTCCTCTTCTGCTAGGCACCCTCACTGCTCACCTAAATCCAGCATCTTCCTCACCTCTGATCCCAGTGAACAGTACCCCCCACCCTGCATTGTTTGGTCTGTGCCTGCCCTCACTCCATCCTGGGTAGGGTCCCTCCTGGGGCCCCAGTGGAGTTGGATGGGAGCAGGCCTGTGGCCAGTGTCCTGTTAAGCCCTTAGTGGAGCAAAGGTCAGACCCAGATGCCCAGTGGGGCAGGGACTGGTTCCACTACAGGTCCAACCCCAAAAAACACACATAAAGAAAACTAAACCAGGGCAACACAGAAAGACACCATCTCTAAAAAAAAAAAAAAGCAATTTTTTTTTAATTAGTCAGGCATGGTGGGGCACATCTGTAGTTCCAGCTGCTCTAGGAGGCTGAGGCAGGAGGATCACTCGAGCCCAGGAGTTTGAGGCTGCAGTGGTCTATGATCATACCACCACACTCCAGCCTGGGTAACAAAGCGAGACACTGTCTCTAGAAATAAATAAAACAGCCAGATACAGTGGCTCACCCCTGTAATCCCAGCACTTTGGGAGGCCAAGGCAGGCAGATCATTTGAGCTCAGGCGTTCAAGACCAGCCTGGGCAACATAGAGAGACCACCATCTCTAAAACAGAATTAGCTGAGCTTGGTGGTGCACACCTATAGTCCCTGCAGGAGGCTAATCCAGGAGGATCTATTGAGCCAGGAGTTCCCGGAGACGACAAGCTATGATTGGCCACTGCTCTCCAGCCTGGGCAACAGAGCCGGAGCTAAAAATAAAAAATTAAAAACAAAATAAATAAAAAGAAGAGTACTCTCCGCTTTTAGCAAACCAGCACAAGTGCAAGAGGAAGTCTCCAAGGCATCAGGCTGTCTTCTGCCGGCCTCGGCCTGGGTCACCGGACTGGACCCCACCAGCTCCTTCTGCACCCAAAGCCAGCCCCTCTGGGCGGGGAGGGGTCAGGGGCGGGTCCCAGCCGCAGGGCCCCCAACCACAGGCCAAGGTTTGGAACAAAGGCGCCGCCACACCCCAGCGCCCGCCCTACCGCGCTCGGCCCGAGGGAGCCAGGCAGTGGGGATGGAGGAGGGAGCCCCGTGCCCAGTCCGCCCGCAGGATAACTTGACGGTTAGTGTCATATAAAACACTATTACCACTGAATTCAGTTACTAGAGACACATGAAGGAGTTGGAGGGAGCCAGGCAGTGGGGA
>NW_012114677.1:182805-197837 GCF_000951035.1 Colobus angolensis palliatus
CACCGCCCCCTGTGCGTCACCGTGCGCGGCCGCCCCCTGCGGGCCTCAGTTTCCCCACGCTGCAAGGAGGGTGGTGGGCGCTGGGGACAGGAGGCCCACATCTGTCGGTGCAGCCTGGAATCAAGAAGCCTTCGATGCAAACGAGGCCTCCAGCTCCACTCCCCCAGCACCTGCGAGTCCACACAGCTTGGTTGGAAATCCACGGCGGGCGCGGGAGCCTCGGCTCTGAGGCCCTGCCCAGGTCCCATCTCGTCGGGCCCTTGCGACCAGCTCCCTCGGGAAAGTGGCCTCTGTAAAACGGCACCTGCACGGAGGGCGGCAGCAGGGCAAGGGATCTGGCACGTGCCCCGCCCTCACCTCAGCTTCCTGAGGGGCTCCATGGGCCTTCAGCCCCAGATTCCCCAAGGAACCAGGGGTCTGGTCCGTGGCACCTCCCACCTGCTTGTCCATACGCAGGCGCCTCACCCAGGAGAGTCCCCTGGGGTGGCAAAAGGCCAGCAGAGGCCCTTGCTGGCCTCCCAGGCATCCTGCCTGCTCCATCTTCCACCTGCACACAGGCTGCCACCAAGATGGACCAGGTACAGGTGTGGCTCTATAAGCCTGGGCCTGACCCCACCTAGCTGTCCATCTGGGGCACCCACCCTGGTTTCAAAGCCCCACCTCAGGCCCGCTCTCTGGGCTTCCCACTGCACCCAGCCTTCAAGGCTCTGTCCCATCTCTGTGCCCTTGTCTGGCCTGCCTCAAGGCTCCCACCTCCTTCCAGCCACCCTGCCAGGCCCCTCTCCATTGCTTCTTGGCAGCCCCCTCCACTTCCTCTCCTCAGGCCTCCTTGGCCTCCAGCCCCCCACCCAGCACAGAATCAACATGCACACCATTCCCATCACTGCTCAGTGCTAAACCTCTAGGGCCTCCTCATGCCAAACTGGCCCTTCCTGATTCAGTCACTCCTGCCCTCTACCTTTTGTGCTCCTATGCCAGCCAGACCCTATGGCTCCAGTTACCTGAATCAAGCAAGCACCCACTTCCAGGCCTCAGCCCATGCTGTTGCCACAGCCTAAAGTTGAAATTGAACTAACCCAACCCTCAAAAGTTGGCTCAGAAGAACACGGCTCCTTCACAAATTTCCAGAAAATAGAAGAGAAGGGGAATTCATTTTATGAGGCCAGCATTATCCCAATACCAAAACCAGACAAAGACATCACAAGTAAACTACAAACCAATATCCCTTGTGGATACAGACATAAACATCCTCAACAAAATACTAGCAAACTGAATCCTGCAACATATGAAAGGGATTCTACACCAAGACCAAGTGGAATTTATCCCAGGAATGCAAGGATGGTTCAAAACAATGAATGTAATACACCATATCAATAGAATAAAGGACAAACAACCACATGATTTTGACAGATGAAGAAAAAGTGTTTGACAAAATTCAACACTCTTCCATGACAAGAACAGTCAACAAACCAGGAATAGAAGGGAACTTCCTCAGTCTGATAAAGGGATCTGTGAAAAACCCAAAACTAACATACCTAGTGGTAAAAGACTGAAAGCTTTGCACCCAAGAACAGGAACAAGTAAAGAATGTCTGCTCTACTTCTATTCAGCATAGTACTGGAGATTTTGACCAGAGTAATTAGGCAATAAAAAGAAACAAAAGGCATCCGGTATGGAAAGAAAGAAGTATGATTATTCACTGATAAGATTATTTTACATACAGAAAATTCCAAGGAATCCACTTAAAAATTATTAGAATAGCCAGGCGCAGTGGCTCATGACTGTAATCCCAGCACTTTGGGAGGTTGAGGCAGGTGGAATACCTGAGGTCAGGAGTTTGAGACCAGCCTGGCCAACATGGTGAAACCCCATCTCTACTAAAAATACAAGGTGGCAGGCACCTGTAATCCCAGCTGCTTGGGAGGCTGAGGCAGGAGAATGGCTTGAACTCAGGAGGTGGAGGTTGTAGTGAGCTGAGATCGCACCATTGCACTCCAGCCTCGGGGACAAGAATGAGATTCCATCTCAAAAAAAAAAAAAAAAAATTAGAATAAATGAGTAGCAAGGTGGCAGGATACAAGATCGACATACAAAAATCAATTCTATTTCTATATACTAGCAACAATCCAAAAATGAAAGGAAGAGTTAGTTCAAGCGTTCCCTCTTCCACGCAGTTTCCCATAACCTCTCTGGAGTCCTGTGTCCCTCCCTCAGGGCTAGCATAGCCTTCTCTGCCCCTAACACTGACCACACTAGGTGGTCATTGTCTCCCATCCTCACCAGCTCAGACCCAGCCTAGGGGGGACACCCAGGGAGCCCACAAAGAAGGATGGAATGTTCATCCCGTGGGTGATGGGGACTGCAAGTTTCCTGGAAGGCACAGGAAGCTGAAACAGAGCCCCTACCCTGGGGCATCACTCCCCACTGGGCCCCCACCACCCAAAAGCTTTAAGAAGACCTGGCCTGTGTGTCGAAGTGGGAAGAGCCACTGTGAGGACAGATGAAGCCCACCACCTCCTCCTGGCTCCACACCTGGACAAGGCTCAGCAGGAAGAGTTACAGGGACAGGTTACAGTCCTACATGGGTCCAGCTCAGTGGTCAGGTAGGGGCAGGCCTGTGAGGGGCTCATTCCTGCCTGGCTGCTGTCCTGCTGTGGGCAGGATGAAGCCTCCTAGGTGATCATCAGCTGACCCTGGGCAGGAGGGCAGGTCATGACAAGGTCATGTGACACCCTCACCTCCCCTGGGAATTCCTCACTTCAGGGATAGACACTGACACCCGCAGCCCCTCTCCAGAGGGACCATTCAAGGGGAAACCCACCCCTGCCACCCTACTAGCCTCTGCCCCACCTGGCCCTGCCGTGTGCCAGGGGATGGTACCTGCCCAGGAGCCCAGTGCCAGGCCAGGCTGAAAGCAGAAAGGGGAAGTGTCGGCTGAGGCTGAGGGTGATGATGGGCCATGGGGGCCGTGGTGACCATACTGCTCTTGGGGAATCTCTGACCAGCTCACAAAGTCCGGCTCCACCTGTGCTCGGGAAAGCCAAGGAGCATCCCCAAGGAGCACCCACACTCCTAGTTGGCCAGGACGCCCTGGCTGTGCTGCTCAGTGCCCAGCCCCTCTTCCAGGGACCTGATGATTAAATTCCACTCATTCATTCCAGGGGACTCCACAGGCCTACTTGCCAGCTCTCTGGGTGCTTCAGTCCCTTCCTCTGTAGAGGCAGACACCCCGGTGGGGACCTGTCACCATGCTGCTGCGGTGTCGGCTGAGTTAACATGGGCAGGAGCTGTGAGGAAGAGTGCCAAAGACCTGGGTTCACATCCTCCCCGGGGCCCTTCTTCCACTGAGCTCCCACCTCCTCCAGTGTAAAGTGGGTATGGAGGAGTCCACTCTCGGAGTCCCCTGACACCTCTGCAGCTGCTTTCTGGGGCAGGGCTCTGGAGACACATGGGCCAGCGCTGGGTGGCCAGAGCTGGTGGTGGCTGCTGGGCTCCATGAGCCCTTCCAGAAAGTATGTGATCTTTGCATGTGTGCACACGTGGGGATAGGCATTTGAACTTGTATACTTGTGCGTGTCTGTGTGTGTGTGTGCACGTGCACATTAGGGAAGGCGGGGCACCTGGGATACACTCTCCAGGTCTCTGTTTCTGTGCTTATCTCCCTACCTTCTCTCAAAGTTGCAATTGGTTCAGGTGACCCAAAGGCCTGAGGCTGCTGGTGTCGGGGGCAGAGCAGGCCGGTAAAAAGTGCTCAGTCCCACAGAGGCACCCCATCAGGTTCCACTTAACGCAAGCTCTGTGGCTCCCACCACCCTGGGGCCCCATGAGCCCTGAGGCGTGTGTGGTCATGGCCCGTGCAGGACCTCATGTGCGCTGTGTCTCTGCATACCCAGTTAATGTCACAGGTGGTGCACTCACACAGGGCGTGCACATGAGCTGCACGGCTCGCTTGCACACGGGCGTGAGTCCCTGCATGAGAGCAGGGTGGGGGCTCTGGAAGGCTGGGCTCCTGCAGGATCATCCTGGCTGTGGTGAGGGAGCCAGCACCTCATGTGACCGTAGGGTCAAGGACTTACTGTTAGTGGTGACGAGGTTAGCCCCATTTGTGGGAGTCAGAGGGCAAGTTGGGGCTGGGGAGCCAGCCCAAAGGGAGAAGATACCAGGTCACCCTGCACACTTATTCACACACTCATATATGCGCATGCTGTCACATTCACGCATGTACACTTAACACTCACACCATCCATACTCACATATACATGCACTCATTCTCCCACATGCCCACTCACTCTCATACATTCTCATACACACTCATGCACTCACATGTCTACTCACACGTGCACACTCACACCCACATGTATACTTATATACACATTCATCACACTCACTCATGCACATGCAAGCACCCATTTACACACACACAGCCTCCAAACACCAACAAGACCTGTCATGTGCAGCCTTCAGCATCTCAGTGGCCTGCAGCCTGCGTACAGAATCATCACCACCACTCCCAGCTGCCAGGGCCCAGTGCCAAGCTGCACCTCACACTCACTAAATCACCCAGGGTGAGCTCAATACTTTACTTCTATTTTGGAGACCCGGGTATAGAGGCTAGGAGAGGATCAGGCCTTGTGCCAAGTGCACTGGGCACTCCCTGTGGACCAAGCTCTGTGCTTCTCAGCGATCGCCTCATCATCCAACACCTTGAGCCTCAAACCAGAGTCCTCCCTAAGTCACTGACGAAGAAACTTGGCCAAAGTCACACAGCCAGTAAATGGTGGCTCATGCACCACCCCCGGCCCAGCACAGCCACTGGCCCAGCTTGGCGCACAGTGGGCGGCCGGTGGCGGGGGTGGGACGCGCAGATGGGGAGGCTTCCACCGCAGAGCCCTGGCTGCCCTGCCTCCCCACAGCTGTCTGCTCTTCCCTTTCGGTTTCCCTGGTTTCCTTCCTCTTCCCAGAATCTTTCACTGTTAACATAATCAAAACCAAAATTTTCCCGTAAAGGCCTAGTAACCAGCTACGCCGGAGAAGCACTGCCGGCCAGGGGAAGGGTGGCACAGCCTGGGGTTCCTGAGCACAGCCCCAACCCGGCAGTCCCTGAGGTCCCTGTGGGTCCTCCACAATGCACCAGGTTTCAGAGCATGGCACTCCCTAGGTGGGCAGCAGGGACCTTGTGCAGCTCTCTCCATGCCCCACACACAACATGTGTGTACTTAGGACCCAAACACCAAGGCCACCCTGAAGGCTGTATCACGGGAAGTTCCCAGACCCGGGCCCCACCCCAGCAGGCCGGCCCCCGCCTCCCTATCGGCCGCGGGTGAGGGGTGTTCTTGCGTCACATTCCCTCTCTGGGCTTCCCCTGTGCCTGTCCAGCTCAGGGGCCACTCAAGCCAGACAGAGACCACTCTCCTCAGAGCCTGTTGCCTTTTGCAGGCCCAGGGCCAGCTCCTGTGGGCCCCCATGGCCAGCTCCGAGGAAGGCTGTGGCTCCCACGTGGGGCCCTCTTACTGGTTCCTCAGGTGCTAGACCAGTGCCGCCTCCCAAGCCCCCAGTCCTGGGGCCGCCCCACTGACCTGATGGTGCTGACCCAACACATGGCCCTCCGTCCTCGTGACCTGCTCGGGGCCGGTGTCCTGAAGCCCAGGGAGGCCATGCGGCTCAGGGGCCACCAGCCCAGGCAACCTGCATCTCCCAGACATGTGAGGCCTGACGCGCCTGGCTGCCCCACAGCTGTGCCTACGGCTCACTCCTGCTGCATCTGAGGCCTGCGGCCGCCAGTGCTTCCTCCCCACCCGGGACTTCCTGTTCCCTGCTCCCTGGGCAGCACCAAGTAGCTGGCACTTCCTGCCTTCTGCCCCGGGAGGTCCTGAAAGTTGCCTGGGGCCCAGGGTTGCCCCTCACCCACAATCCGGGTTTTAGCCCCTACCTTCCACTGCTCCTGCCCTCCCATCCTGTGGTCAGAGACCAGGGCTCTCTGGCTCCAGCACAAGGCCAGCTGCACCCCTGGGAGGAAGCTCCCTGCTGCCTCCCGCCACGGCCACCTCTGCATACTCAGCTTCTCCCTAGCAAACCATGAAACAACTCGCACCCTGGGTGTCAGGCCCACCACAGAGTAGCATTTACAGCACACACAGGGATGGTGTCACCTTACCAGCACGCTCCTCCTGCCGGGGCAGCCACTGCCGCCTGCTCTGCCATCTGAGGCCACACAGAGGGCTGTTATGTCTTGCACCCGGTTCTGTGAATTTCAAGGTGGCCACCTCTGTGCCCTTTGACACCAAGGGACTGAGGGACTAGGCCTGGGCTCTGGCATTTCTGAATTCCCACCCCACCCTCTGTTTTCGTGTCCCCGCACCCACACCAGCTCTGCTAATTTCTGGTTTGCTAGAAAGCACATGATGGCTGAGTGGCAAAGCACGCTCCGTACTCACCGGCCCCTGCCCCAGGGCCTGCTCAGAATTCCGCTCCTCCCAGGGCTGCTCTGCCCCACCAAGCTCAGTGCCCTGTCCAGGCCCAGAGCCCGGAAGCGGGGAATGGGGATTCTAGCCACTGGGTGCTGAGCGCCCTGCGTCTCCTCCCAGAACTTGCCCAGGGAAGACAGGATCCCTGGGCAGAGGCAGCTGGAGAAAGGGGCTTTCTGGGGCCTGGAACCATCCCCACAGCAGGATTTGAGGGTGACAGAGGCTACAGAGCACAGGGCCACAAAGTTGCAGGGGCCTCATCTTGCCCACCAGGCTTCCTAGGGAACGGCCCCCTGAATCCAGGCTCCCAACAAACCCTGGACCCCAGCCCCATAACCAGCTGTGCAGGTCCCAAGCTGTCCCATAGGCCTAAGTGTCAGGTCAAAAAGGGCGGCTCCTAGGCTAAGGAGCCTCCGTCTCCCCAGCTGTATCTGCAGCCCCAGCCCTACTGCCAAGGCCCCCCTAGAGGACCGTTTGGGTTGCAGACCTCCTGCTATCTCCTAGAGGGTGAGGAGTTGGGCTTTTAGGCCTGGGGCCTCCTTAGCATGGGCACAGCCCCTGCACAGCCACCCTGGCATCCCCAGCTTGCGCCAGCCTCAGTCCCCTCAGGTGGCCAAGGGCAGACCACACCTTCAGCAGAAGGCTCGCCACAGCAGGCAGACAGAGGGTAGCGAGGGGGGCACGGACAGAGTGGGGTCTCTTCCCATTCTCCTTCCTCCTTGCAGCAGGGTTGAGATCAAACAGCAGGTGAGGAACCCCTGGGCCACGGCCCAGCCTGGACGATGAGGCAGGCAGTTCTCAGACCAAGTCAGGGCTGCAGGGTCCAGAGGAGGGGCCAGGCCCTGTGGGTGCTGGACTGGGGAACGCCTCCCAGAGGAGGGGCCCAGCTTTGATGGAGGAGGAAGAGTTTGCTGGAAGGGGACGGGGTGAGGGAGCCACGGGAGGAAGGGGCTTGCGGTGAGCAACCCCAGGGTTGGGAGGAATCCACAGGCAGTGAGGCAGCCAGCGCACAGCTTCGGGGATGACAACCCGTGAGGATAAGAAGCCAGAGGCAGCCAGCGCTCAGGAACACGCCACCCCTCACTGGACAGGCAAAGCAAGAGCGAACAAGGCCTGAGCTGGGGGCAGGGGCCAGGCTCGTCCCTGCCCTTGCTCTGCCAAAAGCCCCACACTCATAAACTCAGCAGAGGCAGAAGCAAGCAAAAGGCCCACCCCACCCTGGCCCAGGCCCATCCCCCTGCAACCCTGGTCCAGTGCTGTGATGCTACAGGGGGATGCTACAGAAGGAAGCTGGAGCTGGGAGTCCTGGGCTGCGTGGTGACCTCTGCAGACCCCTCCACTCTGGGCCTCAGCTTCTCCAATTGCTCTCTCACTTCCTCTTCATCCCTGCGGCCTACGACACTACCGTTCCTATTCCTAAACACAGGCCATTCTCCCCTCCTCAACCATGGCCACTCCTTGACCTTTACCCTGGGCCGGTAACCGTGGAGATGACCCCACGCCTGCATCCAGGCAGGGGGTGTGTGCAGCGGGGCCTGGCTGGGGCCGCCTCACTGGGCAGCCCTGGCGTCCCTCTCCATCCTTCCCAAGTCGCAGGTGCTCCCCTGCCCTGACCTGGTGCCTCAAACTGCCAGGCTTGAGGATTTCCCACCATGCCAGACACAGGGCACTTACCAGGATGAGTGGGAGCCAGCCGGCAGGGCAGGCAGAGGACCAAGGGTCAGCCTGAAAAAAAAAGAGGGAGGGAGTGTTCAGTGGGTTCTGGAGGCCTTCAGCCCACTCAGGAGTAAGGCAAACACCCAGCACAGTGGGTGGCATCTGCAGCCACCACGGCGCTGGCCCTGCCCTGGCACCTCCTGCCTCACAGCACCTGCCTCATCTCAAGGCTCACAGCCCAAGAGGACAGTCCTGTTGCCATTTGCATCTCGGGGGTTCAGAGAGGAAGCTAGGGAACAGTGGCATGGGGACTGGCACCCAGGGACCCTGTACCCAGCCTGGTGCCTGCTTGCCACCTTCAGGAGAGGCTCAGGTGCTGAACACGTCAAGGAGGGTCTGCTGAGCTCAGGGAGGGCACTGAGCCCAGGGGAGGGAGGGAGGGCGCTGAGCCTGGGGGAAGGTGGACACTGAGCCCAGGGGAGGGAGGGAGGGCGCTGAGCCTGGGGGAAGGTGGACACTGAGCCCAGGGGAGGGAGGGAGGACACTGAGCCTGGGGGAAGGTGGGCACCCCCATAGGGGAAAATCTCAAGCTCTCAAAATAAGATGTTTTGCATCAGCACCTCCCATAGGGCCTAGGTCCACTCCGCAGCCGGCCCTGGGACCCTTCCAGACTCTCCCCAGCCAGAAGCCCCTTCCCTCCCTGCCCCATTCTGATTGCTGTCCTGTGATGTGGGACCGGGAGGATTCCCGGGAACTCGGACTGGGCACTACCCAACTGGGACAGAGGGAGAGGGCACCCTAGAAAGCAGGACCGTGCCTGGGGTCACATGGTGCAGTGGGCTGAACGGTGGCCCCCAAAAGCTTTGTCCACATCCTAATCCCCAGAACCTGCAAACACCTTATTTGGAAAAAGGATCTTAGATGTAATTAAGTTAAGCAGCACATCCTGGATTGACCAGGTGGGCCCTAAACCCAATGGCAACCGTCCTGTAAGAGATGGAGTAGGAGAAGACGCCTGGGAAGGACCGTGTAAGGATGGAAAAGAGGCTGGAGGGATGTGGCCACACGCCAAGGGCACCAAGGATCACCGGCCACCAGCAGAAGCTGGGTGGGGAAGAAGGGGCTTCCCGAGAGCCACCGGGGCAAGGCGGCCCTGTAGACCCCTCAGCTTTGGACTTCTGGCCTCCGGAACCGTGAGCGAGCACATTTCCGTTGTTTTCAGGCCCCTCATGTGTGGAGCTTTGTTAGGGCAGTCCAGGAAATGAATCCACACGGAGACTCACCTGAGTCCTTCCCCAGGATGACCTGCAGACTCCACTTAGTCTGTCCCCAGTGTGGGTGAGCCTGTCAGGGAGAGACAGCCTCCGCAAGGCTGTGACCGGCTGGACGGGCACTGCTGAGCTCGCCTCCGCGGATGCCCACAGCCTCCTGAAGGCTAGGCTCTCCACCTCCCCCCGTCCTGCACACAGGGTCCACCAGCCTCCCCTGCCACACCTGACCCACCCCCTCCAGACTTGCTGACCCCACCTCCTGGCCTCACGTTCACCCCCTTGGCCTGCCCTTCCTTGGCTTAGGCCGCATCCACCACGGTGCAGCGGCGACATTGGTTCTCTGTACAAGTGGATGGGGTGCAGCACCGGCTTTCCCTTCCTGCCCTGGGCCCCTGACACTGGACCTGCCATGCACTTGCCCCATCTTGGTACCTGCAGTCACCTCCACATGGAAACTAAATGCTCCCTCATCCTTTGAGGACGGAACCATCTAGAACCTTGCCCCCTTCTCTGAAATCTCCAAGTCAATGGCACAGTTCTGCCACCAGCATCACCCCGTGTCCCTGGCACTCCCCACGGGTCCAAGTCCCACTGAATCCCCAAGGCCCAGGTGGGCACCTGGCCCATGGCAGGACCCAAAAGAAGGACAGACAGACAAACAGATGAGTTCACTGTCATGTCCACACCTGAAGCCAGACCCTAGCGAGGTTGTAACCAGTACGTTCTTCAGAGCTCAGAGTGAAGAAACGGTGACTTAGTGCTAATCAGACTCTCAGTGCGAGAGGTTTTCAAAGAACTGGTGTGCAGCACGGCCGCAGCTGAGGCCCTCCCACACCCCTGGACCTCTGCCCAGTGAGACGAGCTGCCGGCCAGCCCTGGGCACGCATGTGAGGCTGCTCACTGCAAAGCAGAGAAAGCCTGGTGCATTGGAGTTAGCGGTGCTCCCAGAAGACACAGTGTGATCGGGGCTCAGAGGCCCCAGGGGCTTCGCAGAGCGGTGCAGCGTGGAGGCAGAGTCAGGCCACTCCTGTGTGCGACAGACAGAGGGAATTAAGAAAAGCGCAGACAAGGGCCCGTAGGCACGGCTGCCTGCACGGCACCTGGGTTTCAGAGGGCAAGGCCGAGCTGTTGGTGGATGCTTGGCCCTCAAGCTCTGTCCTCAGAGGGAAGCTGCAATGTTCTCACATCCCCGAATGCCCCACTGGGCCTTCCTCTCCCAGGCCTGGTGTCTCTGTCCCCAGCAAGGGTTCTCGAGATGGGCATGGGAGTCAGGACTGCCCAGGGGCCTCCACACCTGGGAGAGGGCTGCCCTAGGCGGAGCTTTGGCCTGGCCAGGCAGGGGCAGCACACTGGCTGGAGGCAGGAGGCCAGGGCGGCTTCCAGGCCGAGGGTGGTGAGGCTGCGGTGAGGGTGAGGTGCGGCTGGGGACAGCGAGGCGAGGCGAGGCGAGGTGGGTCTGGGGGAAGCCACGGCTGGCGCTGCTGCCCCCCTGGAGCCACTCTCTGGTCTCAAACCACAAGCAGCAGAGGCGGTTCAGGATTCACACTTCAGTTCTTCACAAACACTGACGAGTTTCCACCTTTTAATCACTTGAGAAAAAATTCTCCAGAGTCCTGATGTGTGAGGTGGGCGGGGTCCACCACCCCGAGCTCCTGACTCCCACCCAAGGCTGGGGCCCACCTCCTCCCCGCCCTGCCTCACCTCTCCTGGCCTGAAGGGGTTCACTGTCCCCCACCGCAGCCAGCCTGGGCACCCTATGCCCCAGCCCTGCAGGGTGCTGAGGGCGGCAGTCCTACCGCACCCAGTGGCTCCCGCCCAAGAGGGCCGCTCCACGCACGTGACCTTGGCAGGCAGAATAGAGCCGTGGTCAGCCTGCAGGCTTTGGTGGGAACAAGCCTGGTGCAGTCCCCTCCTCCTGGCCTTGTGGCCCACTCCCAGCCTCAGTTTCCTCACCTGAGCAGTGGGGGTGGGGCAGCTGGCTGCTGGGCTCGCTCTGGCATCAAGGGAAGGGAGGAACCGCTCTGCTCGCGTCCGGCTGTGCCTTCCCTTTGTGCCTGCGGGCCTGGCCTCCAGAACACGCGTCTCCCTGCAGCCCTTGGCACAGACAGAGCCACATTCCCAGTGCCACACCCTTCCCTCTCTGAGCTTTGGCAGCAGTGGTGCCCTCCACCTGGAACGCCACCCTCTCCAACTCCTCTGCCAAGCCCTTGCCCCCTGGCCCCTCATCTAGACCACATTCCCCTGGGCTGGACCCCGACCCGCAGGCCCTGGCCCTTCTCCCACACAGACTCAGTCCATGGCAGGACCCCCGCTCCTCAGAGAGGCGGCCCCTACTCGGCACCCCTGATGCTGGGGCATTTTCAGCGTGTCTGTTGTCTATCTGCCCCTCCCCTGACACCAGTTCTGTGGGGAGAGATCTCTGCACGTCCGTCCCCCATGCCCTTGGCGCCTGAACAGTGCCCAGCATGACGTTGGCACCAGGTGCCTCCTGTAGCATGAATAGACCTCGTTCGTCCACACCCCAGCTGGCTGGAACCCCTACTCTCCGTGGGGCCTAGCTCACGGGCTCATGTGCTGAATGACACCATCTAGCCAGCCCCAGGCACCCCACTTCTTCCATCTTGGGGGACCCCTGGCTGTAGGAGGGGGGCACTCCAGGGGCTCTGCACCCACCAAGTGCAGCCTGGGCCCCTAGGGTGACCTCCCAGCCCCAGCAACCTCATCTACAGGCAAGGACAGCAGCATTCACTGAGCAGAGCAGCTATGGCTGGGACACCCCACGCCCACACCAGCTGGCTGCGGACCCTCCAGGCCCGGGGGGTGTGCTTAGGTGGGAAATCTGCCGGGCACCTTCCTCATCTAGAGGAAGCAGACGCAGAGGGCTCCCGCCAGCCAGACCTTCCTGGGATGCCTGGGACGCCTGGGCCACGGGCACAGTGGGTGTGAAGGTTGGGGGTGCTTCCCTGACCACAGTCACCTCTTGTGATAGGAAGGCTGGGCCGCTGGACCAGGAGAGGGGCAGAAAGCCCCCAAGGAAATGTCCACTGTGTTCCGAGGGTGCCAGCTCCGTGCCCACTCATGCACTAGTTCCGTGCCCGCTCCATCACCAACTGCTTGTTTTGTTCTCCTGATTAGGACCTCAAGGCTGAGTGAGCTGCAACGCTCGACCACCCAGCCAGCGTGGCTAGTGTCACCCAGAGCCTGGGGCCACCGGGCCCATCCCTACCACACAGCCTGAGGGTGCCCCAAAAGCCTTATGGCCCTGGCAGGGCCCCTACCAGACATTTCCTGCTGAGCCTGGGTCTGGGGTGGGTAAGGAGAGGAGAAGCCCCAGGCCCACTCTCAGAAGGAAGCCCACTAACCTCAAGGACAGTGGGGGTGGGCCCTGGCCTCTGTGGAGGGCGCGGGGCTCTGGGCAGGAGGCCAGGGGACACAGGGTGGACCACGCCGTGTGGGGTACGGGGAGGAAGCCACCACAGGGCCCAGCTCAGCAGGACAGGATGGCCTGGGGAAGCAGGGACTCCAGCCCACCCTTGAGGAGTTAGGAGCTGCTTCTGTTTTAAACCGATCACAATGGCCCCCGGGGAGGCTGGTTGGGAAGCTCTCCCAGGCCACAGCCCTCTTTTGGGTCCCGCTCAATGCCGGGACCCAAAAGTTCCCTTGAAGAAATAGTGGTCTAGTGCTCACCCTGGAGAAAACTCTGGCAAGGAAGCAGAGCCTCAGTCCTCAGTGTCCCAGGAGTAACTGAGGCAGTCCCAGGAGCTGCTGGATGCAGGACTTAGTGCTAAGGCTGCACAGAGGGTGGGGTCCACGCATCCACAGAGACTCGGATGAGGAACAGGAGCAGGTGGTGCCGGGACAGAAGGAGGCCCCCAGTGAGTTGCAGTGAACCCACCAGGCAGCTGAGGAAACCAAGAGCAGGAAACCGAGGCCAGAGAATGGTGGAAGGTAGCCCACCTATTCACTGGGCTTGGCTGGAGTCATGGTGGGGCTGGTCAGACGGACCCTATCTCTCTTACAGTGTCACTCCACTCGGCCTGGAGTCTCGTGATACTGGGCACAGGGGAAGCAACTCAGGGCACTGCGCCTACAGGCAAATGCCACACCCTGCACCCAGGATCCAAGCTGCTGTTACCCTCCGTCTGGGCTCCCAATCTGCTGGGGAGGCAGCCACCTCTGACTCACATCCTTGTGACATCTGTTCCACCCAGACACGTTGACACATCCGCCAGCGTCCTGGGAGCAATCTTCCACATGAGTTAGCCAAGCATGGGATTACATAGAGAGTGTCTCAGACAGAGCACAGCTTGTGCAAAGGCCCTGGGGTGGCAAGTAAGAGAAGGCACACACCTTCAGACATGAGAGACAGAGATGGGTCCCAGTTAGAATCGCCAGTCCAGGCCACATGCCCAGGTGAGGCAGATAGCATCTCACACCTTCCCTAGGCTGAGCTCCTGGGCACCGTTCACGCCTGGGCTCCAGTCCCAGTCTTGCTCCCTTAAGCTGGAGACTGGCAGCAAGTCACTTCACTGCCTGAGCCTTGCTTCCCCCTCCCGCTCTGCACTTATTAGCAACAGGACTCTGAGGACCAAGCCAGACCATTCCCAAGGCCATAGGCACTTGGCCCAGCACTGGGTCCCTAGGCCCTGGAAGTGGAGAGCACCCTGCTTATCCCAGATCCCAGCACCATGGTGAGGTGACAAAGGAACAGAGTGGGGATTCCGAGGCCATGGGGCTCGTGCTGGGGCAGGATGCAGTAGGGGCGCCAGTCAGAGAAACCCAGCCCCACTACTCCCGCCCAGAGCCAACGGGAAAGGTCAGGAGCCACCACGACGGGCACCCTGTGTGGCACCTGTGTAAGCCCTACGAGGTAGGCCTTGGGACCTGTAGCAGTAAGTGGCCTGAGCCTCCTGCATCATCTGTCCCTTTTACTCATCACTGTGGTACTTTTTGTACCATGGTAGCCTTGGTGGCCTCCCTCGGACCACACGAAACCATGAAGCTTCTGCACACACCTCGGGCTCAGCACAGGCACTTTACGGCATTTCATGTGGACAAGCTCCCGGGTGGGGGAAGAGGACACTGGGGCCCAGGCGTGGTCCCCATCACGGCTCCTCTGTGCACCGCTGGGGGTCCTCGGGCCCCTCACTTACCCAGGAACCCCGTCACCATCTGTCAGCGGGTGCCACAGGCTGAGACCCACCAAGGCTGAGTCAGCACAACAGGGTCCCTTCCCTCTGTCCACTCATTTCAGACTGGAGGGTCAGGTCTTTCTGCTGTCTTAATGCATTCGCTGTGATCCCTTTTCCATAACGTTGCACGTGTGTGTGTGTGTGTGTGCGTGTGTGTGTGTGTGTGTGAATTTTTTTTTTTTTTTGAGACAGAGTCTCACTTTGGTGCCCAGGCTAGAATGCAGTGGCACGATCTTGGATCATTGCAATCTTTGTCTTCTCGGTTCAAGCACTTCTCCTGACTCAGCCTCCTATAGCTGGGATTACAGGCTCATACCACCTTACCTGGCTAATTTTGTGTTTTTAGTAGAGACAGGGTTTCACTAGGTTGGCCAGGCTGGTCTTGAACTCCTGACCTCAGGTGATCTGCCCGCCTCAGCCTCCCAAAGTGCTGGGATTACAAGTGTGAG
>NW_012114677.1:198492-206959 GCF_000951035.1 Colobus angolensis palliatus
GCCAGGATGGTCTCAATCTCCTGACCTCGTGATCCGCCCATCTCGGCCTCCCAAAGTGCTGGGATTACAGGCTTGAGCCACCGCGCCCGGCCTCTTGTCACTTTTTATTCCTTAGTAAATTTTAGGTTGGCCTCAGGAGGTTTCCCGTCTAGGCTGGGTCTTGTCCTTGCACTGGCTTCCTCCTGGGGCCACTCACAGGCCAGCATAGGTGGGCTCAAGGTGACAGGCCAGCCCCTCTGCTGGGGCTGCGGCAGACAGCGGGGGTGGGAGAGCAGGCCACAGCCACTCCTAGGCTGGGGTCTCGGACTGGATAGGGGCAGGGAGATGCAGGCAGACCCGGAAGCCAGAGGGAGGCCACACGAAGAGGTGTTGACAGAGGGGCGAAAAGAAGGAAGAAGGAGTGAGCCAGACCCCGGGTTGGGGAACCGAGAGCTGTGTGTTCCTCCTCAGCCTGGGAACCCCAGAGCCTCGGGGCCTGGGCAGGGGACGGGATGACTCATGCCCGCTGGCTCCTGTCCTCACCCTCAGCATGGCCCAGAGGGGGCCTGGGTGACCTGAACATTCCCAGGCCCTTCACAATGCTCCACTGTTCAGAGGCCCAATGAGGACAAGGGTCTGGCGGTGGGCCCGGGCTGCCGGGAAAGGAGCCCAGCCCCCAGCCTCTCCCGCAGGCTCCCTGCACCCCTGCAGTCTGGCCTCGGTCCTCGGTCAAGACAGGCAGAGGCGGGGTCCGGATCAGGGTCTCCTCCTCTCCTTCTCTCCGCCCCCAACCACGCAACTGTCCTGCCTCCTTCCCAAGGCAAGGCCGCCCACAACCCAGCCCCTTCTTCCCTCAGAGCCAGCCTGTCACAGCCTTTCTGCTGCAGCCTCAGCAGAAGTGGCTCTCAAAGACAGCCCTGCTCAGCCCCAGGGTTCAAGGCCACCCAGTGCCGGACACCTCTCAGGCTGTCCCACAAGTTCCTCGTGCCATTCCCCACCTGCAAACTTCTGCCTGGCCTTCTGCCCCAAGACACCCCCAATACCCCTACAGCTCCCTGGGGATGGCACTCCAGGCCAGGTCCTTCCTCAGAGGAGTAGATGGCTCTAGTCAGGGCCCCCACCCACCACAGCCCTAGACCCACGGGAACCCCGAGACCTGAGCTCTCCTGTCTGCCCAGCCTCCGTGCACCCACCCCTGGCACAGGAGCCCAAGAAAGCCTCCCCAGAGCCTGCAGGCGAAGTGCCACCTGGCCCATCATCAGCCCAGTGTGGGGGTCACAGGACAAGCACCTCCATTTAATGCTCGGGTAGCAGTAAGACTCTGGAGGTAGAGGTGCTTCTGGTGTCAGCAGAGCCTGTAAGCAAGCCCCTCGGTGTCTGCCCCTAAGGCCTCCTCCTGGATGGGGAGCAGCCACGGGGCAGGCTCAGGCAGCTCAGGCAGAGGCAGGCTGCACCGGGCAGGGAGGTGGCACAGCCCAGTGGACACTGTGGGGACACAGCCTCAGGAGTGACTTGGGGATGCCCTTTCCCTGCCCAGAGAGGCAGCTCTGGACCATGCCACTGTCTGCCAAAAAAACCAGCCAAGGAGGAGGGAGACTGAGCCGGGCACAGTCAGTACCACCAGGGCCAATGCCACCCCAATCTCACCAGTAGCCCCTGTGCAGGAGTCACCGACCCCAACCTGGTCACGTCAACCTCCTCCACTCCCACCCAGCCTTCCGCAGCCTCCATGAACCCACTTCTCTCTGTGGCAGCCCCCACCCTTCCCCAGATCCCGCCCAAGCTCCTCATGGTCTTCTTGTGGCTACTGCTTGGAGGGTATGTTCGCCGGTGGTCTCCAGACCCCAGAGTAAGCTTGAAAACATAAGCCAGCCCCTGCTGGAAACCCTGCCAGGCCCTTGGGCCCCACCTCCCCGTCCCCTCTCCCTTTTCCAAACCAGGGCGTCCTTCACACAGCCCGAGCCCTCAGCCTGGCCCCTCCTCCTGCTCGCACCTCAAGGAGGCCCCCCAGGGGGATCCGTGAGGTGCCCCTGGCATCTTTGGTGCTGCCTTTTCCCAGCTTCGTGCTGGAAGGGCCAGGACCCTGCCTGCAGCAAGGGCAACTCTGGGTAGGTCTTCAAGAGGGCCTGGCTGCCAAGTGGGTCCCCCCCTGCTTCTCAGGACCCCAGCCCTGGAACAGCTTCCCCCTTGGTGCCAGCTGGCAGGAACCCTGGCATGAGGTAGGGTGCGCTAGATCCTCTGCAGAGGTGGGGGGTGGGGGGTCCTTTCTCAATCTTCTTCCTTCCCCAGCAGCTTCCGCCCCAGAGGCAGGCACAGCCACTCCAACCACAAAACTTACCCTCCTGGTCACATCTTCAAGAAAATGGGAAGATTATCTCAGAAAGCCCCTGCCCCAAGTAGCAAACCTTCTTGAAGCCAGTACCCAGGACCCCAGGATGGCCCAGGGCTCAGAGATGGCCACTGCCCCTCCCTCCACTTTACACACCCAGGGCCCCATCCCACATCATTAGGCAGCTGCAAACCAGGGTCTGAAGCTGAGTGAGGTCCAGTCACAGTGAGGGTCCCGACGGGAAGGCATTTCAGAGATTCCAGCCCCCTCCAGGGTCCCGTCTGGAAGCAGCTCCTCCGGAGGGGAGGAAACCACCTGTGGGGACAGGCAGCCAGCAGGGGTACAGCAGGAACAAAGTCCTGAGGCAGGGCGGGTATGGGTGGCGGGTGGAGGCTGAGGCTGGACCCCTGAGCGCCATTAGTCCTGGTCAGCCCGGAGGCCTCGATGACCTGACGCCGGCTTTGGAGACCCCGAAGCACCGTGCTGCGTGGAGCTCCTGGGGGACCACTCCCACACATCCTGCCCCAGCAGCTGGGTGGGCACCCCCTCACCCTCACGCATCCCATGAGGTTGCACTTCCTGTCCCTGCCCTGCCCAGAGAGGGTGGAGGATGCCCAGGTCACACGGCCTGGCCTGGTGGAGCCCCCTGAGCCACCCAGCACCTATGTTCCTAGAGGTCTCAGCCTGGGAACGCCGGAGGCCACAGGAGGTGATGGCAACAGGAAGTCACTCCCCCCTGCTGGGGGATGTAGCCTCGTCATCTTCCCCTCTGCCCTGGTCAAACTCACCCTGCTCACCACTGATCTGCCTGCCAGGCCAGGCCCCAATACTATCTGCCCAGCCATCAGCGGGCTGCCCGGGGCAGCGCCAGTCACTCGCCCCCCTGGAAAGGGGCTTCCCTTTCTGGCCTCAAGTAGGAGGAGAGGAAGCAGCTGGGGTCGGGTGAGGGAGGCGCGTTTCCGAGAGAGGAGATGAGTGCTGAGTTTCCTGGCCTGCCTCCCCGGCTCCGAGCCTGGTCTCCACATAGGGCTGTGTCCCCCCACCTGCCACTCAGGGCTCCCAGGCCAGCTTTTCTGGGTACTTCCCCAGCGCCCTCCAAACGGTGACAAATCCGGCCTTTTGCTTGGACCTGCCTCAGGTACCAGCTCTTCGGGACCCCAAGCCCTAGGTGGCACAGGGAGGCCAGGCTGACTCCAACGTTGTGCCAACACATACGTTTAGGAAGAGCAGCTACGGAGAAAGAAAGCACCTTCGTTTAGGGAGAGGACAGGGTACACCGACTCGGCTTGGCGGCTCCTTCCTCACCAGGCCTTGGTCCCCCTATCTACCGCTACCAGGGCTACCTAGACCAGGCCCAGGAGTAGCTGGGTCCCTGCTGCCAGGTGGCAGGCAGCGGTGGCTGTCACAGTGCAGCCCACAGGGGGAAGGGAGGAGGCTCTGATGGAAACCTGAAGAGTTTCGTGGGAGGCCAAAGCACAACAGTCTGCTATTATCTGATTGAAAACTCCACCAACTGGGCAGCAGCTGCCAGGCTGACTGGCACATTAGGCTCCGATGCTCAGTAGAGAGTTAAACACAGGTGGGAAGAGTGACAAGCCAATTTCAAAGAGCCTGGCACAGACCGCCCACTGCCCATGCCACTTCCCTGCCTGGGAGTGGGAGGCTGGGAGAGCCCACACTCCCCTCACCCTTCCTCTGGGACAGGCCCACATGGGCACCACCAGGGCATGGGCACTCAGGCGCCCCTGAGTCTTCCTGAGTTCCCAGGCAGGAGGGGCAGGCGAACAGGTCACCATGGATGGGTCAACATGCATGGTGGCCATAGACCAGGCTGAGGACTCAGGAAGGCACCCAGCTCAGGGTGGAGTTGGGGGTGGCCAGGGGGGGTACCCTGAGCACCAAGCAGGACAGACACTTATGTCTTCAGTTGAAATTACTTATAAGGGAGAGAGTGGCAAGGTGGGCCAGGCAGGACAGCTGCTACCCATGGGCACCTGCCAGCGCTCCTGCCCTCTCATCTGTGGCCTGTCTGCTCTGGCAGCACGTGACCAGCCCAGGGCCCAGTACACAGGCACCCAGCATTGCATGAGCGGGCCCGGGGCTGGGCAGCAGCCTTCTGAAGGAGGTCCACCACTGCCCCAGAGGCAGAGGCCAGGGTGGGTGGCAAAGGCGTGCCACTGCCCCAGACTCCCAAGGCTGAGACAAAGCTAAGGACCACCCAGCATTCCCAGCTCCCAGACTGGCCCCTGACCCCTTCCCACCTTGTCCAGGGGCAGCCAGCGGCAAGGGCCCACCCCTATGCCTGGCTCGGGACAATGGGCAGGGCTGCAGGGGCAGCCCAGGGCATGGGGACCCGGGGCCCTCAAATGCCACAGAAGAGCATCACTAGATTACAACACCCCTGGATTGAGGCTAAAGGAACTCCCCCAAATGTAGCTGCCCATCTGCACAGGGTCAAGGGCAGGGAAGCCCTAGCTGGTGCCTGGGGATCTGGCCTCCCATGAGTTAGACCTACTTTCACCCCATTTCACAAGGAGGAAGCTGAAGCCCTTAGACGAAGCCTGCTCTGAGTCCAGACCTCAGCTCCCCTCTGGTGCCTGGGAGAAGCTCTGTGCCGCCTCCCTCGGCCCCTGCCTCGCTGTCTCAGCCCCGTGTGCGTGGCACGCACACTGCCTTCTTGAGGCTGTTGCCTGCCAGCCCGGCAGACCCTGGGGCGGGGACCTGGCCTCCCTCTGCAGGCTTGAGCAGACAGGCACCGCACACCCCACCCAGCTGCCTGGAGCAGGCTCAGCAGGCACGCAGTAAACATGATTCACAAGGAAGCAGAGGGCACTTCTTGGAATCAGCTCGGCTACAGGGATGGGGGTATGGATACCACGAGGGTGCTCTGCCAACCCCTCGGGGCTGCTCTGATCTCCCCAGGCCACTGATCCAGGTGACCGAGTCCACATTCTTCCCAGAGGCCAGCTGGCAAAGATGGACCAGATGTGACTGGAATCCATGAAGAAAGGGCCAGTCCCCTCTGGGTGTTGGGGCCAGCAGTTCCAGCATGATCTGTGATTGGGGGCCAGGAGGCCAAGCAGGGCTTGACCACTCTCATGGCCTTGAAAGTTACAGAGCCTGGGGAGAAGAGAGGAGGTTGGCGGAGGGCACCTTTCTTCCCTCCTGGGAGCCTGCACCACCTCGAGCTCCTCACCCTGAACTCCTGTCTGACCCAGGTCTCCACCCGCCCCAAACCTGGGCACACGCTTCTCCAGCATCACCCTTGAAGGACGAGCGTCGTCAGGGGCCCGGCACAGAACTCAAATCCAGCCGCGTGGCCCAGAGCTAGGGACTTCTGTCATCCCATTCTGCAGAATAGGAAACTGAGGGTCAGGAAGTCCAGTTCACCTGCAAGGCTCAGGTCTCCTGGCTCGTGGCCGAGAGGCAGTCCCTTGCTGTTGGAACCATCCTGTCTGCCCTCCCGTGCACAGGTCAAGGGGTAGTGAGGAGGGTTCCAGTGCCCCAGGGAGGGGGACCAGCCAGTGAGCCCGAAATGCTCCCTACCACCCCTTCTTGGACTTAGGCAACCCACACATGGGACTGTGTCCAGCCCCGGGTGTCCAGACAGGGCCACCAGAAGAATGCAGAGGCCTTCTAGGGAGGAGACGCCTATCCTGGAGGAAGGATTCCAGGATGTGCATGGCCCCTTCTCCTTGCCTCCCAGGCCCCTCCATGCCCTCACCACACCTGGCATGCATAGGCCTCTCCCGTCAAACTGGTCTGCCACTCTTCCCACCGCCCGCCTTTGGCTCACACTGTCTGTACGTGCATGGCTGCCCGCCCGGTTCAGATCTCTCATCCTGACGGCACACCCTGTATTCATTGGCCGAAGGGGTGGGAGCCACCCCACTGCGCCTGGGGTAGGACAGCTCTCACCTTGTGGCAAATTCCTCGTCTTTTTCCTGGCAGCCTGCCCTTGTCCTCACCGGCCCAGGTTGCACAGTGATGGCCAAGCCACCCGGTTATTAAAGAACTAAATATTCGGCCAGGCGTGGTGGCTCACACCTGTAATCCCAGCACTTTGGGAGGAGGGCAGATCACAAGGTCAAGAGATCAAGACCATCTTGGCCAACATGGTGAAACCCCACCTCTACTAAAAATACAAATAAAATTAGCTGGGCATGGTGATGCATGCCTGTAGTCCCAGCTACTCGGGAGGCTGAGGCGAGAGAATCGCTTGAACCCAGGAGGTGGAGGTTGCAGCGAGCCGAGATTGAATCACTGCACTCCAGCCTGGGTAACAGACTCCGTCTCAAAAAAAAAAAAGAACCATATACTCGTGCCCATGGCTTACAGAGGCCAGATAGTGAGGAGAGGAGGGCAGAGCCTGCCACACATAGTCACTGACCTGGGGTGTCTCCACAAGGGAGCTTTTGAGGGCAGAACCCAGGAAGACCCAGGGGCTACCCAACAATGGCCACTCCTGATGGACTTAGGCCTCTGCCTAATGTGGGCAGGAACCCAGGAGCCTTGACCTTTACCCAGGCCTCTCCAGGCCAGGCCCTGTCCCCACCCAAGCCAGGATATACAGTGGCCCTGAGGGCCACGGAGAACACCCACCCTCAGCGATCCACTCTTACTGAATACCAAGCACATGTCGCCAGCACCACCATCCCCCCACGGACACTCGTAGCCACCCACCAGGTACAAAGTGCTTCACAGCCCTCAGGTCATGGCTGCGAAAATGGAGGCATGGCAGGGGGAAGCCTCCTGGCCAGGATCACACAGCTGGAAACTGGTGGCATCCGAGTTCACAGCCAAGACCCCGGCTGAGTTTGTGCCCTTCCTCCCTGCCCCTCAGGAACCAAGGCTGACCATGTCATCTCTCTGAGCCCCTGGACTTCCTGTCTGTGGGCCTGCTTGTGTGCGTGCGACCCTGGGGGGTGGGGAGCTCGAGCTGACTCAGCACACTGCTTCCTCTGTCCATGTGGGCAGCAAGGGCCGAGGCAGGCCCAGAGCCTGCCCTCCCTCCGTCTGCCTCTCCAGGCCAGCCTCCTTGGTGGATTCCCCCATGACCCTGGAGGCCTGGGGACTCCCTGAAAGGCCAGGCCCCATTGTCAGCACCCCTCTCACCAGATGGCTCTGGCTATCAGTTCCTAGATACGGCCGCCTATCTGTCTTCCACCTGCCTGCCCCTCCAGGGTGTGCCCAACGCTGGGCCCAGGGTCAGGCAATGGGAGCCTGGCGGGTGGCATGGAGAGGGTGTAGACAGAGTCCTCACTCCCTTACATCCCTCATCCCAGGCCTCCTGTCCTGCCAGGAGTGGAAAGCTGGGAGTGGGGCCCTGAGGCTGGGCTCCAAGAGGACCCTTCCAGGGTGTCTACATAAAGGACACAGTGGATGGAGTGGGAAGAACCAGGAGCAGGTGGTGCCCAGCCCCTCCTCTGGTCCCACAGGGCCTGAGTCAGTGAGGGCAGGGGCTTGCCCAGGCACATGGAGTTGGTGCAGGGCTGACCTGAACCCAGAGTCTTGCTTCGGTCAGGAGGAGGCCATCAGCCCTGCCTTCAGGCGGTTGTGGAAAGAATTCTACACATTTCATCACCGACCCATGTCACCTGCAGGGCCACACACGTGTCATCCAGGCAGGCTGTCCACCCCAGCAGCCCACATGGAGCACCCGCCCCTGGCCACAGCCAATTCGAAGGACTTAAGTGTGGTCACTAGAGCAGGAGGCACAGCTGTTCCCCGTGTCAAACTGAGGCACAGAGAGGGGACAGGAGGCGCTCACGGAGCACCAGCAGGAGGCTCCCCACAGCAGGGCTCAGGCCCTCAATGCCCCCAGGGAGCCCAGGCCCAGAGCAGCGGGAAAGTGCTGGGCTCCAGGGAGGCTGGCGCACAAGTGGAAGCGCCTGTCACCGCCCCCTAACTCCTCCAGTCCCTCTGCCATCCCTGAGATTCCCTGTTGCCCATAAGAGCTGCAGACGCCCGGCTATCAGTCACTCACACTTCAGTGTGAATCAGCGCCAGTGGACGGCTTTTCTCGCCCTACGTGAAGCGCGGTCGCTGCAGAGGGAAGGAAGTTTGGATTCCGGGAAGGGCGGAGAGCAAGTGCCCGCCGCAGTCTTTGAGTCTTGTGGGGCAGGGTCGCCTAAAGGGGCCCCGCGGCGGGGCCAGAGG
>NW_012114677.1:207583-214659 GCF_000951035.1 Colobus angolensis palliatus
CGTGGGCCCCGCGGCCCCGGGAGGAGGCCCGTGCGGGGCGAAGACTGGCGTCCTCCCGGGCTTAGACGCCGGGTCCACAGTACGTGCTTACTTCTTACCCGTGAGTGAGGTAGTGTGTCTGTTCCTCCTGCGTGTCCCTCCCTGTGACACCCCGGTGCCCAACGATCCAGGTGGAAAGGCCCCCAACCCCGTGGTCCTAATTCTGGGTGGCCCCACCCCTGCCCCGTGAGTGTGACTTAGGCCCAGGCCAAGACAGCATAGGAGGCGGAGGAGGGCTTGCTGGGCACCAGGGAACCTTGTCTTTGCTTCCAAATGGCCTCCAGGGTACTTTTCAAGCACTTCCCAAGGGGTCCTCGCCCCTTGGACCAGGTCTGAACCCTGGTGGCTCAGAGGTCGTCTTAGGGGCTGGGAGGCACAGGAGACCGGGTGCTTTACACTTGGCCTCCTCTGAGGCTCCCTTTCCTCCACCTCCAGCATCACCCTCTCCCTAATAGTAGACCCAGATTCCTTGGTTTCAGGGCGGGGGAGAGAAGAGGAGCGGGCTTCCTGGGAGGAAATGGCTTCCCTGGGGAGCTCTCAGGGCCAGGTAAGTGGAGGGAGCTGTGGAGAGAGTGAAGGGGCTGGTGAGACCAAGCAGGGCCTGCAGAGCTTGAGGGCAAGCGGACCCCCCCCAGTGGAGGAGTCAACTGCTTGGGGCGTGGGGGGACTCCTCCCCGTGAGGAGTGGGGACTGGACCCCAGGTCCCAGAGCCCAGGAAGCTGTGAGCAGAGGAAGGTATCTTGCTGGGAACCCAAGGGAGCTGGGGGTGGGTGGTGGTGACCTGGCCCTGTCCAGGCAGGAGGCCAAGGTCTGACCCTCTGTGCTGAGCACAAGGGGCCAGAGTCCATCAGGCGCAATGACAGGGGCTGAATTAGCTGCTCCAAATCAGGCAGGGGCAGAGGTGCCCAGGGCTGGCCCTGCAGCAGGTGAAGGACTGGCTTTGGGTCCTACAGGTTGAAATACCCAGGGACCTCCAGGAGACATAGCCAGACCAAGTGGGTTCCCAGGGTTGCAGCTGGACCGAGCGAGGGCCAAGTCACTGTCCACCTGTCCCAGAGCTGCCCAGCAATGGGTCCCAAGCCGCAGAAAGGGGATCCCTGACTGCAATAGCCCTCCTCCCTGATAGAGAGACACACTTGGGATCAGAGAGGTTAACTGGGGAAGGGAGTAAGTGGGAGGAGCCAGAAAACTAGGTGGCCAGGCCCTGAACCCAGGCATAGAGGAGGAGCAGGTGCCTACCAGGAAGTGACCAGGACCAAGGCAGGGCCGCTGGAGAGGAAGGGACAAAGCAGGGGATGGCAGAGGCAGGGGAGGGTATGGGAGAGTCTTCAGACAACAGGACCCCTTTTCCCCATCTGTGAAATGGAGGGGGTCTCTACTGGGGAGGCGGCAGGAGAAGTGGATGGGGCGTGAGAGCAGGCAGATATTCACCCTACCTGGCCCAGGGCCACCCTTCACGCCGGCGCTGGGGCTGTGACTCTACCCACCCACAGACTAGCTCCCAGGGCTGAACTTAGACCCCAGTGATGGAGGAGATGGGTGCTGGCTGGCTGGGGTGCTCACCCTCTGGGATGCCTGCTCACATCCCCACCCGTAAGTCTCCTGGGCCTGGCTCCCCAGGTTTCAACTCTGCTCATCCCAGCCTCGGGTAGCCTGCAACTCTTCTGCCCACCCCTCCACCCTGGGCTATTTCACCTTTTCCCAGGCGGGAGGAAGAGGTAGGAACTACAGCTGTTGTGGAAGTGGCTGGGCTCAGCCCCATCTGACGCTCAGTACTGCCACTGTTAGCACCACATGGGGCCGCATCACTTTTGTAAGAGGCCACATGCAGAGGGGGCTCCAGACTGGGCCAGGCTGGGCTAGGGCTCCTGACAAAACACTCATGACCTTGGGGCTGGACATCTTGATGTCCCTGATGTCCAGTTCAGCTAAAGAAATGCCTGGCCCCACACCAGACCCCGGGGACCCAAGATGATACAGTCCCTACCCCTTGTGGCTCATGAGAGGAGCAAATGGATGAATGAGCAGATGCCATAGGGTCACAGCAAGTGTCCTGTTCCCAGAGGG
The DNA here is from genome assembly GCF_000951035.1 of Colobus angolensis palliatus. NCBI lineage: Eukaryota > Metazoa > Chordata > Mammalia > Primates > Cercopithecidae > Colobus > Colobus angolensis. Next base: position 209,690 of record NW_012114677.1, read on the forward strand.
CCAGCTGGGGAGAGGAGCAGAGACCAGGAGGGGAGTGGAGCAAAGCCAGACGTCGGTGCTGCCCCGCCAGGGCCTGACTGCAGGGCAGGGTGTGCGGGGCTGGCCTCAGATGCCAAGCTCAGAGTTGATGGAGCAGGGTCACTGCAGACAGTGTGGACAGACCAGGCGCCCAGAGAATGATCACCCAGAAATGCAAATCACCTCTGTGCAGGACACCTCAGCCAAACAGGGGGAACAGGGTGCAGCCTCCACCTTGGGGAGAATTTGACATCTCATATTACTCCTTTCTTCCTTACCAGTCCAACCCCAGGGCATGAGAGGAAGGAACCCTAGTTGGGGCCTCAGGGCAGCTCCTAGCAAGCCATCCGAGCAAGCAGCTGCTGGAGGCTGCGGCCAGAGCCTCTGGGCACCTGGGGGTTCCGCTGAGGCTGACAGGGCAGGCATGGGTGAGGAGGATGACCTCAGCTGCTGGGAGGGTGTGCAGGGCAGGTGAGCAGAGGTGAGGTGAGGACCCCTGGCTGGCAGGCAGCTGGGGAGCAGGCCTCTGCAGGGCGCATCCGGGATAGAAACCCATGGTGACACCCCAACCACACTCACAGAACAAGGTCAAAGAGCAGGGGGCTGGTCCCCTGCCACACCCATCCCCCACGTGCCATCGGCATGCCACTGATTCGGTAGGACCCAGAACAGGCAGAGGCAGCTGCTGTCTTGGGAGTGGGGCAGGACCCTGCTGAGGGCGAGGCTGGTGGTTAGGACAGGGAGGGCGAGATCTGCTGCTGGCCTAAGGGTCACAGGCCTCCCAGCAGGGGGCTTTATGCGCCGGCAGGGAACCCTCCTGAGTCTTTTTCCTTCCCCAGGCCAGCAACCACCGAGTTGTCTGCATTGATGCCTCTCCTCTCACCCCACATCCCATCCACCCTGAAGGTTCTGTCGGCAAAGTACACCTAGAATCCTGCCCTTCTCGGTCCCTGCCTGTCTCATCCCCCCTCTCCTGCCCTTGCCTGGCAGTGTCCATCGTTACACCAGAGGGATCCAGTCACAGTGTGAGTCAGGTCCTGTCTCTTCTTCACTCAGAACTTTCCGTAGCTCCCGCCTCCCCCAAGGCAAATGCCTTCCGTCCTGGCATGGGCAGGGCCCAGACCAAGCCTGCGCCACCGGTCTGCTTCCTGAGTCCTCTCTCCGTAGCCCTGCTCTGTGTTGGCCACACTGGCTCCCGTCTCCTCCAGCGCCTAGGCACCTTCCCACCTCAGGGTCTTTGCACTTGCCATTCCTGCCCCTAGATCACCCTTAGCCGGTGTGCCTGGGCCCTCGCTTCCCTCGGTCTGGGCTCTGCTTCCAGGACACCAGAGTTACAAAATAGACTCCCAGTGCATGACTGGTGAATGAACAGACAAAGGCCTCAAGGGGCAGCCCCAGGGAAGGAGCTAGGTAGGTTTTATTTTTATTTTTATTTTTTATTTTTTATTTTTATTTTTATTTATTTATTTTTTTTTCTGAGACGGAGTCTCACTCTGTCACCCAGGCTGGAGTGCTGTGGCCGGATCTCAGCTCACTGCAAGCTCCGCCTCCCGGGTTCACCCCATTCTCCTGCCTCAGCCTCCCAGGTAGCTGGGACTACAGGCGCCGCCACGTCGCCGGGCTAGTTTTTTGTAGTTTTTAGTAGAGACGGGGTTTCACCATGTTAGCCAGGATGGTCTCGATCTCCTGACCTCGTGATCCGCCCGTCTCGGCCTCCCAAAGTGCTGGGATTACAGGCTTGAGCCACCGCGCCCGGCGGTAGGTTTTATTTTTGTTTTTTGTTTTGAGATAGGGTCTTACTCTGTTGCCCAGGCTAGAGTGCAGTGCCACTGCAGCCTCAACCTCCTGGGCTCAGGTGAGCCTCCCACCTCAGCTGGGACTATAGGCATCTGCCACCACACCCAGCTAATTTTTATTTATTTTTTATTTTTATTTTTTTTGTAGAGGTAGGGTCTCACCATGTTGCCCGGACTGGTCTCGAACTACTGGGCTCAAACGATCCACCCACCTCAGCTCCCAAAATGCTGGGATTACTGGCGTGAGCCATCGTGCCCATCCTAGCCAGGTTTTGGGGCTGCCAACTGGGTCCCTTGTCCAGAGGACCTTGGAAGCATGGACCCTGCCCTCCCACCTGTCCCTGTCCCCAGGAGTGGCCCCACAGTGATACCGTGTACCACCTCACCAGGCTGCCTCGCTAGGAGAGGTAATTCCTGAGTAGGGCCAAGGCCACAGGCTGCCCACCTGCTTCCTTGGGGATGGGAGGGGACAGGTTCCCACCCTACCTCCCCCAATCTTGACTACCTGGGGGAGGCTATTTGGAGTCATCCTGCCACAGAGTCCAGTCCCCTGGCCACACAGCCCAGCACTGGAGGGAGAGGCAGAGAGGGGTGTGGGGGAGGATGTGGCTCATGGGAAGAGGAGTTTGGGGAGGCAGGCTGGGCCTCACACGCAGGCATCAGGCTGGCTCTCAGGACAGGGCTGGAGGCTGGCATCTCTCCCAGGAGGCTGCGCTGGTGGCAGGCACTCTGGCAAGGAGGGTGGGCTGGGCGGGAGCGGCCCCTCCCAGGCTCTGGGCCGTCTCTGCATCCCCGGCCAGGCCTGGCTGCCTCACGCCTTGCCCTGGGTGGAATGGGGAATGTTTTCTCCTTTGCCGAATGAGGGAAAGGAGTAGCCCCGGGCTGGACGGAGAGCAGTGGAGGTTGGTGGGATAGTAGGATGTGTGTGCTGGGCGAGGGGTGGAGGCATGGAGGCCTTCTCAGGTCTCAGTCAGACCCCAAGCCAGAGTTCCCTGCATGCTGGCCTCCCCTCTGCCTCCACTGCCCTCCAGCGTCATCCCGAGAAAGCCAGCTCAGTAGCATTACCCCAGGGGACCTCCCCAGACCCCCACAGTCATGCCTAGATGTGCACCTACATCCCAGGCTTCACCCACCACACTGCCCAGAACTAGCCTTCCTCACCACTCCATCCCACTCCCCAGGCTGGGGCGCCTTGAGGGCAGGGCTCTTCCAGTCGCTGTGGTCCCCAGGATGGTCCAGCTCGGGGCCCTGCTCAGAAAACATCCTCAGTGGGTGGCCTCAGCCTGTGCAATTCTAGCCAGCTGCCCTCAGTGAGTCTGTGGAGGGCGGGGCCCACAGCTAGCTCGCCCACTGCCCCTCATGCCCTGGCCAGCCTGAGAGCTGGTAAAGGCTGACGACGTCTGCGAAGGCTTTCTGGGGGACAATAGGACTGAGCTGGGCTCCCACAACCTGGGAGGACTCTCCTGGCAGGGGCACAGTCCTAGAGGGCACAGCGAGGGAAATAGAGCCAGAGCTCACAACGGTCAAGGGCCAGCCAGCACCCCCAGGCCACCGGCACTCTCCAAGAGGGCCTGCCCTGCCTGCCTGGCTGCCACACCCCCAGCCCAAGTCAGCTGCTGGCTCTGTCCTCTGAGGTTTGCTTGAGTCAATTTTCTACGTGAAATGAGGGTGTCAGGCAGGTCCTACTAGGAAGCTCTATTTTGTAACACCAGGCCTGTGGGCGGAGGACCCAGGACCACGCACACACTGGCTTTTCTATTTTTACATCCAGAGTCGCCTGCTCTCACCCCCGGAGCCCAATTTGGAACTTGAAAGCAGTGCAAATGTATTCCGAGGCCACTTCCGGCCCCTGCGCCGTGGGAGGTGGGTGTTTGTACACAACAGCCTGCCCCACCTGCCTCCCTCCAAAACGCCCCCTCTCCTGGCACTCCCCACCCCCACCACCGCCCCCTGCCAGCCACGTGACCTTCAGGAATGCATTGAGGTCTGGAAGGGGAAGCGCATGTGGGGCTTGGGAAGGGGAAGCTGTGGCCTTCAACAATGGTGAGGTTCCCACGTCACCCCAAGGGGTCCCCACCTATTACCCCAGCCCAGGGCCAGGAGAGGCAGCCAGCCCTTTCCCAGCCAGCGCTGGACACTGAGACATGAGGGTGCAAGGTGGCCTGCGTGACAGCAAAGCCCTTCATGACCAGAGCAGGAAGGAACAGGGGAACAGATGAGCCTAGGAGGCCTCCCGGGAGAGGGGACCCCAGGAGGCACTTGAGGGCTGCTCCTACCTCAGCTCCCCTGGCCTCTCCCAGGGCCCTGGCAAGACTGGGCTGCCTTGGCAGGAGTGAATGAGGGACTCACCCCACCAGGACCCAGAACTCCCCGTCCCAGCTGGCCACAAGTGGGTTCTGAAGGGGTCTCACCAGGCCTTCAGCCGCCTGCCTAGCCCAGGACCCAGAGGACCACTCCCTCCCCTTCCACTTCTCCATCCTTGGGAGTGGAACCTTGGCCTTAATTCCGCACTTGTGGGTCCTCTAAACCATGCTGGCAGCCTGAAAGGCCCCCACTAGGGCCCTGAGAACATCCCTCCCCAAAGTGCCACCCTCTGCCCGATGACATGGACCTTATGTGTGAACCCCCAACGCTGTGATGCCCTACAGTGCCACCTCTCCACTCAGGGGCACCTCTGATGTGCCCAGCTCAGGGTCAGGCGTGGCCAGCTGCCCTCAGTGAGCCTGTGGAGGGTGGGGTTCTATCGCAGTTCTACTAGGGCTCACCAAGTAGCTCAGAATGGCTCTGGTCCAGTGGCCCTGCCTCTGAGCCCCTAGCCTGCACTGCCTCTCCTCCCGGCCTCTGACCGGGGTGAAGCTGGAAAGATGAGCTGCCCCACCTAGCCCAGAGCTGGCGGGAACAGCAGAAGACTCAGGACCCCAAGGGTGGGGACTTTCCCATCACACTGAGGAGGCGGCAGGAGAGTGGGGGCGGGGGTGGTGACGCAGAGCTGAACGAGGTCTGGCCTGTGACGGTGTGAGGCCCAGTTGGGGATGTGCACACCCTCAGCCCTCCTGGAGCACGTCCCGTGCCAGGTACAGTACCAGGTGCTTTTCACATCCTCACACCTTCTCATCCCTGAAGCCACTTAGCAGCCTGGCCAACATGGTGAAACCC
>NW_012114677.1:215139-218541 GCF_000951035.1 Colobus angolensis palliatus
AAAAGAAAAGAAAAGAAAAACTTTAGATGAATTCAATTTAGCAGAGTTTATTTGGGCAGTGAAATGATTCCTGAATCAGGCAGCACCCTGAACCAGTAGAGGCTCAGAGAGCTCCATCCAACAACTTGGGCAGTCAGTATTTATGGACAGACAAAGGAAGTGACACAGAAATCGCCTGATTGGCTACAACTAGGTGCTTGCCTTCTTTGAACCTGCCTGAGTGGTTTGCAGCCTGTGATTGGCTGAAAGCTCATCTGCTCTGATGGGCTAAGACTCAGAGACTTCTTTCAAAGAGTCCTGTGACTATAGCAAACCCTAACCTAACCTGGGAGTATATTCAGGCTGCAGTTTGTTTACAGATTAAGTTAGGTTGGGGTTTGCCATATGCTGAGACAGCTTTAGGCCAAATTTAAGTTAATTTAACCTTTGGCTCTTTTAGTCAGCCTCTCAATTTTGAGCAATTGACTGAAACCTTGGGCACTGGCATCACTTTCTGTCACCATCATAATGAATTTGTTTGGTCTCAGTGTGAATTTCATAATTCACAGTCTCAAGTTAGTTGGATGATGATGTTTTCTTCATGTTTTGTTCCTCTAACTGTGGTGAGACCATTTGATGTACGAAGGATGGCTGCATACAAGCATTTAAGACACTTGAGGGGACAGTGCATCAGAGAAACTGTTCTGATGGCTTTCAGGAGGATGATACAAGAAACTGAAGCACACTCATTAACAGGAGGCTCTGCAAACCGACTGATCAAAACCAAACAATTCAAAGTTCAGGCAATGAAGATGGTTCAACAGCATTCAAGTCCCGTTGGTCAGTCTTTCTTTGGAACACAATGGTGATTAAGAACCACAGTTGGATGTGCGTGGTGGCTCACACCTGTAATCCCAGCACTTTGGGAGGCTGAGGCGGGTGGATCACCTGAGTTCAGGAGTTCAAGACCAGCCTGACCAACATGGTGAACCACTGTCTCTACTAAAAATACAAAATTAGCCGGGCATGGTGGCATGTGTCTGTAATCCCAGCTACTCAGGAGGCTGAGGCAGGAGAATCCCTGGAACCCGGGAAGTGGAGGCTGCAGTGAGCCAAGATTGTGCCACTGCACTCCAGCCTGGCGACAGAGCAAGACTGCGTCTTAGAAAAAAAAAAAAAGAAGAACCACAGTTGTGGGGAGATGGCGGATAGGAGGCAGGACTAACTTGTAGCTCTCACTTGGATGGTCAGAGAAGCATCTGGAGCCCCACATCATGAACTTTTGCTCCAAGAACTACTACAGGAACACACCAGGAAAGCCGAGAGAATCCACAGACCCTTTGAAGGACGTGGATTGCCGCTGCAGGCTCCATGGGACAGCTGAGGAACTCCGAAGAAAAAGGACATAGGCCGGGCGCGGTGGCTCAAGCCTGTAATCCCAGCACTTTGGGAGGCCGAGACAGGCGGATCACGAGGTCAGGCGATCGAGACCATCCTGGCTAACACGGTGAAACCCCGTCTCTACTAAAAATACAAAAACTAGCCGGGCGAGGTGGCGGGCGCCTGTAGTCCCAGCTACTCTGGAGGCTGAGGCAGGAGAATGGCATGAACCCGGGAGGCGGAGCTTGCAGTGAGCTGAGATCCGGCCACTGCACTCCAGTCCGGGCGACAGAGCGAGACTCCGCCTCAAAAAAAAAAAAAAAAAAAAGAAAGAAAACGGACATAGTTTCTTGGGAGCTCTATGGCCCTACCCACCACCTGATCCTACCACTGCTGATGTGCTCTTGAGAGTACCACCTCTCGGCTGGAGGCCAACCAACAGAAAACCAGTGCACCTAACAAAAATACAACCAAGGACCCTTACCAAGTCCACTTTGCTCCCCTGCTACCTCCACTGGAGCAGGTGCTGGTACCCACAGCTGAGAGACCTGAAGACAGATCACATCCCAGGACTCCTTGCAGACACTCCCCAGTACCAGTCCAGAGCCTGGTAGCTCTACTGGGTGGCTAGATCCAGAAGATAAAGAACAATCACTGCAGTTTGGCTCTCAGAAAGCCCCATCCCTGGGGGAAAGGGGACAGCACCACATCAAGGGAACACCCCTGTGGGACGAAAGAATCTCAGCAGCAGTCCTTGAGTCCCAGACCTTCCCTCTGACATAGTCTACCCAAATGAGAAGGAACCAGAAAAACAATTCTGGTAATATGACAAAACAAGGTTCTTTAACACCCCCAAAAGATCATACCAGGTCACCAGCAATGGATCCAAACCAAGATGAAACCTCTGAATGGCCAGAAAAAGGATTCAGAAGGTTGACTCTTAAGTTAATCAAGGAGGCAGCAGAGAAAGGGGAAGTCCAACTTAAAGAAATTTAAAAAACATGATACAGGGTATGAATGGAAACATCTCCCGTGAAATAGATACCATGAATTTAAAAAAAAAGACCATCACCACTTCTGGAAGTGAAGGGCACACTTAGAGAACTGCAAAATGCACTGTAAAGTCTCAGCAATGGAATCAAACAAGCAGAAGAAAAAATGTCAGAGCTTGAAGACAAGGCTTTCGAATTAACCCAATCCAACAAAGACAAAAACAAAGAATGTTTAAAAAACAAACAAAGCCTCTAAGAAGTTTGGGATTACGTTAAACAATCAAACCTAAGAATAATTGGTGTTCCTGAGGAGAAGAGAAATCTGAAAGTTTTGAAAACATTTTTGAGGGAATAATTGAGGAAAACTTTCCCGGCCTTGCTAGGGATCTAAGACATCTAGATACAAGAAGCTCAAAGAAGACAGGAAAGTCATTGCAAAAAGATCATCACCTAGACATATAGTCAGCAGGTTGTCTAAAGTCAAGACAAAAGAAAAAGTCTTAAGGGCTGTGAGGCAAAAGCATCAGGTAACCTGCAAAGGAAAACCTATCAGATAAACGGCAAATTTCTCAGCAGAAACCCTACAAGCTAGAAGGGATTAGGGTCCTGTCTTTCGCCTCTTTAAACAAAAGAATTATCAGCCAGTAATTTTGTATCCAGCGTCATAAATGAAGGAAAGATTTTTTTTTTTTGGTGGGGGAAGACAGTCTCGTTCTGTCACCCAGTCTGGAGTGCAGTGGCATGATCTCGGCTCACTGCAAGCTGTCTCCCAGTTTCGTGCCATTACTTGCCTCAGCCTCCTGAGTAGCTGGGACTACAGGCGCCCACCATCATGCCTGGCTAAATTTTTTTTTGTATTTTTAGTAGAGATGGGGTTTCACCTTATTAGCCAGGATGGTCTGGATCTCCTGAACTCGTGATCCACCTGCCTCGGCCTCCCAAAGTGCTGGGATTACAGGCATGAGCCACCGCACCCAGCCAAAAAGATACTTTTTACGACAAAAAAGACAAAGATGTCTTTTTTCTCTTTCTTTCTTTTTTTTTTTTTTTT
>NW_012114677.1:218591-221171 GCF_000951035.1 Colobus angolensis palliatus
GGCCCGGCTAATTTTTTTTGTATTTTTAGTAGAGACGGGGTTTCACTGTGTTACCCAGGATGGTCTCAATCTCCTGACCTCGTGATCCGCCTCCCTCGGCCTCTCAAAGTGCTGGGATTACAGGCATAAGATAAAGATGTCTTTTTCAGACAACAAAGGCTGAGATAATTCACCACTGCTAAGCTAGCACTATACGAATTGCTAAAAGGAGCTCTAAATCTTGAAACAAATCCTCAAAACACACCAAAATACAATTTCCTTAAAGCATAAATCTCACAGGACCTATAAAACAACAACACAATGAAAAAAACCCCAAGGTATTCAGGCAACAAATAGCATGATGAATAGAACAGTACCTCGTATCTCAATACTGACATTGAATGTAAATGGCCTAAATGCTCCACCTAAAAGATACAGAACGGCAGAATGGATACGAATTCACCAAACAAGAATCTGCTGTCTTCAGGAGCCTCACCTGACACGTAAGGACTCACATAAATTTAAGGTAAAGGGGTGGAAAAAGACGTTCCATGCAAACGAACACCAAAAGTGAGCAGGAGTAGCTATTGTTAGGCAAAACAAGCTTTATTTATTTATTTATTTATTTTTCTGAGACGGAGTTTCACTCTTGTTGCCCAGGCTGGAGTGCAATGGCACAATCTCGGCTCACTGCAACCTCCGCCTCTTGGGTTCAAGTGATTCTCCTGCCTCAGCCTCCCAAGTAGCTGGGATTACAGATTCCTGCCACCATGTCCAGCTAATTTTTGTATTTTTAGTAGAGATGGGGTTTCACGATGTTGGCCAGGCTGGTCTCAAACTCCTGACCTCGTGATTTGCCCGCCTCGGCCTCCCAAAGTGCTGGGATTACAGGCATGAGCCACTGCACCTGGCCAAAACAAACTTTAAAGCAACAACAGTTAAAAAAAAAAAAACAAAGAAGGTCATTAATAATGCTAAAAGACTAGTCCAACAGGAAAATACAATCGTAAATATATCCACCTAACACTGGAACTCCCAAATTTATAAGAAACTTTATAAAATAATTACTACTAGATCTAAGAAATGAGATAGAGGGCAACACAGGATTAGTGGGGGACTTCAGTACTCCACTGACAACACTAAACAGGTCATCACGACAGAAAGTCAACAAAGAAACAATAGACTTAAAGTATACCATAAAACAAATACACTTAACAGATATTCACGGATCATTCTACCCAACAACTGCAGAATATACAGTCTATGAAAGGAAAGAAAATAAATCTTGGGGCCCCCAAATCATTAAGCTAAAGGGAAAAGTCAAGCTGGGAACTGCTTAGGGCCAACCTGCCTCCCATTAAATTCAAAGTCACCCCTCTGCTTACTGACATAGGTGCATCTCTGATTGCCTTCTTTGGAGACGCTAATCAGAAACTCAGAGGAATGCGATCACTTGTTTCCTATCTACCTATGACCTGGAAGCCCCTCCCCACTTCAAGTCTTCCTGGATTTGCTTCCACTTGTCCCGCCTTTCCCGATGGAACCAATGTTCATCTTGCATATGTTGATTGACGTCTCACGTCTCCCTAGAATGCATAAAACCAAACTGTGCTTCAACCACCTTGGGCACGTCATGACCTCCTGAGGCTGTGTCACGGGTGCACATCCTCAACCTTGGCAAAATAAACGTTCTAAATTAACTGAGACCTGTCTCAGGTTTTCAGGGTTCAGATTTTGGTAACCACGGAGGGATTGTGAGTGAAGATGCCCCTGACTTTTGACAAATCTCCTATCAGTGCTTGGTACCAGAATGAGCTCACTTTATGGCTCAAACCAATAGGACAATTTGCTGAGGTCCGAGAGCACCCCCTCCAGAGAATCCCTCATCTCCCCAAATTTGGTCAAGATTTAGAGTTTCTTTTGCTGTGCAACTCCTCTTTTTTTGGAGTTTTACTTGCTTCCAACAAGGAAGGCAAGATTTCCTGTTTCCATGATGACGGAAGGTGGGTAACTGCCTTGTGGAGTTAGAGCTTGCTTCCAACAGAGAAGATGAGTTTTTTCCTGCTTTTAGGATGGTAGAGAACTGTCTGCAGCCTGAGACCCATCCCTGGGTAAGTAACTGAATTGCCATTTGTCTTGGCTAAAGTTAAGATTAACAACCAGCTGGTCTTAATCTCTCCTTATCGTTAGAACACTCAGTAATCATATAAGCTGTGTCATCGTTTGTTTTGCTTAACTGTTTTTTGTTGTTGTTCTTTGTTTCTGTTTTTGTTGTTGTTTCAGTCTTTTTCCCGTTGGGTTTGACCAACTGTATCTGACTTGATCAATTCCAAAGGAAAGTTCCAGATTATGGGGAACAGGGTCTCTAAAGTGGCTAAATGACACACCCCCGCCCCCCACACACACACACACAAAGGTGGTGTGCTGGGGGGAGAAAAATGGCCAGAAAAAAAGGGGAAAAAAAAGAAGGAAAGGTTTTTTTTTGTTTTCTGTTTTTTGAGACACGCAATCTCAGTTCACTGCAACTTCCGCCTACCAGGTTCAAGTGATTCCTCTGCCTCAGCCTCCCGAGTAGCTGGGATTACAGGAGCCCGCCACCAT
>NW_012114677.1:221436-224954 GCF_000951035.1 Colobus angolensis palliatus
TCGCCAGGATGGTCTCAATCTCCTGACCTCGTGATCCGCCCGTCTCGGCCTCCCAAAGTGCTGGGATTACAGGCTTGAGCCACCGCGCCCAGCCAGGAGTCTCTTAAAAAGATGATTGCAGATTCGGCTACTGAGGATATAGTGCTGCAGTTATTAGCTTTCGACAATGCTAATCCCCATTGCCAGGCTGCCCTGTGACCTATCAGAGGGAAAGCACATTTAGTTGATTATACCACGGCCTGTGATGGTATCGGAGTAATCTGCATAAAGCTACTCTGCTAACACAGGCAACGGCAGGACTGAGAGTGGATAAAGGAAATACTCTGTTTCCTGGAGCTTGTTTTAACTGTGAGAAGCATGGTCATAGTAAAAAAGAATGTAGAAAAAATCAGCAAGTCAGGCCACCAGATAGGGGAAAAAAGAAAACTGCTGAGTCTGAAATATAAATGTAAAAAAGGAAAACATTGGGCTAATCAATGTCACCCTAAGTTTGATAAAGAAGGAAACCCGATTTCGGGAAACGCCATGAGGGGCCTGTCCCAGGCCCCGTTCTAAACCAGGGCATTTCCAGATCAGGCCATTCCCGCACCCCTGTACAATGTCTGTCCCCCGCCACAGCTGGTAGTGCTGCAGTAGATTTATGCTGCACAAAAGCTGTGAGCCTTCTGCCTGGGGAACCCCCACAAAAGGTCCCAACAGGAGTCTGTGGACCCTTGCCAGCAGGGACAATAGGGTTACTTCTAGGAAGGTCTAGTGTAAGTTTAAAAGGTGTACAAATACATACAGGAGTCATTGATTCAGATTACAATGGGGAAATTCATATTGTTATATCTACTTCTGTTCCCTGGAAAGCAGAGCCAGGAGAGCGCGTGGCACAGCTCCTGATTGTGCCATATGTGGGAATGCGAAAAAGTGAAATTAAACGAACGGGAGGATTTGGAAGCACAAATAAACAAGGCAAAGCAGCTTATTGGGTAAATCAAATTACTGATAAACGTCCTACCTGTGAAATAACTATTCAGGGAAAGAAATGTAAAGGCTTGGTAGATATAGGAGCAGACATTTCAATCATTTCTCTACAGCACTGGTCATCCACGTGGCCAATTCAGCCAACTCAATTTAAGATAGTTGGAGTTGGAAAAGTCCCTGAAGTATATCAAAGTAGCTATATTTTGCATTGTGAAGGTCCCCATGGACAACCTGGGACTATTCAACCAATTATAACTTCTGTAACTATAAATTTATGGGGGAGAGATTTATTACAACAATGGGGAGCTCAAGTTCTAATTCCAGAACAATTATATAGCCCTCAAAGTCAACATACAATGCATGACATGGGGTATGTCCCTGGTATGGGACTAGGAAAAAATTTGCAAGGTTTGAAAGAACCGCTTCAAGCGGATAAACAAAGTTCCTGCCAAAGATTAGGAAATAATGTTTGATGGTGGCCATTGTTAAGCCTCCAGAACCTATACCTTCAAAATGGTTAACAGATAGGCCAATTTGGGTAGAACGATGGCTGCTAAATAAAGAGAAACTGGAGGCTTTAGAGAAATTAGTTACTGAACAATTTAAAAATGGGCACATAGCGCCAACATTTTCCCCTTGGAATTCTCCAGTTTTCCTAATTAAGAAAGAAATCAGGTAAATGGAGAATGCTAACTGACTTAAGAGCCATCAATTCAGTTATACAACCTATGGGAGCATTACAGCCAGGATTGCCTTCTCCTGCTATAATTCCAAAAAACTGGAATTCATGGACTCTAACTCCTTATTTACATCAAATCACTACTATCATAAGGAATGGGAGAACTCAGATTGTTAAATTACATGGATATGATCCTGGAAAAATTATTGTCCCTTTCACGAAGGCACAAATACAGCAAGCTTTTACAGTCTTACTTGGCAAACCCATTTAGCTGAATTTGTGGGTATTCACGATAATCATTTTCCTAAAACAAAACTGTTTAGTTTTTGAAATTAACGGATTGGATTCTCCCTAAATTAACTAAATTTAATTGAAGGTGCTGAGAATGTTTTTACAGATGGGTCTAGTAATGGTAAAGCTTGTTATTTTGGCTCAAAAGGTAAAGTTTTCTAGACGCTCTATACTTCAGCTCAAAAAATGGAGCTTAGAGCTGTAATTGAGGTATTGACTGCTTTTGATATGCCTATTAATGTGATTTCTGATTCTTCATACCTGGTTCATTCCACACAGTTAATTGAAAATGCTCAGTTACGATTTCATACAGATGAACACCTGATGACTTTATTTACCCAATTGCAAACAGCAGTTAGTAGTAGAATGCACCCTTTTTACATCACTCACATTAGGGGCTCATACTTCTAGGACCTTTGACTGAGGGGAATCAAATGGCTGATCGTCTAGTTGCTAATACAATATCTAATGCCAGACATTGCCACAATTTAACTCATGTCAATGCCTCTGGTCTCAAACGCAGATACAGCATTACCTGGAAAGAAGCTAAAGCTATCATCCAGCGATGCCCAACTTGCCAAATGGTACGTTCCTCATCTTTTACAGGAGGAGTTAATCCTCGAGGATTGGAACCTAACTTTTTGGCAAATGGATGTCACACATGTTCCCTCGTTTGGGAGACTAGATTATGTACATGTATGTGTGGACACCTTTTCTCACTTTGTCTGGGCTACATGCCAATCAGGAGAGTCTTCTGCCTGTGTTAAACGTCACCTTTTGCAGTGATTTGCACTGATGGGCATTCCAGCTTCTATTAAAACAGACAGTGCCCCAGGCTATACTAGCCAAGCTCTAGCTACATTTTTTTCTGTGTGGAATACTAAACACATTACTGGTATCCCATACAATTCTCAAGGACAAGCCATAGTGGAAAGAATGACTCTCTCCTTGAATTCAGCCCATCCCTTCGTTTCCCATAAGGGATACTTTTAGTTAATTTAATATCTATAGAAACAATGCTAATGACTGGCTTACTGTTAATAAATATGTGGGTAAATTTCTGTTCGGGGATCTCAGCTCTGAGGGCTGTGAGACTCCTGATTTCCCACTTCACACCTCTGTATTTCTGTGTGTGTGTCTTTAATTCCTCTAGTGCTGGTGGGTTAGGGTCTCCCCGACAGAGCTGACCTTGGCATAATCCCAGCTGCTTGGGAGACTGAGGCCTGAGAATTGCTTGAACCTGAGGGACAAAGGTTTTAAATTAAGGTTATTACATTCACGTATCTTTCTGTATGTGCCTTAAAAGTCCTTGTGACATTGAGTCACAGGGCTTTAACTCCTGGTGATACAGGAGCTAAAAAGAAATTATTTAGGCAGATAGTAAGGACAACAGAATCCATAGTGAAATTTCCCTTTTAACAAAAAAGCAGGCCTCTTGGCTAGGCATGGTGGCTTACACCTATAATCCCAGCACTTTGGGAGGCCAAGGGGGGCGGATCACCTGAGGTCAGGAGTTCGAGACCAGCCTGGCCAACATGGTGAAACCCCATCTCTACTAAAAATGCAAAAATTAGCTGAG
>NW_012114677.1:225729-226337 GCF_000951035.1 Colobus angolensis palliatus
GTCTCAAAAAAAAAAAAAAAACCTTCACTTCACGGTGGAAGTGGCAACTCATGTTCTCTGGGACCCCTCTCTCTGCAGATATCTCTTCTCTTTCTTTCGCCTATTAAACCTCTGCTCTTAACCTCACTCTGGTGTGCTGAGTCCTAGTTTTCCGTGGCCATGAGACAACGAATCTCAGGTATTTACCTCAGACAATGATGCTAGGTCTAAAAAAGACACCAGGTTCTGCCACATCTTAAATACTGACAGTAAAGCCTCATCTTCAGGCCCGGGGAGAAGTTGCCATTCAGAATAAACTGCATTCCTCAGATGCAGGGCCAGAAATTAAAGCTACTCAACTCCTTAAAGCCCAGGGACTATCACCAAAGAGGTGGGTGTGTGAGATTGTAAGGGCTGATTTTTGAAAGATAAAATAGGTTCAGTTTCTCTATAATCATAAATGTCAAAAGCACATTGATGCAAGACCAGCATATGAGCCCGTGTGTCAGATTAACAAGATTTTTTTAAAGCATTAACGGACTCCTTAATAAAGGTTATAGGCCGGGCGCGGTGGCTCAAGCCTGTAATCCCAGCACTTTGGGAGGCCGAGACGGGCGGATCACGAGGTC
>NW_012114677.1:227550-234750 GCF_000951035.1 Colobus angolensis palliatus
GCTAGTTTTTTGTATTTTTTTAGTAGAGACAGGGTTTCACCGCGTTAGCCAGGAAGGTCTCGATCTCCTGACCTTGTGATCCGCTCGTCTCGGCCTCCCAAAGTGCTGGGATTACAGGCTTGAGCCACCGCACCCGGCCTAGCATTGTCAAATATGAAATAGTGTTTGCTGTTCTTTGGGCTGTATTTGTATAAATATGTTATTGATATGTGTTCCAAAATTAGGGGAAACTCCTGTAATTCTGATATGACTTAGTGTACATTATCAGTAATAGTCATAATTGTAACGTTAAAATTATTGTGTGCCACAGAGGTAACAAATTTCCTTGTCAATTATGTTTTTGACTATGGCTGCCATAAAACTTTGTCATCCACGGACAATTGTTGTCTTGTGTTGGTCCTCTTTAGAAGGTGGTTTTATAATTACCTATAAAACTCTAACAGGTGCTCTTGAATGCATGTTTCTGATAACTTTGGAGATTGTGATATTAGAATAGAGGAAAATCTTTCAGGACTCATGGAGAGCTAAAATGTTCATGGATATCAAACAGAAGAGGAATTAACTGCATGCACTGAACCAATCTTTTTGACTTTTTGCTTAAAATGTTGCTAATCTTTGGTTTGTTTTTCAGAGTCTTGAAACTTTTCTTTTGAACTATTGACAGCTTTTAACAATTTAATATACTCCTGTGAACAAAATTTGCAGCATATTTGTTTCTCTTTACCTGATTTCTCCAGAATTTGGAAACTATTTGTGAGTATTCTTAACTTACGGCAATATAGTTATTTGCATAACTGCAGCAAGAATCTGATTTCCTTTGTAACAGGACACAATTGGAGAAACTGATTATTTTTCCAAGGCTTTGATTGGAATGGTGTGCTTTCCTTTAAGGAATCAAACTTGACTTATGGAGCCAATAAAACCCTTGGGAAAACTGGCCCCACATTTTGTCTACACAGTCCCTGTACAGGGTCTTTGATCTGTGGTAAGTAAAGAATGTCACTTTCTGACAGGCCCAGGAGCCCCAAGTTTATCTTGGAACCTCAAGAGGAGAGGAAATTCACCCAACCCATAGGTATTTGATGGTGCAAATCCATGACTGGGTTTGGCTTTAAAAAAAGTCTTATCTAAGATTCCTTCTATGGACAAAGTTCCATTGAAGCCAATTTTTTTTTTTAAAAAAGCATATGTGAACAATAATTATTCTTGCTGCACTTTATACAAATAATCTGGCCAAGTATAATAAAGCAAATAGGTCCTACCATGATTAGTCTTTAGTAAAAATGGGAAACTTGAGAGAGGAAAATTACATTTCAAAAACTATAGTGCACCTGTTGTTAAATTCTAGTCTTGCCTAATGCTTTTCAATTTTTATTATTTTCTACAGTTTATACTGAATTCTAACTTTTCCTGGCTACAAGTCTCTAAAATAATATTTTCATTTTTTCTTCTTTCCTAACTTGAAATCACTGAAAACTAAGGTGTAATTTCATAAAGCCCTGCAAACTGAAGCTAGACAGCTTAAACTTTATAAGAAAATACTTTGGGAGACCAGGGTGGGCGGATCACAGGATCAGGAGATTGAGACCATCCTGGCTAACACGGTGAAACCCCGTCTCTACTAAAAATACACAAAATTAGCTGGGCGCGGTGGCAGGCTCCTATGGTCGCAGCTACTCGGGAGGCTGAGACAGGAGAATGGCGTGAACCTGGGAGGCGGAGCTTGCAGTGAGCCGAGATCCGGCCACTGCACTCCAGCCTGAGCGACAGAGCAAGACTCCGTCTCAAAAAAAAAAAAAAGAAAGAAAATAACAGCAACCTATTTACATACATAAGCCCCTTTCATACCTGCCTGCTGATGTATGGACATCACAGTAATGTGACCTATATTGATTTTCTAGGATTGTTCTTTTGTTATTGTTTTCCTCCTTCCTCCTCCTATGTTATCTTCATAGGACATGAGACTTCACAACCTGATAAAAATGAGCTTCCCTTATAACTTGGAACCTACCCATCTGGGAATAAATCATACTAGCCATGAGATATCAAATGAAACCTGAGACCAGAGACTCATTTTCTTCTAAAATGCTTTCTCCAAAAGATTTTTTAAAAGAACGGGCCAGGTGCAGTGGCTTACGCCTGTAATCCCAGCACTTTGGGAGGCTGAGGTGAGTGGATCACGAGGTCAGGAGTTTGAGACAAGCCTGACCAACATGGTGAAACCCTGTCTCTACTAAAAATACAAAAATTAGCTGGTCGTGGTGCCTGTAGTCCCAGCTACTCGGGAGGATGAGACAGGAGAATTGCTTGAATCAGGGAGGTGGAGGTTGCAGTGAGCCAAGATCGCACCACTGCACTCCAGCCTGGCAACAGAGTGAGACTCCATCTCAAAAAAAAAAAAAAAAGAAGCCAGGCATGCTGGTGCACGCCTGTAGTCCCAGCTACTCGGGAGGATGAGACAGGAGAATTGCTTGAATCAGGGAGGTGGAGGTTGCAGTGAGCCAAGATCGCACCACTGCACTCCAGCCTGGCAACAGAGTGAGACTCCATCTCAAAAAAAAAAAAAAAGAAGCCAGGCATGCTGGTGCACGCCTGTAGTCCCAGCTACTCAGGAAGCTGAGGCAAGGGAATTGCTTGAACTCAGGAGGTGGAGGTTGCTATGAGCTGAGATCATACCATTGCACTCTAGCCTGGGCAACAAAAGCAAAACTCCATCTCAAAAAAAAAAAAAAAAAGAAAGAAATCTTGGGGCCCCCAAATCACTCAGCTAATAGGAAAAGTTAAGCTGGGGAACTACTCAGGGCCAACCTGCCTCCCATTCTATTCAAAGTAACCCCTCTGCTCACTGAGATAAATGCAGATCTGACTGCCTCCTTTGGAGAATCTAATCAGAAACTCCAAAGAATGCAACCATTTGCCTCTCATCTACCTTTGACCCGGGAGTCTTCCTGCCTTTGCTTTGAGTTGTCCCGCCGTTCCAGACTGAACCAGTGTTCATCTTGCATATGTTGATTGCTGTCTCATGTCTCTCTAGAAAGTATAAAATTAAACTGTGCTCTGACTGGGTGCGGTGGCTCACACTTATAATCCCAGCACTTTGGGAGGCCAAGGCAGGTGGATCACTTGAGGTCACACTGCCTCAAGAAAAAAAGAGTCACCCTGAAACCCCAAAGGACAGTGGAAAACTATCCTTGATTTTTTTGTTTTTGTTAGAGACAGAATCTTGGTCTGTCGCCCAGACTGGAGTGCAGTGGCATGATTTCAGCTCACTGCAAGCTTGGCCTCCTGGGTTCTGGTGATCCTCCCACCTCAGCCTCCCAATTATCTAGGACTACAGTGGTGCACCACCAAGCCCGGCTAATTTTTTGTAAAAACAGGGTCTTGTCGTGTTGCCCAGGCTGGTCTCAAACTCTTGGGCTCAAACAATCCACCCACCTTGGCCTCCCAGTGTGCTAGGATTATAGGTGTGATCCACTGTGCCTGTTCTATCCTTGATATTCTAGACATCACTGCTAATGCTTTTCTTTTCTTTTTTCTCCTCTCCTCTCTTTTCTTTCTTTTTTTTTTTTGAGACGGAGTCTTGCTCTATTGCCCAGGTTGAAGTGCAGTGGCATGATCTCGGCTCACTGCAACCTCTGCCTCCCAGGTTCAAGCCATTCTTCTGCCTTGGCCTCCCAAGTATCTGGGATTATAGGAATGTGCAACCACACCCAGCTAATTTTTGTATTTTCAGTAGAGATGGAGTTTCACCATGTTCCCCAGGCTAGTCTCAAACTCCTGACCTCAGGTGAGCCACCTGCTTTGGCCTCCCAAAGTGCTGGGGTTACAGCACGATTAATTATGTGTGAATGACAAAACTTAAAATGCCCATAGTTTAAAATCTTATGACTCAGGAGGCTGAGGCAAGAGGATCGTTTGAGCCCAAGATGTCGAGGCTGCAGTAAGCTGTGATCACACCACTGCACTACAGCCTGGGTGACAGAGCAAGACTCTGTCACTAAAAATCAATCAATCAGTCAATCCCTGGCAGGGTACGTTGGCTCACACCTATAATCCTAGTACTTTGGGAGGTGGAGGTGAGATGACTGCTTGAGGCCAAGAGTTCAAACCAACCTGGACAACATAGCAAGACCCCTAGTCTCTACTGAAAAATAAAAATAAATTAGCTGGGCACGGTGGTGCCCACCTATAGTCCCAGCTACTCAGGAGGCTGAAGCAGGAGGATCCCTTGAGCCCAGGAGTTCAAGGCTGTAATGATTTACAACGGTGACACTGCACTCCAGCCTGGGTGATGAAGTGAGACCCTGTCTCTAAAAGCAAATGAATAAATAAACATGTTTGTTAGGGTTTGAATGTGTCCCTTGAAGTTCAGGTATTAGAAATTTAGTTCACAGTGCCCCAGTGTTGAAAGGCGGGACTTTTAACAAGCCCAGCCCTCATGCATGGATTAATGCCATTCTAGCTGAAGCAGGTTACTTCTCACGGGAGTGGACTCCTAATAAAAGGACGAGTTTGGCCTCCTTCCCTTCTCTCTCTCTCTCTGGGGCGTGCCTCTTGCCCTTCCACCTTCCTCCATGGGATCACACAGCAAGGAGGCCCTTGTCGCAGTGTGGGCTCCTAGATCTTGGGCTTCCTGGACTCCAGAACTGGAAGAAATAAATCTGTTCTAGCTGGGAGTGGTGGCTCACACCTGTAATCCTAGCACTTTGGGAAGCCGAGGAGGGAGGATCATGAGGTCAGGAGATCGACACAATCCTGGCTAACACAGTGAAACGCTGTCTCTACTAAAAATATAAAAAATTAGCTGGGCGTGGTGGCACGCGCCTGTACTCCTAGTTACTTGGGAGACTGAGGCAGGAGGATCGCTTGAACTCGGGAGGCGGAGGTTGCAATGAGCTGAGATCACGCCACTCTAGCCTGGTGGCAGAGGAAGGAGGGAAGGAGGGAAAGAGGGAAGGAAGGAGGGAAAGAGGGAAGGAAGGAAGGAGGGAAAGAGGGAAGGAAGGAAGGAGGGAAGAAAGGAAGGAGGGAAGGAAGGAAGGAAGGAAGGAAGGAAGGAAGGAAGGAAGGAAGGAAGGAACGAACTAACTAACTCTGTTCTATAAATGACCCAGTCTTGGGTATTCTGTTACAGCACCACAAAATGAACTAAGACAATGTTCTACTTCACTAGTAATTAAATAAATACAAATGAGAAATGAGATAGCATTTTTGCTCACTGAAGATAAAACTTAGTGGCACCCCCATATATAATGGCAGGTAAAAGCAGCATTTTATTACTACACATTAATGTGTGTGCTTATTGTAAGATAAGTTGGGCAGGTGCAATGGCTCACGCCTGTAATCCCAGCACTTTGGGAGGTCGAGGTGGGTGAATCACCTGAGGTCAGGAGTTCGAGATCAGCGTGGCCAACATGGCCAAACTGCATCTCTACTAAAAATACAAAAATTAGCTGGGCGTGGTGGCGGGCACTTGTAATCCCAGCTACTCGGGAGGCTGAGGCAGGAGAATCGCTTGAACCTGGGAGGTGGAGGTTGCGGTGAGCCAAGATCATGTCACTGCACTCCAGCCTGGGCGACAGAGCAAGATTCCATCTCAAAAGAAAAGATCAGTCAATGAGAACCCCGCAGTGGCACATTCTGCCTGGCCAGGTGTTAGCAGGGTAGGGCTGTGCTGTCATACAGCTCCAACTGCGGCATGACGGGAGCCCCCAGCAGCAACTCTGCTCCCTCCCTGCATGAGCCACTGCAGGAGGTTGCTGAGGGGTGCTCCTCTGCCGGTGTGCACAGACTTGAATTGGTAAAATGCTCTTTTCCCTGTCAATACCACACTTACGGGGGTGCCGGGTGGCCCTGTGACAACAGGGACATGCATTAGTACTGCACAGAAATCTGTCGATCTCGAGGTATAAGTTCATATCCTGCTGACTTACCAACAAGGTAAAACTGGACATGTAAGTCATGAGTGTGTTTCAAAGTTAGTTTCTACTTTTCATCAGTTATACATGCACATTTTCTTTTTTTCTTTCTTTTTCTTTTCTTTTTTTTTTCTTTAAGAGAGACAGAGTCTCACTTTGTTACCCAGGCTAGAGTGTAGTGGCACAGTCATAGCTCACTGCCACCTCAAATTCGTGGGCTTAAGCAATCCTCCCACCTCAGCCTCTCAAGTAGCTGGGACTACAGGTGTGTACCACCACACTCAGCTAATTTATTTTTTGTAGTGATGGGGTCTTGCCATCTTGCCCAGGCATGTCTCAAACTCCTGGGCTCAAGCAATCCCCCCCCCACGTCTTGGCCTCCCAGAGTGCTAGGGTTACAGGCATGAGCCACCACACCCAGCCACATGCACATAATTTAAACAGCTACATAGTTTTACAAGGCTGCTTACAAAATACAGCAGTCTCCTGTACTCACATCTCTGGAGGCAACTGACTTCAACTTTCAGCTCATTCTTTTGGTTTCACCTTCGTATCCCTGAAAAGCACACTTACATTGCTACTTCCTGACCTCCAGTATCACTGTATCATCTTTGATTTAGGTCAAGAGTCACAGTTGACATTGTGAGAGGACGGCATGAACTGTTTCATACCTGAGCTATGTAATGGGTCCTCGTAACTCTCCCGTCCCTGCTTAACTTCTTGTTTCCCCTGGAGTGAATAAATGCTGTCTTTCTAATTTAGCTTCCTTTTTTTTTTCAATTATTATTACTAATTCAACTCCAAATTCTGCCAAATGTCCCAGTCTCCCCCAAAGCATTTCAGTACGTCAGACATTCTGCCAACTCAAAATAGACTCTGCTTTGTGAGCTTGGGGCATAGCCTTTACCCTGGGGCCTCCCTTCGCCAGCATTCTTTTGCCCTTCTGTCTTCTGTAGGATCCCTGCTTCCTGGATCCCACCACCTCCTCTTTCTTGGTTTACTCTCTCTTTGACAAGCATACCCTGGAGTCACTTCCGGAGAAAGGGGCCAGGGATGTGCATTTTTTGAGGGCTTATCATTCTGAAATTCTCTCTTCTACCTTCACTCATGATTAATAGTTTGGCTAAGTATAAAAATCTAGGTTAGAAATCATTCAACTTCAGAATTTTGAGAGCTTTCATTCACTGACGTCAACCATCTAGTTGTGTTATTGAGAAGTCGGAAGCCATTCTGATCTTGGCCAGTTGTACAGGATCTACTGTTTTTCTGTTTATTTTTATTT
>NW_012114677.1:235885-238447 GCF_000951035.1 Colobus angolensis palliatus
AACCTCCGCCTCCCAGGTTCAAGCAATTCTCCCGCCTCAACCTCCTGAGTAGCTGGGATTACAGGCGTGTACCACCATGTCTGGCTAATTTTTGTATTTTCAGTAGAGACAAGGTTTCACCATGTTGGCCAGGCTGATCTCAAACTCCTGACCTCGGGTGATCTGTCCACCTCGGCCTCCCAAAGTGCTGGGTTTACAGGCATGAGCCACTATACCCAGCTGAGTTTAATTTCTGTGAAATGTTTTTGGATTATTTCTTTGATGATTTTTCTTCCCTCCTTGTTCTCCCTATCTAGACGTATCATGTAGATGTTAGGTCTCCCAGACTGGTCCTTCAATTCCTTTTTTTCTCTCATTTTCACCTTTCTTTTTTTTTTTTTTTTTGAGACAGGATCTGGCTATGTTGCACAGGCTGGTCTCGAACTTCTGGACTCAAGTGATCCTCCCGCCTCAGTCTCCTGAGTAGCTGAGACTACAGGCACGCACCACTGCACGGGGCTTTATTTTCAACTTTTTGCTCTAATTTCTATAAAATTTCCTCAATCTTATCTTCTAACTCTTCTACTGAGTTTTCAATTTCCATGATCCTATTTTTAATTTCCAAGTGCTCTTTATATTCTCTCAGTGTTCCTTCTTTATGGCACCCAGTTCTTTTCTCATAAATACAAAATTTTATCTTTCCTTCTTGAAGCTATTAATGACAGTTTTTTTCCAAGCCGTCTTCTCGCAGAACAGTCTGTTTCCTCCCGGAGGGGATCTGGCTCCCTGCCAGTTTCTAGCTATCCTGCTCATTTGTAGCTCCCTGTCACCCACACTCCTACATGGAGCCACAGATTCCTGAGCCTTTGGTGGGGGAATATGAGGGCCTGGGTCTGGGGGTATGGGGAGCCCTGCCCTCTGTCCTGGGACCCACCAAAGCTGTAGTTAGTCCTTCCTTCTGAGCCCCAGTTTCCCAGCTGTTCAATGAGGACTACATTTCCCCTGGGCTCTTCACACCTGAAGGGACTTTTGAACCTGGGGAGGAGCCTGCAGGGAGCTGCCAGGTACCTAATTCGCCCCTAGGAGCATCTCTCCTGGGGCTTGTCTTCCTCGGCAGTTTCTGTCTCCAAAAACCTCTTTGTTATAAATAACTCCAATCAGCATTAACCTTTACTATCAAACATCGTAATTTGCAGACTACACTTTAGCCACCGCCCAACACTGGGGTTGAGAGGTAACACCGTGGCTATCAGCACATGCCCCACACGGCACCTAAACCGTCACTGGCAGCTGAGATGAAGGCTCCGTGAGGAATGAAATACAGACACCCCACTCTGTGTGGAGGGGCTGGGGTGGAACAGGAAGGAGGCCAGAATAGCGACTTCTAGGAGGAGGAAAATGGCTCTGACAAGGAATGGGAGCCACCCTCACCACCTGGCCCAGGGGCTATGCAGCTCAGCGCTCTCCTGGGCATCACCCTTACAGGTGGCATCACCTCTACCTTACGGGCACATCACCCTCATCCAGATGAGGTGGCCTGGGAGCAGCAGAGAACTTGGCACACACTAGCTATCATGGATGTTTGCTACAAATGTCTTTAATACACGACAAAAGTAAGCTGTGGCTAATTTTCATTGAACAGATGCAATCATCAAGGCTAGAGAGGGGAAAGATCTGTCAAGGCCACCAGAGCCTGCAGGTCACATGCCAGGGTCTCCCACTCCAGGGCCGTCCAGGCTTCTTGCTGTGCTCATCTGTCCTCAGCTGCTGTGTGCCACACCCACCCATCATTGGAGTTTGTCAGAGACGCCAGGCCAACAAGAGCCCCTGGGTTGTCACTCCTCCCAGGTCTTGGGGATGCTGCCTAGGAGAACCCGGCTCTGCTGCCCTCACTCCTAAGGGGCTCCCAGAAGAGGCCAAGCGTCCAAGAGTTGGTTCCTTGGCTCAAGGCAGGGCTGTCCAAATCCTAAGGTCCCTCTGCTCCCATAGGAAGGCTTCTAGAAGCCTCTCTCTAGGGCTTGACCTGGTTTGGCATAGGACGACTAAGCTAAGGGGATTCAGGACAGAGTTTTCTCCCATAGTGTGGCCGGGATGCTCTCTGAGGCCTAGCATTTAGGAAGTAAAAGAATTATGGAGGCCAGGTTGTGGCTCATGCCTGTAATCCCAGCACTTTAGGAGGCTGACGCGGGAAGATCGCTTGAGCCCAGGAGTTCAAGACCAGCCTGGGCAACATAGTGAGACACCCCACCCCACGCCCCACCACTCTACAAAAAATATAAAAATCTCTACAAAAAATACAAAAATTAACCTGGTGTCGTGGAACACACCTGTAGTCCCAGCTACTCAGGAGGCTGAGGTGGGAGAATTGCTTGACCCTGGAAGGTAGAGGTTGCAGTGAGCCGAGATGACACCACTCCCTCCAGTCTGGGCGCCAATGCCAGACCTTGTCTCAAAAAATAAAAAATACAGGCCGGGCACGATGGCTTCACGCCTGTAATTGCAGCACTTTGGGAGGCCGAGGCGGGCCCACCACTTGAGGTCAGGAGTTCAAGACCAGCCTGGCCAATATGGCAAAAGCCCGTC
>NW_012114677.1:239687-241355 GCF_000951035.1 Colobus angolensis palliatus
GTCCTCCTGGGGCCGGCGTGCTCTTGAGTGTTTTTTGCCTAGCATCCATGGGCTGGGCCAGGCGATAGGGACATTTGGGGCTCCGTCTGTCCTTGTCCCTCCCATGGCTACTCCAATCCTTCCCCCGCTTGCTCCAATTCCAGCCACCTCTGGACTCCTCCAAGGGGTTTGATCAGGCCCCACACAGGTCCCTGGAGTCTACACTCGCCAGGCCCTCTGTCTAGGAGGTTCTTGGCCCAGATACCTGCATGGTGTTCTCCTGGTCTTCATCCAGGCATCCCTGACTGTCCTGACCTCCTTGAAGGAAAGCCAGGAAGAGTGGAGAGGTCTGAGCCAGGAGCCTGTGGGAGTCAAAGAAGGTGCCCAAAGGAAGAGGGGAAGAGAAAGGGTGAGTCAGGTGGGCTCCGCCCACCCCCATGCCCCCTGCTGAGCCCTCCCATGCCCTGCCTGCTCCTGTCAACCTCCCACTGCCCTGCTGAGTTGGAGCCTGGGGAGCCCGGAGGTGAGAGTATGCCAGGGAGGAGCCCCACAGGGGCCACGGGACGCCAAGAGGTGACCCAGGAGGCATGCGTGGCAGCCCTGCCTCTGAAGTGTGGGGCCTAGAGGGACCTGTTGGGCAGCTCGGGGCTTCTCTTTGGGGAGCTGACCCAGCCATCTGTTCTGCGGCCACCTTGACGCCCACATCTAGTTCCTGCCACAGTGCCCCTCTGTGAGCCCTACCCCCTGGCAGCACTCATGCAAAACCTAGAAGGAATGAGCATTCCAGGCACTGAAGCAGCAGGCGCCAAGTTCTGAGGCAGGAGAGAACTTGGTGTTTGTAATGGGCTCTTTCAGAATGGCTAGTCCACAGTTAGCCGCAGAAAGGAGTGTACATGTGTGTGAAAACAGCAGGGCCAGGGGGACCACACAGGCCTCAGCAGCTTCATCTGTGGCTGGGGCTCAGGTTTACTCCACTGATCCATTCTGGGATCAGCAGCTACCCAGGGCTTGCTCCTCTGGGGTGCTGGTGTCTTGCATTAGGCCTTCCCTTGCATGACCTCTGCTGATATCCACTGGCCACGCAGCCTCAAGCAGGCAGGGACAGACTTGGTCTACTCCAGAGCAGGTACTCAAAGTCACACGGCAAAAGGGCATGGCAGGAGGTGGTAAAAAGCTGGGAGCAACAGTCCATCTAGCACAAATACATATTTGCTGCAAAAAGCTCTGTTGTCAAGACAGCCCTCAGGTTGCAGGATTCAGTAGAAGGACTCACAGTTATGATTCATCACAGCAAAAGCACACAGAAGAAAATCAGCAAAGCAAAAAAAAGGCACATAGAGCAGGGCCTGGGGGGAGACCAGGTGCAAGTAGGCACAGGACATCACTCTCCCAGCAGTACCGGGAGTGTTGCCAAACTGGGAAGCTCACCCGAGCCTTCGTGTCCAGAGTCTTGATTAGGGGTTGATCACGTGGGTGTGGGTGTGGAGTGCCTATGTGGCTGACCTGACTTACTCGGTCTCCAGCTCCTTCAGAGCTCAAGCTCATGACCCAAAGGCCTCTAGTTAGCTTAGACTACCTGGTGTGGTCCAAGGCCCCCACATAATCAAAGACACTCTTATCAGGCAGGATATTCCAAAAGGTTTAGGGCCAATCCCTTTTTTGGAATGTGTAGGGTTGAATACACTAGGC
>NW_012114677.1:243105-245930 GCF_000951035.1 Colobus angolensis palliatus
GTTTTTTTTAACTTTTTGTAGAGACGGGGTTTTGCTATGTTGCCCACACTGGGCTCCAACTCCCGGGTTCAAGCGATCCTCCTGCTTGACCTCCCTAAGTGCTGGGATTATAGGCATGAACCACTGCACCTGGCCCCAAAATGTTTTTCTTAAAGGTGGTGCAAAATCTGACTTGAACAGCTACAAGGCTTTTTCTGATCTTCATCTCACAGTCAGAATGGTCACCCTGTCTTTGCAGAAATTGTCATCTCTCTGGTTTTGTGGTGCTGTACTGTGCCCCCGTGGGAGCACTAAGTCAGATTTTAGCTGTTCATTTTCCACTGCTGCAGAACAAACTATCCCAAATGGTAGTAGCTTCAAACAACAATAAGCATATATTATCTCATCCAGTTTCTGTGGTCAGGAACTCAGGGGCAGTTTCTCTAGGTGGTTCTGGTCCAGGGTCTCCCATGGAGTCACAGTCAGTATGTCAGTGGGGACTACTGTCTTCTGAAGGCTTGACTAGCATCAGGGGATACAGTCCCAAGGTGGCTTCCTCACCGCAGTGGGCAAGTGGGTGCCGGCTGCTGCCAGGAGGCCTCAGTGCCTTGCCACCTGGACCTCTTCACAGGGCTACTTGACGACACGGTGGGTGGCTTCCTCCAGAGCTCCGAAGGAGGGGCAAGGCAGTAGCCGTGATGTCTTGTGGGAGTTAGCTGCAGAAGTCACACTCCGTCATTTCTGCAGTACCCTCTTAGTTACCCAGCTCAGCCCTCTCCAGTGGATTGGAGGGGACTACACAGGAGCATGGATATTGGAAGGGGGGGGATCCCCTTTGGAGGCTGGCTACCCCAGTTATATGTACCTATTTGAAATCCAAAGATCCTCATTTCTAAAATACACCTGGCGGCCTGGCATGGTGGCTTATGCCTAGAATCCCAGCACTTTGGGAGGCTGAGGCGGGAGGATCACTTGAGGCCAAGAGTTCAAGACCAGCCTGACCAAAATGGTGAAACCCCTTCTCTACTAAAAATACAAAAAATTAGCCAGGCGTGGTGGCAGGTGCCTGCAATCCCAGCTAATTGGGAGGCTGAAGTAGGAGAATTGCTTGAACCTGGGAGGCGGAGGTTGCAGTGAGCCGAGATCATAGAGATCATGCCACTGCACTCTAGCCTGTGCGGCAGATTAAGACTCCGTCTAAAATAAATAAAAATAAATAAATACAAGACAAGACAATACACCTGACCCCAAGGCTGTTGGATGAGAGACTGCAGATTGTAAAATGCACCTTTTACAGTTGAGGCAGAGTCTCAAGGTCACTGGAATGACCTGCCCCAGGCCACACATTAGCCTCTAACAGCTCTGGGTCCAGTTTTGCTTTTTCCACCCATGCCCCAGCCAATCAGTTGGCATTGTTCGTAACCACAGCCACGTGAACTGTGGGCTTGCCGTGCAGCAGCCACTGCCCTGGACAAGCGTTTCATGCACGCTCCACCCTCTACGTCCAACCAGGTAGGGTGGGCACTCGTGCTGCCCTTCCTTCTGCTGAGAGGAAGCCCAGGCTGTGGGCTTGCCGTGCAGCAGCCACTGCCCTGGACAAGCGTTTCATGCACGCTCCACCCTCTACGTCCAACCAGGTAGGGTGGGCACTCGCGCTGCCCTTCCTTCTGCTGAGAGGAAGCCCAGGCTCTGATGGGTAAGAAGGAGCCTTCCAAAGCAAAGCCAGGTCTGTGTAGCCCAATGTCCAGGCCCTAAACACTTGGCTGGCTCTAGCTTTGCTTATAGGCTTGTCTGATTCTACAAGCTTGTGAGTGTTTTCCCAGGCTCAGCCCAGGCTTGGCTGTGGATCACATAAAGAAAGAAAGTTAGGATGCTGCTCAGGGGCCGAGCCTGTGGGCAAGTCCACACACAGGGAAGACCCCTGACCCATCCCGAGTAGGGAAACTTAGAAAGACCCCATGTGTGCTTGGGCATCATTGTGGGGAAGACTGGGCTGTGGAAAAACACTAGCGTTTGGGAATTTTGGGGAAGGAAAGCGATGGACAAGCGAAAGGGTGGGAAGGGGCTGGCTTCCTGCTGCCTCTGCTCTAACAACACCATCTAGCAGGAAGGTTGTCCCGCGGGCCCATGCTAGCCACCTCACAAAGCAGCGTCTGCGGTGGCTCAGGCCTGTAATCCCAG
The DNA here is from genome assembly GCF_000951035.1 of Colobus angolensis palliatus. NCBI lineage: Eukaryota > Metazoa > Chordata > Mammalia > Primates > Cercopithecidae > Colobus > Colobus angolensis. The sequence goes on from NW_012114677.1 coordinate 245,266, forward strand.
CACTTTGGGAGGCCGAGGCCAGCGGATCACCTGAGGTCAGGAGTTCAAGACCAGCCTGGCCAACATGGTGAAACACCATCTCTACAAATAATACAAAAAAATTAGCCGGGCGTGGTGGCGGGCGCCTGTAATCCCAGCTACTTGGGAGGCTGAGGCAGGAGAATCGCTTGAACCCGGGAGGCGGAGGTTGCAGTGAGCCGAGATCGCGCCATTGCACTCCAGCCTGGATGAGAGAGCAGAAGTCGTCTCAAAAAAAAAAAAAAAAAAGGAAAGGAAAAAGAAAGCAGCGTGTGGGGCAGGGGGTTGGAGCTCTCTCTGAACTGTCCCCAGGTGGCCAAACGCATGACACGTGCTTGGTGCGCTGCGAGCTCAGCTCCTGGAGCTTCTGCGGCTCCTGTGGCCACAACGCCTGCAGCCTCGCGGGCAGATTCAGACCCACACTCAGTTCCAACGGTTGGGGGTTGTCTGTAAGCCCTTCTTTCCATCAGAGGCTGATGAATTCCCAACCCTGGGCCATGGGCTGAGTTCGACTCTCCAACAACTCCTCAGAGGCGCGTGTTTGGGGCCACTGGAATAAGGCCAGCACCAGCTGAGGTGTGGACAGCCTCGGGGGCCAGGCCGACTCTCCTGCGCTGCTGCGGACGGCAGGGGCGGGGCCGGGCTGT
>NW_012114677.1:251555-258977 GCF_000951035.1 Colobus angolensis palliatus
TAAAAAAATAAAAAAATAGAAACATGCCTTTGAAAAAAAAATTATGAAAGCAATTTTGAATATCTGAAAAACAAAGAATAAAATAGCCACTGTAATCCCTCAGTGCAGGGATGACTCGTGTCAATCTCTTGGCATGCCTTCTTCCTGTTTTTCCTCTGTGTACACTTGGCATGGCTGTGTTCATGCTGTGTATACAGTTCTCCTTAATACTAGGTTGTCAGTATCTACATCATTTAAAATACTTTTAGCAGCCAGTGTCTCCACTACTGCACTCTCTCCCTCCTTCTGGAAGGTAGATCCCGACTCACTAGAGCAGGAGGGAAGTTTAGAGGTCCCCTGGTCTGCACCAACAGGTTTTAGAGTTGTGGACACCAGGAGCCACAGATGAGTACAGACCAAGGACCCGGACGGCCACTCTGAACTCATCTCCAGAATGTTGGTGGGACAGAGGATGCCGGGACCTCACAACCAGAGCAGTGTACTTGCAGTCTGGTGGCCATCGGTGTTCAGCTCACGTGTGTCCCCTGTGTCCTATGTATCTGGCCACTCACCAAGCAGCTTATTGCAGCTTCCTGGTAGCCTCAGATAGAATTAGGTCTGTGGTCCCAGTATTACTGGCCCTGGTCCTGTCTTACCAACATGTGAGCATGTAGGTTTTGTTTTGGGATTTTCATTTATTTATTTCTTTTGAGACAGGGTCTCACTGTGCCACCCAGGCTGGAGTGCAGTGGCACAAACACGGCTCACTGTGGCCTCAACCTCCTGGGTTTACGTGATCCTCCTGCCTCAGCCTCCCATATAGCTGGGACCACAGGAGTTTGTCATCACACATGGCTAATTCTATTTATTTATTTTTTTGTAGAGACGGGATGTTGCTGTGTCACTCAGGCTGGTCTAGAACTCCTTTCTTCCAGTGATCCTCCTGCCTTGACCTTCCAAAGTGCTGGGATTACAGGCATGAGCTGCCATGCCCCGCATGGGAATTTTAATTATTTAAGGAACATTTTAATGATTTTTTTTTTTTTTTTTTTTTTGAGATGGAGTCTCGCTCTGTCGCCCAGACTGGAGTGCAGTGGCCGGATCTCGGCTCACTGCAAGCTCCGCCTCCCGGGTTTGTGCCATTCTCCTGCCTCAGCCTCCTGAGTAACTGGGACTACAGGCGCTTGCCACCTCGCCCGGCTAGTTTTTTTGTATTTTTTAGTAGAGACAGGGTTTCACCGTGTTAGCCAGGATCGTCTCGATCTCCTGACCTCTCGATCTCCTGACTTCTTGATCCGCCCGTCTCAGCCTCCCACAGTGCTGGGATTACAGGCTTGAGCCACTGCGCCCGGCCCATTTTAATGATTTAGTTGTGTTTGTTTGTTTGTTTGTTTTAGAGACAGGGTCTTGCTCTGTGACACTGCTACCTGGGCTGGAATGCCTTGGGGCCATCATAGCTCACTGTAACCTTGAACTCCTGGGCTCAAGCAGCCCTCTCGTCACAGCCTCCCGAGTGGCTAGGACTCTAGGCGAAGAGGCCGCGAGGACTGTGAGCCACCACACCTGGCTACCTTTTTAAGTTGTTGTAGAGATGGGGTCTCATTATGTTGCCCAGGCTGGTCTCAAACTCTTGGCCTCCGGGGATCCTCCTGTCTCGGCTTCCCAAAGTGCTGGGATTATAGGCAAGAGCCATTGTGCCTGGCCTTATCTGGTATCTTATGCAATTACATACTTATTGCTCATCCCAGCATTCAGTCTGAGGTCAATCACGGAACCTGTGGAAGAATGGAGAGGTTTCTCACCTCCTGTAGGCCCTGGGTTCACTGAGGTGGCAGTGCAGAGTCAAAGACACAGCAGGAAGCAAGCTGTGGCTAGGTTGCCCTCATCTATGGCCGTGTTAGTGAGCCCGTTAGGAGCAGGAACCCTGGACCAATAGGGACTGAGGGCTCCCAGAGGGAGCGCTGAGGCTCAGGGAGTGGAGGAGCTGACCGGTGCATCTGTGATCAAGCTGCGGTCAGTGTGTGATGGGGCAAGATCAGGCCAGAGAATTGTGATCTTCACTGTAGCCACCGCTGGACTTAAGACCTTACCTCATCTGTAACACAAGGCCTGAGTGGACAGCTTTGCAAAGCCCCTCCGGTTAATACTTTCTGGAATAATGGCACCAATTCATTATGCAACCTGTTACTGCGCAAGCCCATCCTGTCACCACTCTAGGGACCAGCTTCGTAGGCTTGGCCTGGTCCTGGCATATCAGCCCCTTTCCCTTCCAGCTTAGCTTAGCTTAGCTTTGCTTGCTTGCTTGGCTCTTTCTTTCTTTTCTTTTCTCTTCTCCTCTTTTCTTTCTTTCCTTCCTCGTTCCTTTTTTTTTTTTTAGACTGAGTCTTGCTCTGTCACCAGGCTGGAGTACAGTGGCACGATCTTGGCTCACTGCAACCTCCACCTCCTGGGTTCAAGCGATTCTCCTGCCTCAGCCTCCTGGGTAGCTGGGATTACAGGCGCCCACCACCACGCTTGGCTAATTTTTTGTATCTTTAGTAGAGACGGAGTTTCACCATGTTGGCCAGGCTGGTCTTAAACTCCTGACCTCGTGATCTACTCACCTCAGCCTCCCAAAGTGCTGGGATTACAGGCTTTAGCCACCGCGCCCGGCCGGAAAAGCACAAATTTAAGTCCAGGTATTAAAAAATGGTCAGGTCAGATGTGGTGGCTCTTGCCTGTAATCCCAGCACTTTGGGAAGCTGAGGCAGGCAGATCACTCAAGTCCAGGACCAGCCTGGGCAACGTGGCGAAACCTTGTCTCTACAAAACATACAGAAATTAGCTAGGTACAGAGGCCTGCACTTGTAGTCCAACTCATTAGGGTGCTGAGGCAAGGGGATCACTTGAACTTGGGAGGTCGAGGCTGCAGTGAACCATGATGGCACCACTGTACTCCAGCCTGGGTGACAGGGCAAGACCCTGTCTCAAGAAAAAATTGTCATTTTAAGAACCTTTTTCAATTCTTTAAGAAGTAACTGGGGTTGGGTGTGTTAATTTCCTAGAGCTGCTGTAACAAAGTAACACAAACCGGGGGGCTTCCAGCAACAGCAATTTAATCTTTCACAGTTCTAGAGGCTGGAAGCCGGAAACCAAGGCATCAGCTGTCTCTGAAGGTTCTAGGGAAGAACGCGCTTCCTGGCCTCTTCAGCTTCCTGTGGGGGCCGCCAATCATTGGTGTTCCTTGGCCTTTATCCACAAGATGTCACTCATATCTTTGTTGTCACATGGCCTCCTTCTCTCTGTGTGTCTGTCCAGACTTCCCGTCTTCTTCTTAGGACACCAGTCCCGTCCTGATCCAGTTTGTCCTCACCTGAACTCATTACATCTGCAAAGACCCTAGCTCTGAATAAGGTTTCATTCCCAGATACTGGGGAATGGGAGGTTTGGTTGTGGACATCTTTTGGGGGTTACCCACTACAGTGGAGTTTCTACCTTTCCTATCAAAAAAGTGCTTGGAATTGCCACTTTGATAATTGGATGAAAACTGGGTGTGGTGGCTTGAGCCTGTAGTCCCAGCTATTCAGGAGGCTGGGGTGGGGGGATTTGCCTGAGCCTAGGAGTTGAAGACCAGCCTGGGCTATATATAGCGAGACCCTCATTTCAAAACAACATCTTGATATGAAATCTAAAATGATGTGCTTGCTTGTGAAAACAGAATTTGGCGGGGTGCGGCGGCCCACACTGTCATCCCAGCACTTTGGGAAGCCAAAGCAGCTGAATCGCTCTAGCCCAGGAGTTCAAGACCAGCCTGAGCATCACAGCAAAACCCTGTCTCTACAAAATACAAAAATGTTAGCCAGGCACAGTGGCACGTGCCTATAGTCCCAGCTACTCAGGTTAGGATGGAGAATCGCTTGGGCCTGGGGAGGCCGAGGCTGCAGGGAGCCATGATTGTGCCACTGCACTCTAGCCTGGGTGCTAGTGAGACTCTGCCTCAAAAAAAAAGGGCTGGGTATGGTGGCTCACGCCTATAATCCCAGTACTTTGGGAGGTCAAGGTGGGCAGATCACCTGAGGTCAGGAATTCGAGACTAGCCTGGCCAACATGGTGAAACCTTGTCTCTACTAAAAATACAAAAATTGGGCCAGGCGCGGTGGCTCACGCCTGTAATCCCAGCACTTTGGGAGGCCAAGGTGGATCGATCACAAGGTCAGGAGATCGAGACCATCCTGGCTAACACAGTAAAACCCCGTCTCTACTAAAAATACAAAAAATTAGCTGGGCATGATGGTGGGCACCTGTAGTCCCAGCTACTTGGGAGACTGAGGCAGGAGACAGGCGTGAACCTGGGAGGCAGAGCTTGCAGTGAACCAAGATCGCGCCACTGTACTCCAGCCTGGGTGAGAGCGAGACTCCGTCTCAAAAAAAAAAAAAAAAACAAAAAACAAAAATTAGCTGGGTGTGGTGGTGGGCGCCTATAATTCCAGCTACTGTGGAGGCTGAGGCAGGAGAATCGCTTGAACCTGGGAGGTGGAGGTTGCAGTGAGCCGAGATCATGTCGCTGCACTCCAGCCTGAGCAACAGAGCGAGACTCTGTCTCAAAAAAAAAAAAAAATTTTTAAGATGAAGTTTCAGAACAGAACATTGTAGGCTGAAAAACTCCAGAGTTAATAGTTCAAATGCCCGACTTCTGAGTGAGTAATTGTTAGTTCAGATGCCTGACTTCGGAGTGAGTGTGTTTTGTGTCTGGTGTTGGGGCATCCATGCCAGGCCTCCTTTTGCTTTCTGAACATGTGCTCTCGACACTACTGCTTTTAATTCAGTCAACTGTGCTTTTAAATCTTCCGCTTAGGAAATTGAGAGGCTGACTGAGCGACTAGAAGAAAAAGAGAGGGAGATGCAGCAGCTACTGAGCCAGCCCCAGCACGAGCGAGAGAAGGAAGTCGTCCTGCTACGGAGGAGCATGGCGGAAGGGGAGCGCGCCCGGGCCGCCAGTGATGTCCTGTGCCGCTCCTTGGCCAACGAGACCCATCAGCTACGGAGGACGCTGACCGCCACTGCCCACATGTGTCAGCATCTGGCCAAGTGTCTGGATGAACGACAGCATGCACACAGAAATGTGGGGGAGAGAAGTCCTGACCAGGTAGGCCATAGTGTAAGCAGATTGTGCTGAAGAACCCTGTGTGCTGGGAGCATTGCCTGCAGGCCCCAATCACAGAGGCCGGGGGTGTCCCAGAACCCACTCTGTTCTCAGCAGCGAGAGTCCGCTGACGGGACAAAGCTCGCTCATCCAAGGGGTTCTTTGAAAATGATGGAACATGCACCATGTAATAGGAAAGCAGGCAGCCACCGCAGTGCCCAGCACCAGGCCTGTAGCTGACCCTGCTCCCAGGTGGGAGGTGGCACTTGGCTTTCATCTGCCTCAGCTGAGGATGAGGAGGAAGACATGAGGGTGGCAGAGCTGCCTGGAGGAAGTGCAGTCACATCCTCCTCATCTGAGGAAACTGAAGCAGAGCCGGGTGGTACTGCTGGGGACAGGGAGTGCCTCCAGTTCCACACCCAGAACTCCTGGAAGGACCGTGAGTGCTCGCCTTCCGCAGGTTCACTGGAAGTGGATTCCGCAGATCCACTTCCGTGTCTGAGTGGATCCAGGCACAGCTGGAACCACCATCTCCAAAGCTGGCGTTAGGCATGTCCTTGCCAGCAGCACGGCCTCCCACAGGCTTGGAGACCTGGCTCAGGGCCACAGCCTCATCATCAAAGCAAGGGCCAAGGGACAGTGGCGCCAGGTGACAGTGAGGGCCAAAGAAGGGTTCACTGGACCTCCAGGATAGGCTGGATCTGGGCTGTAGCTCTCTGTGGGGTCCAGTGGGAGAGAGAGGGACTGTGAGAGTTTTAGCATCAGGAGAAACCAGGAGGCTCCTAGGCAGAAGAGTAGGGAGTAGCGGGCCAAGGCATGTGTGTGCCAGGTGCTGTGGCCACTGTGAGCCAGGCACCTTCCATCTCGCTGGTGCCCGTGGTGTCTGTGTGTGGCAGGCGGGGACATGGAGGCACTCTGTGCACATGTCACCCAGGCTGAGGCCCCACCTCACTCGCACTGCCGGGCACAGGGCCTCTTGCTCGGGTCCTTTCTAGGCGGTTCTCTGAGGCAGCACCAAGGTTCATGCAGAAACACACAGGCTGGGATGTTCTGCGGCAGACAGTACATCCTGCACCCGTCAGCAGCCTCACCAAGGCGCCCACTGGGGAGAAGCTTGGTCTGAGAACTGCCCACCTCAGCTGGGTGGATTCCAGGCGGGGAACCTCAGAGAGACACAGCTGCATTCAGAAACCAAAGGAAAAGTGCCGTCTGGGCGGAGGCCGGGTATTCTGGTCTGATTTTGAGTCAGCGTGTCATTTCCCGCTGGGGATTTGAAAGGAGCCACACACAGTGTTGAGCCTGAGGCGGGGGTGGGGCCAGTGGCCGCGTAGGCCCTCATCACAGTCTCTAAATAAGTGTCACTTCTCAGCCCTGAACTCAGCTGAGTCACCCGGGGCTTCCGGGTGTAGGCTGCGTTAGGACATGCACTTCCTTTGTCACTCGGGGGAATTCTCAAAAATTATGTCACTGATATACAGTCAGAATTCTAGAGTACACATGAGTTTCATGAGACTTTTCATTCAGGTCTGGAGTTGTTAGTGGGGGCTGGTTTGGGCTGTGGCTTCCATGACTCCTGACTCTGCGTGGGGCAGAGGTTACATTGCTGTGTCCAGAATCACCTGGTTGAACCCGATTGTCTGCAGACAGGACAGTGTCATGGGCTCCAAAGGAGGTAAGCAGGGTGCATGGCCAGGCCCACCCTGGGCAGCTGGGAGCCCCCCGCTGGAGATCCTCTGGTTTACAGTGGGATTCGGCTTCCTGCCCTCCCTGCTGTCTGTGATAATGGCAAACCTCTGGCCAAGAGAAGACTTGGTCATGTCTGGTGTGCCAATCCCTGTAGACATTATGACTTTAGAATATTTACATTCCAAATATTTAAAAGACAAACAGCTCAAACTGGTAGGTAAGATGGGATAAGGACGGTGTCAAAGGTGATGTGGCCTGAAGACCGTCCATCTGGGCCCTGGCCTGGGCCTGGTAGGGGTGGGCCTGGGCAGGGAGAAGGTGGTCGCTTGTCCCTGCTTTGCCTCTCTGCCAAGTGAATGATCACTACCCGCTGCCTTGGAGGATGCAGTGATCATCTGTGGCCTCAGCCTCTGGGTCTAGCTTTCTCCCCTCTTGCTGTATGTAACAGATTGTCTTCTCTCTGTCCCTTCCGCATGCAGTCAGAACATACAGGTGGGCACACCTCTGTCCAGAGTATTATTGAGAAGCTGCAGGAAGAAAATCGACTGTTAAAACAGAAGGTGACTCACGTGAGTGTCTTCCACATTTTGGTTGAGAACACACGGCTTACAAACTGTCAGTGCGGGTTCTCTCCT
>NW_012114677.1:260203-261793 GCF_000951035.1 Colobus angolensis palliatus
AACCCGGGAGGCGGAGCTTGCAGTGAGCTGAGATCCGGCCACTGCACTCCAGCCCGGGCGACAGGGGGAGACTCCGTCTCAAAAAAAAAAAAAGAGGAAACGCTCACTCAGCAAATCACTGCTGATGAATGGTTCCCCCTGGGTGTGGCTTGAGCAGCTCTGTCCGCTGCCTTCGCCGTGAGCTTTCCGGCTCCACCTCCTCAGGTTGAAGACCTCAATGCCAAGTGGCAGCGCTACGACGCCAGCAGGGACGAATACGTGAGGGGGCTCCATGCGCAGCTCAAGGGGCTGCAGACCCCACATGAGCCCGAGCTGATGAGGAAGGAGATCTCCCGGCTCAACAGACAGTTGGAAGAGAAAATAAACGACTGTGCAGAAGTGAAGCAGGAGCTGGCGGCCTCCAGGACGGCCCGGGACGCTGCACTGGAGCGGGTGCAGATGCTGGAACAGCAGGTGTCTGTCCCTCGGGCTCTGGACGGCCCCGACCAGATGGCTGCTGGCTGGTGGTGGCCGAAATCATGGGACAGGCTGGGCTGAAGGCTTGGTGGCACTGAGTGGGCAGTGGTCATGGTGGGGGTGGGAGAAGCCTGGGGGACACTTTCTCTTTCCTTGAACAGAAATGTGTGTCTCGCCTCTTCAGATTCTCGCTTACAAGGATGACTTCATGTCAGAAAGGGCCGATCGGGAACGGGCTCAAAGTAGGATTCAAGAACTGGAGGAAAAGGTCACCTCTTTGCTGCACCAGGTGTCCTGGAGACAGGTAGAGTATGAAGGCGTTTTTCTTCCTGCTTAGGTTTAGTGTTTTTGTTTTTCTTCTCATGGGTTTAGAGCCTTTCTGTGTCTGCCAAGGCCCTGATTTGCTGGTGATGAGGGTTGTGGTGGGCCCCTCCCTGCTCTGGGGAGAGCCACCTGGCCTAGTACCTGGGCGTGGTCATGGAAAGCTTCCCTGTTGTACTGTTTAGTTATGGAGGAGGCTGGCATGGCGGCCTGAGGACAGGTGGCTGTCCTCGGGGCCCATCTGTCACTTTCGTGCAGTCAGAGGGCCTGTCTCGGGCCTCGGGCCCGTCCGTCACTGTCGTGCAGTCAGAGGGCCTGTCTCGGGCCTCAGGCCCCGGGCCCGTCCGTCACTGTCGTGCAGTCAGAGGGCCTGTCTCGGGCCTCCAAGCGTGAGCTCCACACATGTCCTGACCTGTCTGTGAGGCGGGAACTCTGCCTACCCTCTCACATAGATATGATGGCCTTGGGTGTCCAGTAACATCCCCTAGCTCAGCCTGGCACGTGGAGCTGGGCCTTGCAGGCCAGGGGCCCCTCACTCTACCCCTGGGCTCAGTGCTCTTCCTACCATGGGGTACCTTGAGGGAGGCCTGGCGTGAATGGGAACCGGTGAGGTTCTTCAGTGTATGACCCATGGCCTCTTCCTTCTCCTCACTGACGTGCTTTGCAAAACTCCAGGAGAAGTGCCGGGCGCAGTGGCTCACGCCTGTAATCCCAGCACTTTGGGAGGCCGAGGCGGGCGGATCACGAGGTCAGGAGATCGAGACCATTCTGGCTAACACGGTGAAACCCCGTCTCTACTAAAAATACAAAAAA
>NW_012114677.1:262058-266446 GCF_000951035.1 Colobus angolensis palliatus
GGTCTCAAAAAAAAAAAAAAAATCCAGAAGTTTGTTTATTTAGCTCCTCATGAAGTATCTGACACACTTTTGGTCCTGGAAATGGCCCTGGGCCCCACTCAAAGAGCTTCCTCTCCTGGCATAGACTGAACAGTAGTGATACCACCTGAGAAACGATGCACCCCAGGCTGGAGCTGGGATGCCCAGCGGAGCTGCCCTGTGTTTCAGGGTGTGAACAGGGACCCTGGGGCTGTGAGGCCACCCCCACTGCCCTGCTCCAAGCAGCCACTGGGCCTCCGTGGCTTCTGCTTCTCAAACTCTGCTTGAAGGGCACAGGAGAGTCATGGTGGACACCTTTTTTTTTTTTGAGACGGAGTCTCGCTCTGTCGCCCAGGCTGGAGTGCAGTGGCCGGATCTCAGCTCACTGCAAGCTCCGCCTCCCGGGTTTACACCATTCTCCTGCCTCAGCCTCCGGAGTAGCTGAGACTACAGGCGCCCGCCACCTCGCCCGGCTAGTTTTTTGTATTTTTAGTAGAGACGGGGTTTCACCATGTTAGCCAGGATGGTCTCGAACTCCTGACCTCAGGTGATCCATCCACCTCGGCCTCCCAAAGTGCTGGGATTACAGGCATGAGCCACCGCGCCCGGCCCGGTGGACACCTTTTCTAACACACCCTTGGACTAAGTCTGCAGCAGAGGGCTAGACACAGGCGGCTGTTTGTACTTGTGCATGAGGGAGGAGGAACCTGGTGGGGCACTGTGTCTTCCTCCGTTAAGTTCACAGGCTGACAAGGAGGCACTGGAGGCGTCACCAGCCACAGCAGGCCCTGCCTCAAGCCCCTGCCCAGCCCCCACCGCCTTCTTGGCATCACAGAATGGAATGTGTATGGGCAGCTCTTCATCCCCCCGTTTCAGATTCTCCTAAGTCCCTGGCATGGGGATTCTTCAGCATGTCCCCTCGGCCGGAATGGGAATAGCTTGCAACAGACCTACATGTGGGTTTTCCTGGGATTTGGTTTTGCCTGTGGGTTTTCTGACCTTCACGAATTCAAGGAAGCATGTGATTTGGATTGAAGGATCACTATTGGTACAATCATGAGGATGGTCTTAGGCCACCTCTCAAAGATTTCGGACCTGAGGAACTGGCTCCAGACTTGCAGGCCCAGATTCTTACCCCTGAGGGTCAAGTTTCTGGTGGGGCCTGCAGACTTTGTACTAAGTGGCCTTTGTGTCCCTTTCAACAGTAGCCTGTGGCCCCTCGAGGATTGCTCAGTCCCTAGGTGGCACAGCCAGGGACAGGGGTGCTGAAGGCTTGGGTGATAAGCTGTAGTCCCACTGGGGAAAGTCCACATTCAGACAGGAAGTGGAAGCACCAAGGCCTACTGGAGTGAAGTTCACAGACAAGCAGTGAGGGCCGCAGGCTGCGGTGCTTCAGGACGGATGTTTGGAGAACGCATGCCAGGCCGTGCCAAGTGGTTGGTGGGGCCAAGCCAGGGATACCTCTTGCTGCTACTGAAGGACCTCCTGAGCCCCAGAGTGCTGAGCACCCCCAAGCCCCACAGAGGAGGTGCAGAGTAGGGTTTGGACTGTTTTCCCAGCTCCCCACCAGAGGCTCTGCCACCTCCACTCTGCAGTGGTGTGTGGGCTACATCATCAGGGCCAACTTATCAGTCGGGTCTCCTAGGGCCGATGGGTCCAGCTGAACAGGACTTCCACCAAGGGGCTGGGGAGTGGACCACACTAGGGCCTGTTTCTTCATGAGCGCATGAGGGAGCGTGGGTGCGATCGATCTCCTCAGTCATTCACCGAGCACCCCCTTCTCTGGGCTCTGGGGCACAGCAGGAAGCAAAGTGGGGGACTGAAGTTCTGCTCAGGGATAGATGACGTACCTCTAGTTGCTGGAACCTGAGACCAGACTTTGTGACCTTCGGCACAGCCCATGTCAATAGACCTTTGCCTTTTCTCCAGGATTCTCAGGAGCCAGATGCCTGCCGGATCCATGCTGCGAGCAAAGCTGCCAAGTACTTGGCCACCGACGCATTGGAGCTTATGGTGCCTGGTGGCTGGAGGCCTGGGACTGGGGCCCAACAGTTGGAACCCCCTGCAGAGGGCGGGCATCCTGGCATGGCCCAGAGAGGCCAGGGGGACCTTCAGTGCCCTCACTGCCTGGAGTGCTTCAGTGACGAGCAAGGTGAAGAGCTGCTCAGGCATGTGGCTGAGTGCTGCCAGTGACTGAGACTCACGTGCCCTTACGGCCCCCTGGCCCGGCGTGGCTGCCCTCAGGGACAGGGTGGGTACTCTCAGATGCCATGGGTTGAGCTCTCCTGAGATCCAAGGTCCCTAAATAGGTGCGGGGCACTGTGATCATTCCCTTGGTCCCCCTTTGGCTATGGAACAGGCTGGGTCACAGGGAACTGCCAGTGAGGCTGGAGGTGGAGATGGGTTTAGGAACATCTGGCAGAGGGAGGTCCTGGTCTGTGTCTCCATCAGGCTGAAGCCAGAACAATCTGGTGCTAGCGTACCAGCCCCTTCCCTAGCCTGCACCTGGGCATGCCGCAGCTTGCCAGAAAGGGGTGGCTGCCTATGGGGGGGGTCACTTGTATGGTCCCTAGGGTGGAAGCCCCATCCTGTTCTGTAGAATAAGGTGTCTCCTCTCTGCCTTGAACCAGGAGGTTTGTCAAATGGAGTATTGCGGCTGTGCATCACATTAGGGGGGCCGCCCCCGCCATTGCAGAGCCGCATGTCTGCCCTGAGAAACTGCATCGCAGTAGCACTGTCATCTGTCCGGAAGTTAAAGCACACTTACTCTATCCACCTATTTTTATAATAAACGTTCTTGCTACTGTGACTGCTCTGAGAATGTGTGTTGGAAGCTGGGGTGCAGGGACTGAGCAGTATTGACAGCAGCTGGCACGGGAAAACGCTCCTGCTGTTGCCTTCTGCTAAGGCACCAAGACAAGGGGGTCAGTGGGAGCCTGGCTGTGTTAGTTCTCTAGAGGGACAGAACTAATGGAATAGACAGATACATAAAGGGGAGTGTGTTAAGTATCGACTCACACGATCACAAGTTCCCACAATAGGCTGAGGAACAAGGACAGCCAGTCCAAGTTCTGAAACTGAAGAACGTGGAGTCCCATGTTCAAGGGCAAGATGTAGGCTGGGAGGCCAGGCCAGTCTCTCCTTTCACGATTTTCTGCCTGCTTATATTCTAGCAGCACTGGCAGCTGATTAGATGGTGCCCACCCACACTGAAGGTGGGTCTGCCTTTCCCAGCCCAGTGACTCAAATGTTAATCTCCTTGGCAACACCCCACAGACACACCCAGGATCAATACTTCGTATCCTTCAGTCCAAAAGTTGACACTCAGTAGTATTAACCATCACGGGTCCACCCCTTGTCAACTTGAACCCATACGTATTCCTGAGATGATAATCTTCAAATAAAGACAAAAAGTCACAATTACACCTAACATAATACAACGATCCTTCATACAACCGGAAATCCACCAATCCCCAACCCAAATACTATTACATAAAGGTACCAATACTTTTTTTTGAAACGGAGTTTCACTCTTGTTCCCCAGGCTGGAGTGCAGTGGTGTGATCTCAGCTCGGCTCACTGCAACCTCTGCCTCCCGGGTTCAAGCGATTCTCCCACTTTAGGCTCCCGATTAGCTGGGATTACAGGCGCCCACCACCGTACTCGGCTAATTTTTATATTTTTGGTAGAGACGGTACCGCCATGTTGGCCAGGCTGGTCTCGAACTCCTGACGTCAGGTGATCTGCCTGCCTCTGCCTTCCAGAGTGCTGGGATTACAGGCGTGAGCCACTGCACCCGGCCAAGGTAACAAATGTTGATGTGAAGTCAGTAAATCTTATGTCACACGATGAAGGAGAAAGGAAACAAAATGAAGAGATTTTCTTAGTACTATATACATGCACAAATGTTTTCATCAAAAGGAGGAAATACTCATGGCAATTAACAGTCCTGGTTTCTGCAGCTGGTCACATGGTCGTGGCTGGTACTGATGCCTACCTTCTTCTACTTCCCATTCTGTATTCCCTTTGCCTGAATTCAGCAAGCACCTCAGCAGGTTGTGGTTTTTTCCTGGTGGAGTGACTCAAAGCTTCATTCCTAAAGGGTCTGGGTGATTTGTAGTCCTGCCTGGATTGGGCTGTTGTAGTTTCCCATTAACTTTAATCACAGGGCATGGTAATACTAAGAGATGCCCTAATGGATCTCCTGTATTCCACGCATATTCTTCCTTACCTCTGTTGTGCAGTAAGAGACTGATTCCATCTTTTTTTTTTTTTTTTGAGACTGAGTCTTGCTCTGTCGCCCAGGCTGGAGTGCAGTGGTGTGATCTCAGCTCACTGCAAGCTCTGCCTCCCAGGATCACGCCATTCTC
>NW_012114677.1:267201-269206 GCF_000951035.1 Colobus angolensis palliatus
GAGTGGTGCCACTTCTACTTCCACCCCCTTGATTCCTGGACCCGTGAATCCTGGCTATGGGAGAAACAGGACCATATATTGGACGCTGATGCAGAGCATACACGGCCTTCTGGAGAAATGTGCCCCAGCCCTGCAAAGTATTGTCACCTGGTTGGCATTGTAATTGTGACTTCAAAAGGCCATTCCCCCGTTCCATCAATCCAGCTGCTTCAGGACGATGGGGAACATGGTAAGACCAGTGAATTCCATGAGCACGAGCCCACTGCCATACTTCTTCAGCTGTAAAGTGAGTGCCTTTGTCAGAGGCAATGCTGTGTGGAATACCATGACGGTGGATACGGCATTCCGTGAGTCCACAGATGGTAGTCTTGGCAGAAGCATTGCATGCAGGACAGGCAAACCCATATCCGGAATAAGTGTCTGTTCCAGTGAGGACAAACCTCTGCCCCTTCCATGATGGAAGAGGTCCAATATCATCAACCTGCCACCGGGTTGATCACCTCAAAGAATGGTGCCATATTGAGGGCTTAGTGTTAGTCTATGAGGCTGCCAAATTGGGCACTCAGCAGTGGCTGTAGACAGGTCAGCCTCGGTGACTGGAAGTCCATGTTGCTGAATCTCCATACGCAACCTCCATCCCGGCCACCACGGCCACTTTGTTCATGGGCCCATTGGGTGATGACAGGGATGACTGGGGAAAGAGGCTGAGTGGTGTCCACAGAACAGGTCATCTTGTCCACCTGATTATTAAAATCCTCCTCTGCTGAAGTCACCCATTGGTGAGCACTCACATGGGATACAAATATCTTCACAGTTCTTGACCACTCGGAGAGGTCCATCCACATACCTCTTCCCCAAATTTGTCACCAATTTTCCAATCATGTTTCTTTCAAGCCTCTGACCATTCTCTTCTAAGCTCATTCTTCCAAGCCCCATCCAGCCAAACGATCGTCTACAGCCCATGAGTCAGTACATAATCACATATCTGGCCATTTCTCCTCCCATGCAAAGTGCACAACCAGGTGCACCGCTCTAAGTTCTGCCCACTGGGAAGATTTCCCATCACTGCTGTCCTTCAGGGACGTCCTAGAAAGGGGCTGTGATGCAGCAGCTGTCCACTTTCGGGTGGTGCCTGCATATTGTGCAGAACCATCTGTGACCCAGGCCCTCATCTTCTCTTCCTCTGTCCACTGATCACAGAGAATTCCTCATGAGGCCATTGGTGCAGACTGGGGGAGAGGAGGCAGGGTGGCAGGAGTGGAGACCATGGGCATTTGAACCGCTTTCTCATGTAACTTGCTTGTGCCTTCAGACCTGCTCAAGCCCAATCACATATATACCACTTCTCTTTGACGATGGAATGCTGCTGTGCATGACTTACTTTATGGTGATGGGTCAGAAAGCACCCAGTTTGGCCGGGCGCGGTGGTTCACGCCTGTAATCCCAGCACGTGATCTGAGGCAGGCAGATCACGAGGTCAGGAGATTGAGACCATCCTGGCTAAAACGGTGAAAACCCGTCTCTATTAAAAACACAAAAAATTAGCCAGGCGTGGTGGTGGGTGCCTGTAGTCCCAGCTACTCGGGAGGCTAAGGCAGGAGAATGGCGTGAGCCCGGGAGGCAGAGCTTGCAGTGAGCCAAGATCGTGCCACTGCATTCCAGCCTGGGCAACACAGCAAGACTCCGTCTTGGGGGGGAAAAAAAAAAAGAAGCAAGCACCCAGTTCATGACGGGCCGTTCAGGTCACATAGTGACTTCATGACCCATAATCAAACGTTCAGTTTCCACCAAAGCCCAGTAACAGGCCAGGAGCTGTCTCTCAAAAGGAGAGTAGTTATCTCCAGAAGATGGCAGGGCCTTGCCCCAAAATCCTAGAGGCCTCTGCTGTGATTCACCTATGGGGGCCTGCCAAAGGCTCCAAACAGCATCCCTCTCTGCCACTGACACCTCAAGCACCATTGGGTCTGCTGGGTCATATGGCCCAAGTGGCAGAGCAGCTTGCACA
>NW_012114677.1:269256-276643 GCF_000951035.1 Colobus angolensis palliatus
AAAGGCTCCAAACAGCATCCCTCTCTGCCACTGACACCTCAAGCACCATTGGGTCTGCTGGGTCATATGGCCCAAGTGGCAGAGCAGCTTGCACAGCAGCCTGAACCTGTTGCAGAGTCTTCTGTTCTGGACCCCACTCAAAATTGGCCACCTTTTGGGTCAGCGGATAAATGGGCCGGAGTAACACATCTAAGTGCGGAATGTGTTGCCTCCAAAATCCAAATAGACCCACTAAGCATTGTGGCTCTTTTTGGTTGTAGGAGGGACCAAATGAGGCAACTTATCCTTCACCTTGGAAGGAATATCCCAACAGGCCCCACACCACTGGAGCCCTAGAAATTTTACTGAGATAGAAAGTCCCTGAAAAAAATTTTTTTTTTTTTTTTGTATTTTTACTAGAGACAGGGTTTCACTATGTTGGCTGGTCTCAAACTCCTGGCCTCAAACGATCCACCCAGCTTGACCTCCCAAAATGTTGGGATTACAAGTGTGAGCCATTGTGCCTGGCCTGAACGTCTTATTTTGGAAAATGTTTAATCAGATCTTTTGTCCATTTTAAAATCAAATTATTACATTTTTTTCCTATTGAGTTGAGCTCCTTATATATTCTGGTTATTAATCCCTTGTCAGATGGAGAGTTTGCAAATATTTTCTCCCATTCTGTGGGCTGTCTCTCCATTTTATTGTTTTCTTTTGTGTACAGAAGCATTTTAAGTTTTTTTTTTTTTTTTGAGTCGGAGTCTAGCTGTCACTAGTCTGGAGTGCAGTGGTGTGATCTTGGCTCACTGCAACCTCCAGCTCCCAGGTTCAAGTGATTCTCCTGCCTCAGCCTCCCAAGTAGCTGGGATTATAGGTATGTGCCGCCATGCCCAGCTAATTTTTGTATTTTTCGTAGAGACGGGGTTTCACCATGTTGTCCATGATGGTCTTCATCTCCTGACCTTGTGATCCACCCACCTCGGCCTCCCAAAGTGCTGGGATTACAGGCATGAGCCACTGCACCTGGCCACTTTTTAAATGTGATCCCATTTGTCCATTTTTGCTTTAGTTGCCTGTACTTTTGGGGTATTACTCAAGAAATCTTCACACAGACCAGTATCCTAGAGAATTTCCCCAATGTTTTCTTTTAGTAGTTTCACAGCTTGAGGTCTGAGATTTAAGACTTTAATACATTTTGATTTGATTTTTGTATATGGTGAAAGATAGGGGTTTAGCTTCATTCTTTTTTCTTATTTCTTTTATTGTTGTATTTTTATTTTTTTGAAACAAAGTCTCACTCTGTCACCCAGGCTGGAGTGCAGTGGTGTGAATATGGCTCATTGCAGGCTTGAGCTCCTGGGCCTAATTGCTTTGGCTACAACCTCTAGCACAATGTTGAAGAGAAACCGCAAAACAGGTATCTTCGCCTTGTTTCTGATCATAGGGGGAAAGCATGCAGTCTTTCACCACATTATGGATATTAACTGTTAAGTTTTTTGTAGATGTCATTCTTCAGGTTGAGGAAGTTCTCTTCTATTCACACTTGGTGAAATGCTTTTATTGTGCAAAAGTGTTGGATTTTGTCAAATGTTTTTGCATCTACTGAGATGATCTGCAATTAAAATTTCTATTAATATGATGTATTACATTAATTATATGTTGGATATTGAACCACCCTTGCATTCCTGGGATCCCACTTGATCATGGTGTATATTTTTTTTCTTATGTTGCTGGATTTGGTTTTCTAGTATTTTGTTGAGGAATTTTGTATCAATATTCATAAGAGATACTAGTCTGTAGTTTTCTTGTGATGTCTTTGTCTAGTTTTGGTATCAGGTAATCCTGGCCTCATAGAATTAGTTGGGAAGTGTTCCTTCTTCTATTTCTGAGTTTGAAAAATTGGTTTTAATTCTTCTCTAAGTGTATGGTAAAATCCAGCAGTAAAGACTTCTAGGTTTGAGCTTTTGTGGGTACTTTTTCCTGTTTTAAATTACTATTTCAACATACTTCACTCATTATTGGTCTATTCAGATTGTCTATTTATTCTGGAGTCAGTTCTTATAGTTTCTTCTTGTCTAGAAATTTGTCCATTTCATCTGCTATGGTTTATATGTTCACATGTTAGAACCTAGTGCCCAAGGTGATAGTATTAAGAGGCGGGGCCTTCTGGGAAGTGTTCAAGTCATGAGTACTCCATCATCACGAATGGGAAAACAGCTTTTATAAAAGAGGTTGAAGGATCGGATCATCTTAATTCCCTTTTTGCCCTTCTACCATATGAAGATACAGCAACAAGGTGCCACTTTGGAAGCAGAGAGTGAGCCCTTACCAGATACTGAATCTATTGGTGCACTTTGCTCTTAAACTTCACAGCCTCCAAAACTGTGAGAAATAAACTTCTTTCATAAATTACTCAGTCTGTGATATTTGGTCATAGCTGCATGAATGGACTAAGACATCATCTAAATTACCAAATTTGCTGGCATATAATTGTTGTAGTATTCCTTTAAAATCCATTTTATTTGTGACCAGTTCTGATTCCAGTAATTGGAATCCTTCTCTGTCAGTCTTGCTAAAGATGTCTATTTTGTTTACCTTTTTAAAACTTTTGGTTTTATTTTCTCCATTATTTTTGCATCCTCTATTTCATTAATTTCTAATTTTTATGATTTTATGATTTTATTCCTTCTTTTTACTTTAGGCCTAGTTTGCTCTTTTTCCAGTGTCTTAAGGTGACAAATTAGTTTATTGATTTGAGATCTTTCTTCTTTCTTAATATAAACATTTTCAACTTCTGGGATGTGTTACCATTTTTCAGTTTGGGAGGTTTTCAGCTATTATTTCTTTGAATATTTTTTCTGCTCTTTGCTCTCCTTTTGACATTCCCATTACACATATGCTGGTATGCTCAATGGTGTCCCACATTTTTCTGAGGCTGTTTATTTTCATTATGTTCATATTTTTTCTCTATGTTCTTTGGCTAGCATAATCTCTATCAGCCTATCTTCAAATCCACTTATTCTTCCTTCTGCTAATTTTAAAATTTAGGCTGGGTGCAGTGGCTCACCTGAAGTCAGGAGTTCGAGGCCAGCCTGGCCAACATGGTGAAACACCGTCTCTACAAAAAATAAAAAAAATTAGACAGGCATGGTGCTGCGTACCTGTAGTCCCAGCTGCTGGGGAGGCTGAGGCAGGAGGCTGGCGTGAACCCAGGAGTTGGAGGTTGTGGTGAGCGGAGATGTTGCCGTTGCACTCCAGTCTGGGTGACAGAGCGAGACTCTCTATCTAAAAAAAAATAAAAAAATAAAAAAATAATAAATATATATACATATATAAACTTTTCAGATTGTATAATTTCCATTTGGTTCCTTTAAAATAATTTCTATATTCATTTGCTGCAGCCTTATTGTATCATCGTTTTCTTTCTACTGCCCACTAGTATCCAGCCTATGATGTGGCTCCTCAGGGTGTGCAGCTTTTACCCTGGGATGAGAGTCATGGTGGTAGAGTTCTCTTCCTCTTTCCCTGGCCACACTCAGCAGTTAAGCCACTCATTGCCAACTCTATTGTTTTCCACAGCGCCCTGGGGCACAAATGGCTCTACAAACAAATCCAATCAAATTCTGACTCCTTTGAAGAGTGTCTAGGAACACTGTGTGATACTCGTTCTGACCCCTGGATGCCTCCTCCCAGCTCTTCTCTTCCTCAGTTATCTCCTGCAAACTATCTGGCCTATAGCTGAGCCTGTATCTTGTCTCTCTTGCCAGGGTTTCACGGCCTCCACTGTTTCTGAGAGTGCCTTCAGGCTTGAACCTCTTCATTCTTGCAAACGAAGTCAGTTTCTTTGGGAAGAGATTAGGAGCTATCTGTTTTACTGCCTGTTTCTCTGCCCAGGCAAAATATCTGAGCAGGGCTCATAGCTGAGGGTACAGAAAACAGTAAGCTTCTCAATACAACTGTTCACTGTTAATGTTTCCTTTCTAGCTATTGTTATTCTGTTTCATTTCATGACTATTACAAGTTGAGTATGCCTAACCCAAAAGGTTCCAAAATTCAAATCCTTTTGAGTGTTAAGATGATGCTCCAAGGGAATGCTCATTGGAGCATTTTGGATTTCAGATTTTTGGATCAGAAATGCTCAGTCGGGGGCCGGGCGCGGTGGCTCAAGCCTGTGATCCCAGCACTTTGGGAGGCTGAGACGGGCGGATCACGAGGTCAGGAGATCGAGACCATCCTGGCTAACACGGTGAAACCCCGTCTCTACTAAAAATACAAAAAACTAGCCGGGTGAGGTGGCGGGCGCCTGTAGTCCCAGCTACTCGGGAGGCTGAGGCAGGAGAATGGCATGAACCCGGAGGCGGAGCTTGCAGTGAGCTGAGATCCGGCCACTGCACTCCAGCCTGGGCGACAGAACGAGACTACGTCACAAAAAAAAAAAAGAAATGCTCAGTCGGTAAGTACAACGCAAATATTCCAAATCTAAAGTCTGAAACTGGACACACTTCTGGTACTGAGGATGCCACATAAGGGATAAGGGATACTCACCCTGTGCTATTGAGTGAGTCAAGTGTGAGGCTCCCCCAGGGCGGCCCCACCCTCCCCCACAGGGGAGTGATGTCACCAGGAACCCCAGGGGCTCCCATCAAGTCAGGGACCCTGGAGCTGGATGTTCTACAAGCATCCTGAGATGCTGGAAGGATGAGTGGTTTCCAGGGAAATAGGGGAAGATCCTTCCTGGCATGGGCATGGCCAGGAGAATGGCTGGGAGCCTGAGGGCCAAAGTGAGCAGGTGCAGGTCAGGGGCCAGAGCGGGCAGAGCTGTGAAGCCGCAGGCAGGGTCGCCATGGAGGTGATGGGAGTGTCCAGAACTGGGCATGTGGGGTGCGCATCTGAGGGTCTCTAGGTCCCAGCGTGGTACTCAGTGTGTTGGGGCACCCAGAGTTCCCCATCACCATTCAGGGCCCTGCAGTTTCCCTCAGCAACAGGCACGGTTCTACTGGAAGAGGAGGCTGAGATGCAGATGTGGGACTGTCCCCCAGCACAGTGTCAAGGCTGTCCAAGGAGACAGCAGGGCAGGCTCTGGGGGCCTGGGCAGGCAGCTTCCCCATAGGGCGAGGCACAGGCCTGGGCCTTTTCTCAGCCCCCACCGCAGGCAGAAGAGGAGGCTGGAGTCCCGGGGGCCTGCCCTGCGCTGGGGTTTCTGCCTCTCAAGGACACTACTGTTGCGGTCATGGCCCGACCTGCTTCACTCTCTGCCCTATCATCCCACGAACAAAGCAATGTTCTCTTCCTCATACCTGGGAAAAAAAAAAAAAAAAGGCGAGGAAAGCTCCTTGTGCTGTACCTCCCCCTGGCTGGTGACCCTTTTTCAGCTCTCGTGCAATCTCCAGAGTTCTAGGACCTGCTGTCCCCACCTCACTCTCCTGCAAACTGATGCCGGGGCGGGGCTGCTCTGGGCCTTGTCTCCCTGACCTGCTTCGAAGCCTCCTCACCCTCTGCCTTCCTGGTTCCCCAGCTCCAGCCCCCATCCCATTTACTCACCCCTGCGGGGCCCTCACACAGGCTCAGTCCATGAACAGCAGTCCCCAGTTCCAGACCTCTCACCTGGGTGGCTGGTGGGCATCCCAGACTCACCGTCTAGAACCAGGTCTCCAGTCCCACACCCCAATTCCAGACCTCTCACCTGGGTGGCTGGTGGGCATCCCAGACTCACCGTCCAGAACTGGTCTCCAGTCCCACCTCCAGGAACACAGCGCAAGTCTTCCCCTCTTCCTCCTCCCTGCGTCCTGTCCACCAGGAAATCCTGTGGCCTCATCGTCCAAACACCTCCAGAAGCTGGCCCTCCCCTACCCTCTCCCCAGCCAGGCCCTGCCCTCTTCACCTTCACTCTGGGTGAAGTCATACTTTGATGGGGCACAGAGGCAGGTGGAACATGAGGCTGGGAGAAGTGGGAGCTACTGAGTGCTCTAGGTGGTGAGAAGTAACCATGATGCAGCTCCTTGGGAGCTTTCTGTCTCCTGCTGCCTGCTCTGCCTGGCACACAGAGGATGGCAGGGGCACCAGGATCGCTGAGCTGTTGCCTGGAGAGACCTGGGACCTGATCCGGGGTGGTGCCCTGGCTCCCCCATGGTGGACACATCACCTGCATGCCCTCTCCCACTATCCCCCCATCCCCCCAGCAGAAAGAAGCAGCCGAGGTCTCCTGCTGTACTAATGTATTCCATCTTTCAAAAAGAAAGACATGATTTTAATATTACTTAACAATATGTTAAAAAAGTAGCCAGGCAGGCCTCCGTGTTAATACAGTCGTACACTCTATAACAGACTTGATGGTGTGAGTACTGGGTGGGCTTGTTTTTAACTTTCTCGTTCTGCAAGGGATCTTACACAAGCTGGCTACAAGTCAGGGGGGATCAAACACAAACAGCGCAACGTGTACACTCGGAGACAGTAGATTGTGGAGAACAAAGGAGGCCTGCCCCGCCCAGCCCGCCGAGGGTGGGACGCAGGGGCACAGGAGAGCTGAGTGATGGCCGACACCCCGGTGAGGACAGATGACAGGACAGGGCGCAATGCAGAGGCAACGGAGCCACGTGGATGATGCAAACTCCTATCTGGCCACGGCCCAGGCCTCCGAGGCCGTGGTGGTGGGAGAACTTGGCGGGAACTACTGTTCCAATCCGACAGCACAGAGCTACAATCGAAGGAGTCTCACGCACAGACTACACGCACACGAGCTAACAGCGTGGGCCGAGCATCAACTTCTCGGTCTGGGGTTTCAGGCAGCACCAGCTCCGCACAGCCCTTGGCAAGCACCACGGCTCTGGGGTGCCAGCGAGGGGCATGGCTCTTGCAGTGGTGCAGCCTGGCCTGCCTCTCGCGTGTCCCTCTCCAGGCAGTCCTCATTCAGTGGGCAGCAAAGGTGGCTTTTTTCAAGCTAAAATTGGACCAGTTGATAGACAGTCTTTGTCGGGTCTGTCTAGCAGAATCCAAGCAGAACCTGTCAAGACAAAAAGCCAAACAACAGTCACTGAAGGAAACCGCCCACAACCAAGCTGGTGCTTGGCAAAGCCTATCACGCTCCTGTTCTTGCCAGAAACTCACTGCGGGCTCGGGGTTTTGGATTCTCAGTGAGGGGCATGGTGTCAAGGGTGCCCTCCAGGCCCTGCCACAGGCTGCACTTGAGAAGGGGAAAGGACTCGGGAGGAGAAGTGGGTGGGCAGAGGGAGTCCGGAGAAAGAAAACAAACTTTTAATCTAAGAACTGTGAGCCCCCTTAAATTATCAGGCCCAGGCTGGGTGTGGTGGCTCACACCTGTAATCCCAGCACTTTGGGAGGCTGAGGAGGGCAAATCACTTCAACTCAGGAGTTCGAGACCAGCCTGGGCAACATGGTGAAATCCCCTTTT
>NW_012114677.1:281137-281649 GCF_000951035.1 Colobus angolensis palliatus
GAACCCAGGAGTTTGAGACCAGCCTGTGCAACATAGTGAGACTCCATCTTTACAAAAAGTAAAAAGTTAGCCAGGAGTGGCAGCACACATACGCACGTGCCTATGGTCCCAGTTGCTCGGAGCTGAGGTGGGAGGATCCTTGAGGCTGGGAAGTCAAGGCTGCAGTGAGCTGTGATGGTGCCCCCACACGCCAGCCTGGGTGACAAACATTAGACCCTGTCTCAAAAATAATAAAGCCTTGCTGTGGTGGCTCACGCCTAATAATCCCAGCACTTTGGGAGGCTGAGGTGGGTGGATCGCTTGAGCTTACAAGTTCAAGGCCAGCCTGGACAACATGGTAAAACCTCATCTCTACAAAAAAATACAAAAATTAGCCAGGGGTGGTGGCGCACACATGTGGTCCTAGCTACTTGGGAGGCTGTGGTGGGAGCATGGCTTGAGCCTGGGAGGCGGAGGCTGCAGTGAGCCTGTTGCCAGTGGCAGGTATCTGAGTTGCTGGTGGCAAATCTGTA
>NW_012114677.1:282374-286440 GCF_000951035.1 Colobus angolensis palliatus
GCTGTGGTGGGAGCATGGCTTGAGCCTGGGAGGCGGAGGCTGCAGTGAGCCTGTTGCCAGTGGCAGGTATCTGAGTTGCTGGTGGCAAATCTGTATGTGTCTGCAGCAGCCTCAATTGTTGCCTCCTCAAACGTAAGAATCTGACCAAAGGCCATAAGGCAGAAGAAGAGACTGAGGCAAGTTTTAGGACAGGAGCGAAAGTATTAAAAAGCTCGGCCGGGCGCGGTGGCTCAAGCCTGTAATCCCAGCACTTTGCGAGGCCGAGATGGGCGGATCATGAGGTCAGGAGATCAAGACCATCCTGGCTACCACGGTGAAACCCCGTCTCTACTAAAAAATACAAAAAACTAGCCGGGCGAGGTGGCAGGTGCCTGTAGTCCCAGCTACTCGGGAGGCTGAGGCAGGAGAATGGCGTAAACCCGGGAGGCGGAGCTTGCAATGACCAGAGATCCGGCCACTGCACTCCAGCGAGACTGCACAGAGCGAGACTCCGTCTCAAAACAAAAACAAAAACAAAAAAACAAACAAAAAACCACAAAGCTCTAGAGCAGAAACAAAAGGAAGGAAAGTGTACCTGGAAGAGGCCAAGTGGGCAACTGAGACAAGTGCCCCGTCTGGCCTCTGACGTAGGGTTCTAGATGTTGGCATACCTGAGGGTCCTGCATCCCTTCTCCCGATTCCTCCCTTGGGGTGGGCTGCCAGCACACACAGTGGTCTGCTAGCACTTGGGAGGGAGCATGCGCAGTGTGTTTACTGGAGCGTGCGCGTGCTCACCTGAGGCGATCTTCCCTTACCAGTGGAATGTACCTGGAAGGTCACACACCAGTTAAACTCCACCATTTTGCGCCTTAGTGCACACGCTTGAGCTCACGTGCCCAGCTCCTGAGATCTTATCAGGAAGCTGCTGAGCACCAGCTTCAGGTGTTTGTCTACTGGGGAAACTGCCTTTCCCTGGTGCTGGCTGGGACCAGTGATTATTTCAGGCAGTGCGACAACTGCCTAACCATCACTGATGGTCGCCTGACGTCCCTGGTGGATGGAGGAGGCCCTCCCCTGCCCGGCTCACGCCTGACTAGTTGCTCTCTGTAACAAGCTGAGAATGCGCCACTGTACTCCGGCCTGGGCGGATAGAACCAGACTTTGTCCTCTCCTCAGAGAAAAAAAAAAAAAAGTTTTGGAGGTGGAACATACTTGCTTATTAGAGGTCTAGGGTAATCACTATTTAAAGCTATTTGAATGTTTTAATAAACGGTTTCGTTTCTGAGTATATGGTTTCATTTAGCTTAGGAGAAGGCTAAACAAAACAACAACAAACCCCTATCATATTCTAAATGTAAACCAGAAATTTACAACCATTCAAGGGCATACCTGCACAAATGACTCAAAACCAACACACACAGACATGCATGAGACCAAAATTAAGAATCCCTTTATGGCTTTAACCAAGGTCTCTAAAGAGGGAACAAAATTTCAGCCCCAGGCCCCTCTCAAGAATAGCTTAAAGAAAGTCTTGCTAGCTGCAAATAGGGTGTAACCCACGTGGGTCAGGCCATATTTTCGAAGGTCTCAGCTTCTCAGCTGACAGTCTTTGCACAAATGCCAGGTGGAAGATTTAAAGAGACAGGAAAGTAGAAAAATGAAACTGCCCATGGGACTAGTGCCAAAAGTTGGGAAAATGAGGGAAGGTAAATGTATGGGGTTGGGCTGGGGTGGTAGCTCACGCTTCTAATCCTAGCACTCTGGAAGACCGCGGTGGAAAGACACCCAGAGGCCAGACTGGACAACATAAAGAGATGCCTCCTCTACCGAAGGAAAAAAAACAACTGGGCCGGGTGCGGTGGCTCATGTCTGTCATCCCAGCACTTTGGGAGGCTGAGGTGAGGCGGGCGGATCACCTGAGGTCAGGAGATCGAGACTAGCCTGACCAACATGGAGAAACACCGCCTCTACTAAAAACAGAAAATTAGCCAAGTGTGGTGGCACATGCCTGTAATCCCAGCTACCCGGGATGCTGAGGCAGAAGCATCGCTTGAACCCGGGAGGCAGAGGTTGCGCTTAGCCAAGATTGCGCCATCGAACTCCAGCCTGGGCAACAAGAGCGAAACTCCGTCTCAAAAAAAAATTTTTTTTTTTTTTTTAAATTAGCTAGGCACGGTGGCGCATCTGAAGTCCCAGCAGTGAACTGTGACCAGGCCACTTCATTTCAGCCTGAACTGAGACTTATTTTTAAAAAGTCTTTTGGGGTTTAAAGTTTGCTCACAGATTCCTCTGGCCCCACTGGCACCACCTGTGGGCTGCTAAGTAGCTGTCTTCAGTAAAAAAGGATTTATGGCCTACCTTTAGGTAAACATGAGAGAGGTGGAGAGAGCCCCCTGTACTGTCTTCAGTTCAACAACACCCAGTATTTGAGAGAGAAATGTTTTAGTTTCCTTTGGTAGAAAAGATGACAAATGGGTATCCCAAATGGTCAAGTCATAAATAAATTTAAGTAAATTCAAATTAATTCCTATGAGTGGTTATCCTAAGCTAAAGGTATCCACTGAGGAAAGAAGTCTGTAGTGGCTCTAAGGAACTGTAACTTTGTTTCAAATCCAGTTCAGCAGGAATGCTGCTTAGCTAATTCCCTGGATGACAAAGTGAGAGAAGGTGTCTCAAAAAACAATAAATAGCCGGACGCGGGGGCTCACGCCTGTAACCCCAGCACTTTGGGAGGCCGAGGCAGGCGGATCACGAGGTCAGGAGATCGAGACCATCCTGGTTAACACGGTGAAACCCCGTCTCTACTAAATATACGAAAAAAAATTAGCCAGGTGTGTTGGCGAGCGCCTGTAGTCCCAGCTACTCGGGAGGCTGAGGCAGGAGAATGGCGTGAACCTGGGAGGCAGAGCTTGCAGTGAGCGGAGATCGTGCCACTGCACTCCAGCCTGGGCAACACAGCAAGACTCCGTCTCAAAACAAACAAAACAATAAAGATTTACACCCTTAAGCGACTGAGAGCCCTCTCTAAAACAAACTTCCACATCTCGTAACTTGAGGGCCAGGGAGAGAACTCACCTTCATGCACCAGTTTAAAACTAACAGGAATTGGTCACAATTTTTTTTTTTTTTTTTTTTGAGATGGAGTCTCACTCTGTCGCCAGGCTGGAGTGCAGTGGCGCGATCTCGCCTCACTGCAACCTCCGCCTCCCGGGTTCAAGCAATTATCCTGCCTCAGCCTCCCAAGTAGCTGGAACTACAGGTGAGAGTCACCACGCCCAGCTAATTTTTGTACTTTTAGTAGAGTTGGGGTTTCACCATGTTGGCCAGAATGGTCTCCATCTCTTGACCTCATGATCCACCGGCCTCGGCTTCCCAAAATGCTGGGATTACAGGCGTGAGCCACTGCAACCAGCCGGTCACAATTTTTTCTTTTTTTTGAGTCGGAGTTTTGCTCTTGTTGCCCAGGCTGGAGTGCAATGGCATGCTATGGGCTCACTACAACCTCCCCTTCCTGGGTTCAAGAGATTCTGCTGCCTCAGACTCCAGAGTAGCTGGGATTACAGATGTGCACCAACATACCCGGATAATTTTTATTTTTTCGGTATTTTTAGTAGAGGTGGGGTTTCACCATGTTGTCCAGGCTGGTCTCAAACCCCCGACCTCAAGTGGTCCACCCGCCTCGGCCTCCCGAAGTGTTGGGATTACAGGCATGAGCCACTGCACCTGGCCTTGGTCACAAATTTAAGGAGAAAAAAGGGTCCAAATTACAAACAATGGGAAGCAGCAATTTTAAAAGCATGCTGTGTAATTTAGGCCAAAAAAAATGAAACCCGAATCTCTTGCCTCTTTAGAAAGGGAAGGGGGTTAGAATCAACAACTCAAGTTTTTAAGAAAAAAGAACAAATTTGGAGAGGAGGTGATTACAAAAGTTGTTTGTCAGGGTCAGGCTTGGTGGTTCAGGCCTCTAATCCCAACGTCTGGAAGGCCGAAGCAGATAGAACACTTGAATCCAGGAGTTTGAGACCACCCTGGACAACATAATGAGACCCGTCTCTACTAAACATTTTAAAAATTAGCTGAGATTGGT
>NW_012114677.1:286920-291323 GCF_000951035.1 Colobus angolensis palliatus
TTTTGAGACAGCGTCTTACTCTGTTGCCCAGGCTGGAGTGCAGTGGTGCAATCACAGCTCACTGCAACCTGGACCTCCTGGGCTCAAGTGACCCTCCCCCACCTCAGCTTCCCGAGTAGCTGGAACTACTAGTGTGCCACCATGCCCAGCTGATTCTACTTTTTGTAGAGATGACGTCTTGCTGTGTTGCCCAGGCAAGCACCTTCTATATATATATATCTATATATATCTACACACACACATATATATATATTATTTTTTATTTAAAAAAGAGACAGGGCCAGGTGAGGTGGCTACCTGTAATCCCACCACTTTGGGAGGCTGAGGTAGGTGGATTACCTGAGGTCAGGAGTTCGAGGTCAGCCTGGCCAACATGGTGAAACTCTGTCTCTACTAAAAATACAAAAAAATTAGCTGGGCGTGGTGGTGGGTGCCTGTAATCGAGGCTACTCAGCAGGTTGAGACAGAAAAATCGCTTGAATTTGGGAGGCAGAGGTTGCAGTAAACCAAGATTGCACCATTGCACTCCAGTCTGGGTGACAAGAGCAAAACTCCATCTCAAAAAGTTAAAATAACAACAATAATAAAAAGCTTCTCAGTTGACTGAATTCCTCTCTTCTGTAACCCTTGATAACTATATGCACTTTCTCAGCCCGCTTTTCTTTTTGTTGACATGACTGCTGCCAAGAATAACGTAAAGCTTCATGGACTGGAAAGTTTAAATTCTTCCTCTATCCTCTCTTTTGTTTGTAGACAGGGTCTCACTCTATCTCCCAGGCTGGAGTGCAATGGCACAATCGCAGCTCACACCTCAAACTCCTGGGCTCAAGTGATCCTCCACCTCAGCCTCCCAAATAGCTGGGATTACAAGGTATGAACGCCATGCCTGGCTTCTTATTTCAGATAAACAAAAGATTAATAATTGCTTATTTCTTAGGTTTTCACTATAAGGTTACTAAAAGTTAAAATTCGAACATATGGTAACTCAAAGTAGAGATAAGCAGGAAAACAGTTCTATATATAGAATACGTAAGAAAACTAACATGTGTTTTGGTAAGAAAGGTTATAAGAAAAACACAAGGATGTGGTTTTGTCAAAGGAAAAAGTGATTTTGACTACTTCAGAGGTTATTTAAAAGTGATACTAAGTTGAAAAAAGGATGGCAAAGAAAAAATGAATACAGAAAGTTGGGAAAAGGAAGTGAATGAGACAATTCTAAGAGGTTATAAAAGATTTATGGAAATCTTGTGTGGTCAAAGCTGACTGAGACTGGATGGATCTGTTTAAAAGATTTCACTACAATTAATAGTAATATCCGGATGTAACTGGTTTTCTCTTTTCAATAAGATTTCATGTAGTATTAATAAGAGATAACAAAATATTTTATCAATTATCTTTTAAGTTGGAAAAAAAAAAAGATATTCTGTTGGTCTTATGCCGTTTTCATTATGTCTTCTGACTGCTGAGAAAACTGAGTCTCAGGCAGGGCGTGGTGGTGCACGCCTGTGGTCCCAGGTACCAAGGAGGCTGAGGTGGAAAGATCACCTGAGCCTGGTGGTTAAGGCTGCAGTGAGCCCTGACTGCACCACTGCCTGAGCAATGGAGTGAGACTCGGTCTCAAAAAAAACCCCCCAAAAACCCCAACCCCCAAAACCAGAGTCTTCTATCAAAAGATAAAGGTTTTTGCTTTTTGAAACCTTTGAATTATTAATTTGATTAAATGAATAACTTACTTTGTGATCTTATTTTGATATCAAGTGTTTTAAACCTCTGATATTTGACATACTTCCTAAAATCAAATTTTAAATTCTAAATTAGTCTTTTTTACTTCAAAAAAAACTTTTTTTTTGAGACAGTCTCACTCTGTTGCCCAGGCTGGAGTACACTGGTACAATCTCAGTTCACTGCAACCTCCACCTCCTAGGTTCAAGCAATTCTCTGCCTCAGCCTCCCGAGCAGCTGGGATTTCAGGCACCCACCACCACGCCTAGCTAATTTTTGTATTTTTAGTAGAAAGGGGGTTTCAACATCTTGGCCAGACTGGTCTTGAACTCCTGATCTTGTGATCTACCCGCCTTGGCCTCCCAAAGTGGGACTACAGGCGTGAGCCACTGTGCTCTGCCTAAAGTATACTTTTTTTTGGTTTCAGACAGAGTCTCGCTCTGTCGCCCAGGCTGGAGTGCAGTGGTGAGATCTCGGCTCACTGCAAGCTCCGCCTCCTGGGTTCATGCCATTCTCCTGCCTCAGGCTCCCGAGTAGCTGGGACTACAGGAGACTGCCACCACACCTAATTTTTTTTTTTTTTTTTTTTTGAGACGGAGTCTCGCTCTGTCGCCCAGGCTGGAGTGCAGTGGCCAGATCTCAGCTCACTGCAAGCTCCGCCTCCCGGGTTCACGCCATTCTCCTGCCTCAGCCTCCCGAGTAGCTGGGACTACAGGCGGCCGCCACCTCGCCCGGCTAGGTTTTTGTATTTTTTAGTAGAGACGGGGTTTCACCGTGTTAGCCAGGATGGTCTCGATCTCCTGACCTCGTGATCTGCCTATCTCTGCCTCCCAAAGTGCTGGGATTACAGGCTTGAGCCACTGCGTCTGGCCTTTTTTTTGTAGTTTTAGTAGTGATGGGGTTTCACCATGTTAGCCAGGATGGTCTTGATCTCCTGACCTCATGATCCTCCTGCCTCAGCCTCCCAAAGTGCTGGGATTATAGGCATGAGCCACCGCGCCCGGCTTAAAGTATACTTTTGTAAGCAGAATTGAAACACTGGACCAGGTGTGGTGGCTCATTCCTACAATCCCAGCACTCTGGAAGGTTTGAGACTCCTCTGAGCTCCAGGGATCCAGAACAGCCTGGGCAACACGGCAAAACCCTGTCTCTTTACTTACTTACTTTACTTACTTACTTACTTATTTATTACTTATTTAAATGTCTCCAAATCTGAATGAAACCTGAAAATGGTTATTATTGTCACCCATCCATTAGGTATAATTATGGTTGCTTAAACTGTGGTTCATTCATTCAACCACAAACATTTGTAAATGCCCAACAGTGTTCTTGCCTGGCAGCCTCTATGAGACTGAGCCCCTCGTTCCCCCAAACTGGAAGGGCTGACTGTGTCATCTCCCAGAATCCAAATTCTCTTTCCCTGGCCCTAGCTAGTCAAGCCCTGAGTTTGTGATGTTACCTCCTGCCTCTGCCGTCCCCTCCTAACTCTGACAATCAGTAATCCTGTCTCCATTACTGCATGTGTGACCCTGTCCTCCGAGCCCTTTCTCGACACGGCAGCTAGAACAGAGTGCTCGAGAACATCAACCACATTCCTGCTCCAAGCCATTCAAGGAAGAAATCCAATCCAAACCATCGCACGGCTTCAACAGGTTCTTGCAGCATGGGCACAGAACTCACGCTGCTCTCTAAGGCCCCCAGGCCCACCGTGACCTGGCTTTGTCCTTCCCTATACCACCTGCACCCCAGACACAGTGGCCTCCGCATCAGGCCTGTTTTGTCAACTACAGACTACGTGAGACATGCACACGGTATCTGACACACAGAACATCCACATAACCAGCATGCAGAATCCTGAGTCACAGCACCGCCAGGTCACAAAACCTGACACTGCTAACCATGGCGCCACGCTGCCCTCTCTGAAGAGGTAGCCATTGCTCTAGTGTTTGGAGTAATTAGTCCGCCATAGTTTTTGGTAATTTCATGACTTCTCTACGGCATCCTAAATGGTAGTATGGTTGTGCTGTGTGGCCTCGTATCGAGGGAACTGCACTGTACGTACATGGTCTTACAGCTTCTTATTTCACTCAACATCATGTCTGTGAGAGTTCTCCATGAGCCGGCAGTCTGCTCATCTTCACTGCGGTCTGAACACGGCAGTGAACACATAGCTACTGCTTGTCTCCTGCTTGCCCCGCCCCCCGGGGGACAAGCAGGAGAACCTCTCAGCTGTTCGCTGGCTTGCATGGGAGGCACAACTTCAATGTTGCTAGATTCTGCCAAACTCTTTTCCATAGTAATTTAACAGTTATGCTCCCCGGAGTGGTGGGTAGGGACTCCCGTCACTCCACGCCTTCCTCCAGCAGGAGAGAGGGAGGGTTCACCGGCTGCAAATCCATGAAACAGCAGCACCTCCCCTGGTCTTGCCATGGGGCTCCTTGGTCAGGCTGAATTTGTAGTTTATTGGTCAAAAGCTTGCTGTGGGATCCTAAATCTTTTGCCTTTGTTTTTTTGTTTGGTTTTGGGAGGAAGGATCTGTTGCTTAGGCTGGAGTGAGGTGGCGTAAGCAAAGCTCCCTGAAGCTTCAAACTCCTGAGTTCAAGGGATTCTCCTGTGTCAATCTCCTGAGTAGCTGGGACTACAGGCATGTGTCACCATGTCTGGCTAATTTTTTTTTTTTT
>NW_012114677.1:292303-293412 GCF_000951035.1 Colobus angolensis palliatus
TTTTTTAATTTAAAAAAAAACCAGGGTCTCGCTGTTGTCCAAGCTGGAGTGCAGTGGTGCCATCTTGGCTGACTGTAGCCTTGATCTCCTGGGCTCAAGGGATCCTGCCACTTCAGCCTCCTGAGTAGGTGGGACCACAGGTGCACGTCACCACATCTGGCTAATTATTTTATTTTTTGTAGAGACAGTATCTCGCTATGTTGCTCAGGTTGGTCTCAAATTCCTGGACTCAAGTGATCCTTCCACCTTAGCCTCACAAAATGTTGAAATTACAGGCATGAGCCACGGTGCTCTGTTTAAAAACAAAAAAACAAAAGCAAGTAACGTCTGTACTGATCCTACACAGCTAGCCCCTTGCTGTCAGTTCTTTTATATTTCCTATGTAGACAATTCGATCACCTGTAAAACTGAGTTTTAGTTCCTCTTTTCTACTCCTTTAGCCTAGGAATTACAATTTAAGGTTGAATGTAAAATACTTTTTTTTTTGGAATCTACTGATCCATGATCATATGGCTCTTTTTAATATATTAATGTAGCAACTAACATTAGTGGATTTTCTAGATGGGTGCGGGGGCTCACACCTGTAATTCTGGCACTTTGGGAGGCTGAGGTGGGCAGATCACTTGAGGCCAGGAGTTCGAGAACAGCCTGGGCAATGTGGTGAAACCCCGTCTCTATAAAAAGAAGAAGAAAAAAAAATTAGCCAGGCATGGTGGCACGTGCCTGTAGTCCCAGTTACTTGGAGGGCTGAGGTGGGAGGACTGCTGGAGCCTGGGGAGGTCAAGGCTGCAGTGAACAGTGATTGTGTCATGGCACTCAAGCCTAGGTGACAGAGTGAGACTCTGTCAGAAGGGAGGGAGGAATGAAGATTTTTTTTTTTTTTTTGAGACGGAGTGTCTCTCTGTTGCCCAGGCTGGAGTACAATGGCGCAATCTTCGTTCACCGCAACCTCCGCCTCCCAGGTTCAAGTGATTCTCCTGCCTCAGCCTCCCGAGTAGCTGGGATTACAGGCATGCGCTACAACACCTGGCTAATTTTGTATTTTTAGTAGAGACGGGGTTTCCCCCATGTTGGTCAGGCTGGTCTCAAACTCCCAACCTCAGGTGATC
>NW_012114677.1:298193-299420 GCF_000951035.1 Colobus angolensis palliatus
TTTCACCATGTTGCCCAGGCTGGTCTTGAACTGACCTCAAGTGATCCACCTGTCTTGGCTTCCCAACGTGCTGGGATTACAGGCATGAGCCACAGCACCCGGCCAAAACCGTTTTTATTTTTGTTTTTGTTTTTCAATTACAGACATTTTCAAGCACACACAAAAACAGATAGTACAGTATAATGAACATAGCCATCACCTGACTTTGATAATTATCAACATCCTAATTCTTCTTCCATCTAATTATGCTATATTTTGTGTCTTTTTTTCCCTATTATTCTTAATCTGTCTCCTAAAGATTTATTCGGTGTTTTCAATCAATCAAATTTTAGCTTTGTTGATCTTTTCTACCAAGTCTTTGTTTTCTATTTCATTATCTCCCTTATCTCCTTCTTTATATATTCTTTGGGTTTATTCTGTTGTTCTTTTCCTAATTTCTCAAGGGAAATCTTTAATTCATTATGTTCCAGGATTTTTAAAAATGAATTTAGGCAATTACAGCCTTATATAAACAGCTCTAAAAAGTTAACTTTTTTCGGCATCCCACAGGTTTCCATATGCAATGTTTTAATTATCTTTTAGTTCTGTGTATTTAAAAATTTTGACTCTCTGGGTGTGGTGGTTCACATCTGTAATCCCAGCACTTTGGGAGGCTGAGGCAGGTGGATCACCTGAGGTCAGGAGTTCGAGACTAGCCTGGCCAACATGGTGAAACCTCATCTTTACTAAAAATAAAAAAAATTAGCTGGGCATGGTGGTGGGTGCCTATAATCCCAGCTACTTGGAAGGCTGAGGCAAGAGAATCGCCTGAACCCGGGAGGCAGAGGTTGCGGTGAGTGGAGATCACACCACTGCACTCCAGTGTGGGCAACAGACTGAGACTCTGTCTCAAAAAAATAAAAAAGACTGATTTCTTACTTGACTCATGAATTTAAACTTCTATACTTTTAGATTTCCAAATATTCTGTGATTTAAAAATTGATTTATAATAAATCTGTGATTAAAATACATTGTGGTTAAAGAACACAATCGATATATATCTATTCTTCAGGGAAAAAAAATTTTTTTTTTCAGACAGGGTCTTGCTCTGTTGCCCAGGCTCGAGTGCAGTGGCGTGATCATAGTTCACTGCAACCTCAAACTCCTAGGTTCAAGTGATCCTCTGGCCTCAGTCTCCTGAGTAGCTTGGACTACAGGTGCATGCCTACCTCACTTTTTTTTTTTTTT
>NW_012114677.1:300365-305352 GCF_000951035.1 Colobus angolensis palliatus
AAAATAAAATAAAACAAAATTTTGTTACCATTAATTCACACAGTAGATAAAACATAGCACGGATAAAATTTGCCCATCAGGAAAACAGCAAGTATCTAAAATGCTACTTTTCTTCTTAAAAGCATACTGCTCCAGTGTGTTCAACCATCAGCATATGTGAGGGTCACCCGGAAGGCTTTCAGTAACACAGATGCTGGCCCCTTCCCAGAATCTGATCCGGCAGGTCTAGGGAGGGGCCTGTATCCCCAGGAGACGCTGCTGGCCCAGGACACCTTGAAAGTCACCACCTCGGAAGTGAGACAGCCAGTTGGTGGGGAGGGGTGGGGGAAGCCACTGCCACCAACTATTTTTCTAGCATGTGAGGGGGAGGAGAAGTGACTGTGAGTGCTGGGAGTGGGGGAGGGGTGTGTGTGGCTGGCCTGTCCTGCTACAAGGCTCTTCAGTAGCCAGGTTGCATGGCTTGCTTGATGTAACTTCGTCTAAGACAACTAGAAGTGCCGTGGAAAGACAGAAAACCCAACATGTATGGCAAGCACACGATCACCATGGTTTCAGACACACAGCCTCCACATTTACCTTTTGAAATACTCCACTTCCCTCTCTGTCTCATCCATATCCACACTGTCTAGGTCAATATCTTTAGGTAGAAAGACATCATCTGTAAAATAAAAGAGAAGCAGCAAGTCAAATTACAGTAGCAGGCTATCTTATCAGAACAGAAGAAATCATTTGGCTTCGCTCAATTTAAACAACTTCAAAAATTGTACATGTTTTTCTAAAACGAGATTTTACAGAAGGCCAAAGGAGGACAGATCTCTGGTGTGTTTATGAACATCCAGGTCTGACCTGGAAACTGCGGAACTCACATGTCCGCTAAGCAAAGCAACCGTGGCTTTAGGTCCCATTAGAAGACATGTCTGCTAGAACCTAGACTCCCCATGTGACTGGTCATTACATGACAGGCAGCCCATCAGAGAGCCCTTTAGCAAGAACATTCCCAGAAATCTAAACTGCATGCAAGCCCAGGGACTGCCCAAAGTTTCTGCTGGTGTCAGGCAGAGCATAGCTGCCAGCAGAAGCTATCCAGAGGGCAGGCCCCTATTAAGGAAAGTGCTGTCCCTCGAATGTGCCCTTGACCGGAAGAGGACCCAGACATCAACCGTACAGGAAGGCGGTTCGCCCAGGCATTCATCTCACCCATATGACATCCAGAGATTTCATCAAAACTTTACTTTTCTCTTTTTTTAGATGAAGTCTCACTCTGTCACCCAGGCATGATCTCGGCTCACTGCAACCTCCGTCTCCCAGGCTCAAGCAATCCTCCTGCCTCAGCCTCCCGAGTAGCTGGGATCACAGGTGCGCACCACCAGGCCTGTGTAATTTTTATATTTTTGGTAGAGACAGGGTTTCACCATGTTACCCAGGCTGGTCTTGAACTCCTGGGTTCAAATGAGCCACCCACCTCGGCCTCCCAAAGTGCTAGAATTACACATGTGAGCCACTGTGCCTGGCCAAACACTTTCAAGTTGTTCCAGGCTACATTTCATGCTGCAATTACACAACCATCTTTGAAAACAGGCAGGATAGCAGGGAAATCACTGAGGATTACTCAATTTCCTAGACTCTCAGGCAAGTCTGAGAATTTCTACTCCTCTCTTCTGTTCTGGTCACTCATGTAATTCAATCTTGAGCACCTTCCCGGGGCCTTATCTGAGCCTTGAGTATCAAAGAGACTCCAGCAGCACACATCTGGGCTGGGATGGGGTGGGGGTGCAGTGCACACAGCATCCAGCCCCATCAATGTGAACAAAGAGGACAGGAACCACTGACATTTCTTTGTTAAAGGTGAGTTTCCATTTCCCCGCAGTCCTCAACACGGGGCAATTTTTCAGAACCTTTAATAAACACTCCATTTCTTTCTACCACTGGGGAATTGCCATGGTAGCATGAGGCATGTTTTACTTGCATAATAGCTAATATTTTTGACGACTCACACAGCACCAGGCAAGTGCTTTCAAATGTGTTTGTTCACAGAAATGTCACTTACAACTCTAAGGACCTGCTCTATGACAGCCTTGGCTACCTCGGATCCCAACTGTATCCCTGAGGGCACACAGTAGGGCGGACGCCACAGTCACTGGTGCCACTGGGGACTGGGTGGTTTAGGAATGAAGGCTGGGTGTGCTCAGGGAAAGGCCTGGGAAAGTCAACCTTTGGTAATCTACACTCAGGAGGAAGGGAAAGATTAGGTTAAAGGAAACGCAGTCAATGGCTCAATCCTGGCACAGAATAGCGGATGTGACTGGAGAGTGAGGACAGCCCCCAGCCACAGCAGGCTCCACATGTTTGTACAGAGAGGTGCTTCAGGGTATGGGAAAGCATTCTGAGTCTCCATTTTTAAAAACTCAAGCAGCAGAAAGCAAGCACAGAACACTGTCCACTGACCCAGGAAACTGATGCACAAGCAAGGGTGAGAGGGGGCCGGAGCATTTCCAGATGTACAAAAAATGAAGATGTAAGAAAGCATGATGTCAGCAGCCACCCACAAGAAGTTCTAGAAGAAAACAGCTCCAACTTGAGAAGGAAACAGAGCTGGCATGTCTGCTGGAAGTGCTGTCATAATAAAGAGATTTCTAATATTCTCTTTTCCTGACTAGAAGTAGAATAATCAGTCTATAAAATCTTAGTGTAAGAAAAACATGAAACACAACTTGAACCAATTTGGTATCAAGAAGAAATTTTTTACAACTACCACACTATATTACACAGGAGAAATCAGTTGATCCAAGGATTTTATATCCAACCAAACTATCTGTTCATTGACAATACAAAAGGCCAAAGCTTACTTCTCCAGAGCTCAGGGACTTCTGTGGCCCTACTCAAGGCCACTGCCTGAGGATGAGCTTCACCAACCTGAAGACTCCTGGGAACACTCAGCAGAGGCAAGCAGGAGCCCTGTTGTAGTAAACTGTGTACTTAAGAATATCGTGTGTTCTGACAGAGCAGAAACAACACAAATGAAAAATGGGGCTGGGTGCGGTGGCTCACACCTGTAATCCCAGCACTTTGGGAGGCCGAGGAGGACAGATCACGAGGTCAGGAGATTGAGACCACGGCGAAACCCCATCTCTAATAAAAATACAAAAAATTAGCCGGGCGTGGTGGTGGGCGCCTGTAGTCCCAGCTACTCGGGAGGCTGAGGTAGAAGAATGGCGTGAACCCGGGAGGTAGAGCTTGCAGTGAGTTGAGACTGTGCCACTGCACTCTAGCCTGGGTGACAGAGCAAGACTCCATCTGAAAAAGGAAGGAAGGAATGAAGGAATGAAGGAATGAAGGAAGGAAGGAAGGAAGGAAGGAAGGAAGGAAGGAAGGAAGGAAGGAGAAGGAAGGAGAAAGAAGGAAGGAAGGAGAAGGAAGGAAGGAGAAGGAAGGAAAGAAAAGGAAGAGAAGGAAAGAAAGGAAGAGAAGGAAAGAAAGGAAGAGAGGGAAAGAAAGGAAGAGAAGGAAAGAAAGGAAGAGAAGGAAAGAAAGGAAGAGAAGGAAAGAAAGAAAGAGAAGAAAGAAACAGAAGGAAAGAAAGAGAAAGAAAGGAAAGAAAGAAAGGAAAGGAAAGACAGAAAAGAAAGAAAGAAAGAAAGAAGAAAAGAAAAGAAAAGAAAAGAAAAGAAAAGAAAGAAAGAAAGAAAGAAGAGGAGAGACAGGGAGACAGGAAAAGAGCAAAACACAAAGAATGGAATCCACTCACTGCCTGCTGTGGAGGCAATGAGTGGGTGTCAGAGGACCTCCTAATGCCAACACGGCAGGCCACAAGGGGGTACACAGGGAACCCAGGCCCAAGGAGCATGAGTGGGGTATGCAAGTCTATAGGAATGCACTCGGAGAAAAGCACCAATTTTCCCAATACCTCTAATTTTTTTTAAATTTTCTGATATGGAGTCTTGCTCTATTGCCAAGCTGGAGTTCAGTGGCATGATCTCAGCTCACTGCAACCTTCACCTCCTGGGTTCAAGTGATTCTTCTGCCTCAGCCTCCTGAGAGCTGGGACTACAGGTGCACGCCACCACGCCCAGCTAACTTTTGTATTTGTAGTAGAGACAGGGTTTTCACCATGTTGGCCAGGATGGTCTTGATCTCCTGACCTCATGCTCTGCCCGCCTCAGCCTCCCAAAGTGCTGGGATTACAGGTGTGAGCCACCGTGCCTGGCCATTTTTTTTTTTTCTTTTTTGAGGCAGTCTAGCTCTGTTACCCAGGCTGGAGTGCAGTGGCACAATCTCAGCGCACTGCAACCTCCACCTCCTGGGTTCAAGCAATTCTCCTGCCTCAGCCTCCCAAATAGCTAAGACTACAGGTATGCACCATCACGCCCAGCTGATTTTTGTATTTTTTAGTAGAGATGGGGTTTCACCATGCTGGCCAGGCTGGTCTTGAACTCTTGACCTCAGGTGATCTGCCTGCCTCAGCCTCCCAAAGCACTGGGATTACGGGCATGAGCCACTCCTGGCCCCATAATTTTTTTAGAAATAAAAAAGCAAAAAAACTCACAACACACACACACACGAAAAACATACAGTAAATATAAAATACAGAAATTATAAAATAATGACAGGGTTGAGACCAATCCCATAGTTATATCACTAAGTGTGAATGGGCTTAACTGACTGAAGAGAAGATTTTCAATTTGGCTCACAAAGCAAACCTGAGGTTTGCTTTGAGAACGACCTAAACCCAAGGCACTCAGGAAAAGGCTGGAAACAAAGGGCCAAGGACAAGGCTGCCTCGTCAGGCAAACTGGCCGAAGAGAGCAGGGGCAGCAATCACAATGCAGACAGAGCAGGATCAGGCCGCAGGCACAAAGCACAACCAGAAGGTGGCCGCTTCTCAACACAAAAAGCCACAAGTAACTAAGAATATATCACAGGAATGTGCACCAAACCACACAGAAACAGGAGATGCAAGAACAACAGAAACGTATTAATAATAAGCCAC